>NC_066584.1:519512090-519826594 GCF_024323335.1 Lathyrus oleraceus
TTCTCAAAATCAACATGAACAAGTGTGCCCAGAAGTTAACAACATGCATATCAATAGCTTCAGTAAGCCAAATACAAGCACAATCCACCGACCAAATTCATTAATTCGAGCACAAAAGAGAGACATCAAACAAAACAAGTTTGAACAAAAAAAAGGAAAATCCAGATTTCTCTCAATATAGGTGATCATTTAGCATGAGTCAAGTTGCATTCAAACCAGCATTCAAAGACCTACTTAACACATATCATGGCATGGAGAAAGAAGGGATTCGAAAATTTACTTGGTTTGGAAGAAATTCAAGATGCAGTGATGTTTGGATGCTAGAGCTCGAAACAGATGAAGAGAGTGTTGATAATGAAGGATGCTTGAAGCCCTTTAGCTCAGCCATGCTTGAGAAGGTCCAAAACGTGCTTGGCCATTGTTGGAGCTTGGTGAAAACAGAGTGAGAAGATGAAGTTCCAGCTGGTAAATGATGTTGCAAAAAGCTGCTAAATGTTGGTTGGATGAAGAAATAATGGGGGAATGCTCGGGTTCTTTGAAGGGTTTGGCAGAAAAATCTCAAAATCCCAAAATGCAAGAATGAGAGAGTGAGTGCTTTTTTCTGTGGAGGCTGCGATTCCTAGGGTTGGAAGTGACAGAAAGTTGCTTATATTTGTCTGTTTAACCAAGCTTAATCAAGTCCTAAGTTGGATTAGCCTAAATGAAATCATTTGCATTCTTGCTAAGTTTTGCCCAAGTGAAGTGGAGGTGCATGTACTGGTCGAATTGGGCCTGAAACCAGCTGCCAATGGCCAATACTCTTGCTGTTTTCTGTATGCTCATGAAATGCTATGCTGGTTTTACTTAATGAAACCAATTTGCAAAATTTCCAAGTTTGTGCCTTTGGTCTAAAATGATGATATAATGGTGGTATGAACATGATTTAGGGCTCTAGACAAATCACAAATGATGTTTCCAAGCATTTCCAATTGGCCAAAGTGTAAAAAAAATCAAAGAATCAAAAAGTCAAAGTTTGGTCAAACTTGATTTTTAAATGGAAAAGGTCAAAAAATGCCATTTTGATTGGTAAGGTTTTGGGTCATGAAATTTATATTTTTGGAAAGAGGAGGAAAAATGTGGTTTGTAGGAAAAAATCCCACCAAATTTGGCCTTATGGTTCATGAGTTATGGCTCTTTGAAGTTCACAAATTTCTGAAATTGAATTGATCATATCTTGACAACCACACATGGGATTTGAGAGTTCTTGGACTTTTTGAAAATGGGAGAACAAGATCTTCAACTTTCATGTTGGGCAAAAATTCATTTGAAGCTTGTATCATGATGTAAGTTTAAGATCAAGAAGTTTCCATTTTTGTCAGTTGAAATTACAGGTCCACTTTCTATTTCTGGAAAATTTCTGATTTGACTTGATTTTCTTCCATGATGAGGTTTGACATGATAGATGAGGCTTGTATATGCATGAATGAGCTCCTTCAGATCAATTCCATCCATCAAATCATTGATTAAATCCACTGTTGACCAAGTTTGACTTTTCTAGGGTTTTGGATGACTGGAGCACTTCTGATGAATTCCAAACCCTAATTCCTTGAGAAATTGACCTCAAATGATGTCCCAAGTTGTATGAACTCTTGATTATGGATCATGGTGCCCAAATTCTGCAAGAATGGCCACCATCCATTGCTTTGACTGACTGTTGACTGACTTTGACCTAATTGCTGATGATTGCTTCCACTGCAAGCAACAAGGTTAGAATGACAATATTTTTGTACTTTTGAATGATAAACATATGAAAGGCAATAATATACAAATGCAAAGTATGCTTGGTGATCAAGAAACAACCCACAAGGCAACCGACCCACTAGGAGGACAGCTAGGGTATGCAATGATCCTTGAGGCCATGATATGATATGAATGGGCCATGAGGGATCTTAGGGCCCAAAATTGGGGTCTTACAGTACTCTGTTAAGATCATCTGCCATCTCGCTATTCTTCCGGAGAGGGCAGGTTTCTCAAATATATATTTGATAGGGTCCATCTTAGAAATCAATAAAGTGGTATGATTCAACATATACTGTCTTAGTCGGCGAGCAGCCCAAGCCAAAGCACAGCAAGTTCTCTCGAGCAGTGAGTATCTTGTTTCACAGTCGGTAAACTTTTTGCTAAGGTAGTATATGGCGTGCTCTTTTCGACCAGACTCGTCATGTTGCCCCAACACACACCCCATTGAGCTTTCTAACACGGTCAAATACATGATTAGAGGTCTTCCTTCAACTGGTGGCATCAGAATTGGAGGTTCTTGGAGGTACTTCTTGATCTTGTCGAAAGCTTCTTGACATTCATCGTTCCATATCATCTCTTGATTTTTCCTCAGCAACTTGAAGGTGGGTTTGCAGGTAGTGGTCAAATGGGAGATAAATCGAGCAATGTAGTTCAAGCGTCCCAAGAAACCTCTGACTTCTTTCTCCGTACGGGGAACTGGCATTTCTTGAATAACTCTCACCTTAGCCGGGTCAACCTCGATTCCTCTGCCACTGACAATAAATCCCAGGAGTTTACCGGACCTTACTCCAAAGGTGCATTTGTTCGGGTTCAATCTCAGCTTGTATTTCTTCAACCTCTCAAATAGTTTGCGTAAATGATTGAGATGTTCTTCTTCAGTATGAGATCTGGCTATCATGTCATCCACATATACCTCTATCTCGTGATGGATCATATCATGGAACAAAACCACCATAGCACGCTGGTACGTTGCCCCTGCATTCTTTAAACCAAATGGCATTACTTTATAACAGAACGTGCCCCATTGCGTCACAAACGTAGTTTTCTCCATGTCCTCAGGCGCCATCTTAATCTGGTTGTAACCTGAGAATCCATCCATGAATGAGAACACCTTGTGTTGAGCGGTGTTATCTACCAGAACATCAATGTGCGGGAGTGGAAAGTCATCTTTGGGACTCGCTTTATTCAAATCTTTGTAATCTACGCACATTCGCACCTTACCATCCTTCTTTGGCACTGGCACCACATTGGCAACCCATTGAGGATAAGAAGTAACGGCTAGGAAACCGGCATTGAATTGTTTCATAACCTCGGCTTTGATTTTCTCAGACATTTCAGGACGCATGCGGCGAACCTTTTGCTTGACAGGACGGCAGTCTTCCTTCGTAGGCAGCCGATGCACCACTATATCAGTATCCAACCCGGGCATGTCTTCATAAGACCAGGCGAAAACCTCTACATAGTCGTGCAACATCCGAATCAATCTTTCTTTTACACTGTTTTCCAAATCTTCTCCTATTTTGACTTCTTTTCTGTCTACCTCAGTACCCAGATTTACAATTTCGAGGGACTCTTTATGCGGCTGTATAGTCCTTTCCTCTTGCAGTAATAGTCTGGCAAGCTCTCCAGGGACTTCACAATCTTCCTCACTTCCATCTTCGGCTTGGTAGATTGGATTTTCAAAGTCATAATGAACAGTAGCGGGATTATTATCAATAGGATCCAGAGTGGATACGGATCTGCAATTCGTTACGTGAGTGTGTGTAAGAAAGCATAGCTTGTTTGAAAGACGACAGGAAAAATAAAGAGCGCAATATTTGAATGCGAAAAAGTCCACTGATTTATTGAATATGAATATGCTCATGAAATGACAAATCCCTTAACAAATTAGCTATTGTGCCCCGGGCGTAGACACAATGCCTTTAAGAAGTTCAATTGAAAAATTAAAGATTTGCGATACTAAATGGACAATAACAATTACTCCTGACTAAAGGAAATCGGGATAGTGTCTTCAGCCTTCCAATTATTGAGTCCGTCGCCAATTGTTGGGTAGATCCAGCTATCCAGGTCACAATCACTGTCAGCATCTTCTACAGCATTAATTTGACCCTTGTCAGGGCTGAACCCCAGGCCAAATTTGTCAGACTTGTACGGTACGTTGATCAATTGACCCCAGCCAGTACGACCACCATCTTCAACCACGGCTTGAGCGTCCTTCAGGGAAATCATAGCAGAAGGAGCACGAATAACCTTGGGTACACAGGAAGTTGGCTTAAGCACAGGATTGGTCGGAGGAACTGCTTCAAATGACTGGCAAGGAGTCTCAATGAATTCACCATCCATCTCGACGTATCTGAAGGCATGCACACTACTGACAATGTACTCTTCTTCTCCACACACGGTGACAATTTTGCCCTTTGTGGGATACCTCAACTTTTGATGGAGAGACGAAGCTACAGCACCTGCCCCATGAATCCAAGGGCGTCCCAGTAAGCAGGAATAGGCAGGACGAATGTTCATTACATGGAAGGTAGTATTGAAGACTTGAGGTCCTATCTTGATAGGGAGGACTACTTCGCCATGGACAACACTCTTCGTACCATCGTAAGCACGTACCACAATGTCACTAGGTTTCAGTTCAATGCTTTTACAATCCAGCTTATCCAGCACAGCTGTCGGCAGCACATTCAAGGAAGAGCCATTATCGATCAACACATGAGACAAAGTGATTCCCCTACACTCAATGGAGATATGCAAGGCTTTATTGTGATCCTTTCCTGCTGGTGTCAGATCAGCGTCGGAAAAGCCTAGGCCATTGTCAACAGCCAAGTGAGCAACATAATGTTCGAACTGATCGACAGATGTCTCCTGAGGTACATGAGCGGTCTTCAAGAATTTTATCAATGCATTGGCATGAGGTTCAGAAGATAACAGCAAGGATAACATCGAGATCTTAGACGGGGTATGCCCCAACTGTTCTACAACATCAAAATCACTTTTGCGAATGATTTTCAGCACTTCTTCCATTTCTTGTTTGGCAACATCTTCGGGAGTAACTTCGACCGGTGTCTCTGGCTGAGCAGGATTGACTGGTTCCTTTCCTCGAGTTTCAGGAATCGGAGGTGAGATTTCTGGAGAGAAGATCCTTCCGCTTCGAGTAACTTTACTAGTCCCAACAATGTCATTAGGATTAGCAGCATTACCAACTTGCTTTATGCCATGGACATAAACATCACCTCCATAATTCCACGGAATAGCTTTGCTTGAGGAATACGGGATCGGGCCAGGTGCAGTGATGATTAGGGGAGCAACCCTGGGCTCAGCAGTAATCTTCACAGGCGCCCTGGTAGCGGTAATTTTCACTAGAACTTTGGACTTAGCAATCACAAATATTTCTTCAATAGAGTTTTCCGCCTTAGGAATCCTTTCGAAGAGAACTGTACGATCGTCCATCAGCCGTTGAATACCATTCTTCAATTTCAAACAGTCCTCGGGCTGGAGTATGCAGAGATTGCAATCTTCAGCACAACCTGGAAATAAACCAGCTTGCAATAAATTCCTCTTTATGATCAGGAGAGGAGATGTTAAGTCCGCCACATTGGAAACGTGACCGTCATCATCCACGGCATTAACCTGAATCCGGAGCAGTGATGACATTAGGAGTCTCCGGAGGCTCAAACTCAATTTCTCCAGCTTCGATCATATCCTGAATCTTATTCTTCAATGGCCAGCAATCGTTTGTATCGTGCCCGGGGCTATCAGAGTGATATGCACACCTGGCATTGGGATTATAACGAGAAGAGGAAGTGTTGAGATTTGTAGGAGGATCTCTAAGGGTGATCAAATTTGCCTTTAGCATTCCCTGCAGTGCCTGTGCCAAGGTCATATTGATCCTGGTGAACTGCCTTCTTGGCCTGTCTTGTTTGGGCTGGAAGTTTTGAGATGGTGGTGCTGCAATCGTAACTGCTCCAATGTCGTGGTCCCGGTTTTTCTTGTTACGACCCTTTTGACCGTACACAGCATTTGATTCGTTCTTCCCCAGGTAGGACTTTTTGCTGCTTGTAGAGGTAGCTGCCTGTATCTTTCCACTTCGAAGGCCGCTCTCCACCCGTTCACCTGTCAGTATAAGTTCAGTGAAACCTGATGAAGAACTCCCCAGTAGATGGCTGTAGAATGGGCCAGTCAGGGTACCCATGAACAGGTCTACTAATTCTCGGTCAGTCATAGGGGGTTTGACTCTGCCAGCCAAATCTCTCCATTTCTGAGCATACTCTTTGAAGCTTTCTTTAGATCCCATAGCCATATTCTGCAACTGTAGCCGAGTAGGCGCCAGCTCAGAATTATACTGGTACTGCTTATAGAAAGCTGTTGCTAAATCAGTCCAGGTGCGGATGTCAGAGCTCTCGAGCTGATAATACCATTCCAACTGAGTTCCAGACAGACTTTCTTGGAAGAAGTGGATCCACAGTTTCTTATCAGTGGTATGCGGCTGAATCTTTCTCACATAAGCCCTTAAATGCATCTGAGGACAGGATGCACCATCGTACTTAGTGAAAGTGGGGATTTTGAATTTGCGAGGAATGGTCACATCGGAGACCAGACCCAAACTTTCGAAATCCAGACCAGGCGCCTTCTGACCCTCCATGGCTAGCATGCGTTCCTCCAGCAACTTGTACTTATCATCTCTCGGAGACTACTGTTCATTTTCATAGTTCTCATCGTCATCCTCAGGGTTGGAGAAATTAGCATCCTCTTCCTCTGAATCATTCTCCGCCTCATCTCCTGGACCATTCGGGATTCCAAATTTGATTCCCGTAGCCTGTCCTTTACGCCTTCTTCCCGGATTAATGAAACTCACAGCTTTCTTGTCTTTCTTCTTTTCGACCAAAAGAGCCCTGAGTTCCTCCTGCCCCTTGGATAAGCTTAGCATCATCTCCTTGAAATGAGCATTTTGAGTCTGGAGATCTTTGACAGTTTGTTCGAGATCCATTTTTCTGTTTAAGAGGCAGACCGTGAGAATATGGTCCTTTAGAATACCTGTTATGCAATGTTATGTTATGCGATGCAATGCATGAAATGTTTTCAAGGACTTTTGGAATTTAACTTTGCATAAATCACCAACAAGAGAGAAATGTTTATTGCTACTTTTTTGATCAATGTTCATTACAAAAGGAATAATAGTAAAATACAATGAAAGCTCAAGTCTCCCAGGGGCGACTTCTTTTTGGGCGAAGATATGCATTGAGTCTTCGTTCCTCATTAAGCTGACTGGTGAGCTCTAATACTTTCTTCCTTTCTGCATTGAACTGAGTTTCAAAAGTATCCCTCTCCTCTCTCAACTGGGTCCAGGATCTCTTTAGTTCCTCAACATCAGTAGGCATATCTGGATAAGAAATGATCTGGGTAGTACCTCCTTCGACACTTGATTCAACAATCA
This sequence comes from Lathyrus oleraceus, assembly GCF_024323335.1. Classification (NCBI taxonomy): domain Eukaryota; kingdom Viridiplantae; phylum Streptophyta; class Magnoliopsida; order Fabales; family Fabaceae; genus Lathyrus; species Lathyrus oleraceus. The sequence goes on from NC_066584.1 coordinate 519,519,307, forward strand.
ATGGTCCGACTGCAAGATATGGCATGACAAACTCACGAGCTCTGGCTCGTACCCATCGGAGATAAGGCTCCATAGGAATGGAGTTTTTCTTTCCTAAATTGCTTCTTTTCACCATGCCCCAAGCTCGTACAAACGTTTGGCGGAGACCTTGAGAGTCATTGTCATAGTCAAACACTATACCTTGAATGATCATTTCATGTGGACCATCTCTTCGAGCATGCCCAAACTGACGTAGGGCTAAGGCGGGATTATAAGTAATACCTCCTCTTATCCCCATGAGTGGTACATTAGGGAATTCTCCACATCGGTCGATGATGATAACATTTTCTCTGAAGTTAGAACACCATCGGATGTCTGAATGGGAGAGTGCCATTATCCTTTGAGACCATTTCAGATTCTGATCATTCTTCAAGACTGATTGAGGGAGGTGCGAAATAAACCACCTAGACAACAAAGGTACGCAGCACATGAGAGTCCCTTGCCTCTTCATAGTACGAGTGTGAAGGGAATGCAAGACATCTCCCAGCAAGGTAGGCACAGGGTTATGAGTGAGGAATATCTTAATAGCATTCACATCTATGAATTGGTCCGGATTAGGGAATAGCACCAAACCATAGATTAGCAATGCTAGAACATCTTCAAAAGCATGGACATTCATAACTTTTAGGCATTCTCGGGCCTTCCTTATCAGAAATTTGGCAAGTAAACCTTTCATTCCACTCCTCGTTACCCAATTGGTCTCAATGTCAGACTTTGTCATGTGTAAAGCCGCGACAACTTCTTCAGATTTTGGCATCTTTTCTAAACCACTGAAAGGTATTTGATCCAGGATAGGTATCCCAAGCAGCTGGGAGAATTCTTCTAATGTGGGTACCAACTGATAATCTGGGAAAGTGAAGCAATGATGTTTAGGATCGAAGAACTGGAATAGGACTCTCATCATATCTTCTTTGAAACCAGTGGTAACCAAATTGAGGAGATGACCATGTTTCTTGATGAACTGAGCATGATCGGGAAGTTCTGACACCAAATCCTTGAGTTGAGGAGAGATTACTACAAGATTGATCCGGATAGTCTTCCTGGAAGCCATAACCTGTTCAACAGAGCAAAGCTAAATCCCTAAGTCCTTGAAATGGTTAGTACAATGATGTCATGATGTTATGATGTTATGATGCTATGATGTTATGATGTTATGATGTTATGATGTTATGATGTTATGATGTTAAGTTGAATAACAAGCACAAGCAAGTCACACCACCATCATTCCTAGGTTTTAAGGCTTGCATGAGTTCCATAGGTAAGTACCCTCCCCACTGAAGTTTGGTTGGTTCAACCTGTCCTAGAATAGTAACCGGGTTCTAGAAGGATCTCAGATCATCGACCTTTCTTTAGGTCCACTTCAGTGCAACACCAAGTGGTTGACCGAAGCTTCCCTAAAGTCCAATCTCAAAGAGTGTAGTATCGAGTATCAACCAACCTCAGTCGGAACCGAAGCCAGTTATCTCACTACTTTCTAATGGCCAGGATGAGTCAATTAGGGTTCTAAAGGTCTGGTTAATGCTTTGATGACACCACGCGGAAGCCAAATTTTTCCTCAAATAACATGAGGACCATCAGGACAACCAAAGTGTCACATTAACCGTAGCCATCATTTTAACCATTCCAGTATACGCCGGATAGTCGCGATGATCTATTGCTACTTACCTAAGGTACACTAGATCCGGGTGTAGGATCTTTCACTCAAGCATAGGAGACCCAAGCACTCCCTTAAAAGTAAATCAAACAATTCAAATAAGTGATCTTGTTTTAAGGTAACCTCTCTTTTTAAGGTCCCCAGCAGAGTCGCCAGTTCTGTCATACGGTGAACTGACTTGGGGTGTTTTGCTTTTTATCGCAATGTCGCGGATAGCAAGAGTCGCCACCGACTTTTCTTTTATCCAATAAGGAAAGGTGGAAAAGAACAGGAAAGACCTCAATAGATTTTGGGTTCGGGAGGTACATTATACAAAGGGAAGGTGTTAGCACCCTTTGTATCCATGGTTATCCATGGGCTCTTAATTACTGGATCACTTATATTTTTGTCTGAAAAGTGTCGGTGAATTGCTTAAAAATGTTTGAAAGAGAGTTTAGCTTTGTAATGATTCTCGTATGAATGTATACAAAGTATTTATCTCATTTGATTTTGAAAATGGTTTAGAAAAATATAACTCGGTAATGATTCTAGTATGGATGTATACCAAGTGGTGATTTTCTAGGATTTGTAAAGTGTAAAGTGTGAGGGGTGGAAAATGTTTTAGGTTATGATCCAGTAATTGAGAGTTATACCTTCCTGAGGTCGTTATGGGCATTTCCTATCCTTATGAGGGTAAAACTGTCCTTACTATTGAGAAGTAAGTAATTTTACCCTTTGGATGTTTAAGGGTCATCGTAGGGTCATCGATAGGTCATTGAAGGCAACAGTTGTAAGGATACCTTAGCATTCGAAGGGACGATCATCATTTAACCGTAGGCTACACCGAAGGGTCATCGAGGGACAAAATCGTATTTTCGAAGGCAACATCCGAGGGACCATGATTTATTGTATGATGATTTAATCGAAGGGTCTTTGCTAAGTGTATCCCTACATTCGCGGGACATGACCGTAATACCGTAATATCGTAAGGCAAAAGAGAGGTCCAAGATCACATATTTAAAGGCCATATTGTAAAGTTAATTAGGTGATTATGATGAATCTCCACATTAAAATCAATACATAAAAAATAATACATTAAAATTAATACATTAAAATTAATTATTAAAAGTAATTATTAAAATTAACACATTAAAATTAATTAAGCAATTTAGGGTGGATCTTCATAAGGGCATCCCACAAATAAAGTGGAAGACCTAACGACGGTCTTTTTTTCTGGGACATATGAACCTTTGCAAAATTCAACAAACGGGTTAGCATACCAAATCAGGGTGCAATCGAAGATTACACCGCAAGAGAAGACACAGCAACATGAATGTCAGGCAAAATAGTGCATAATTAATACAAAATAGATCAGGTTACGCATAGGACATAACAAATATCAACGGCTGTCCCGTTCGCCGCTGCCTCGCCTAGCGAGGTCCTAGCGAATGCTCGCTACATGCTCGCTTAGCGATGTGCTAGCGAGCGGCTGCGGGTTTTGAGTTTCAGAACAGTACACTCTCAGCATGCGGCAAATCTTATGGTATTCAATTACAGAGATAATATGGTCAAACATTCAGGATAGGCCGACATACTTAAATTCACATGCAAAACCTCAAATATGTTTATGAATTCAATTATGATATCACATGCAAGTTAAGAACATAAAGCGATATCGCATGCAAATTAAGAAAATGAAGCTATAATAGTAATGCAAACCTGTTTGCAATCGAATTGCAACCTTGAGTTGGCGAGCCGGATTGAGTTGGACGGAGGTAGCTTTGCAGCCGCCGGCTTTTCCTTCAGGGTTTTCCGTCTATGAGCGCTAGGTTTTGCTTGCTAGGGTTCTCCTTTCGTCCTTTTTCGTCCCCTTTTCATTACTGAAGTGCTGGTATTTATAATGCCCTTTTTCATGACCTAATGGGCTCAGAACGAAGCCCGAAATTTTTTGTTGTCTGTCAGCCTCGCTAGGCGAGCTGGTAGCGAACGTTTGCTTCGCTAGGCGAGCGTGTAGCGAACGTTCGCTAGGCGAGCGTGTAGCGAACGTAACGTTCGCTAGGCGAGCGTGTAGCGAACAGGCCAGTTTGGGCCATTTTCTGGATTGGGCCATTCGTGAGCTGGGCTTTGTCCCTTTAAGATCAGTGCCATAAAATGAGTCGGAATGCCCCTGAAAAATGTCTTGAACTATTGATGGGCAAATTTTGGGGTATGACACACCCAAACAGAGAAACACAGCACATCCATCACAGATGAATATGAATGAATGCAAACATTAATGCACACATAAATGCAAACAATAAATGAATGAATGCAATAAATAAAGCAGTAAACAGCAACCGAAACCCTAACCTAGAGAGCGCTAGGAGAGACTCGCTTAGGAAAGATGGACCAGCAAGAGGTCAACTTCTCTATTTCCCCAGCAGAGTCGCCAACTGTCGCATTACGCGAAAAACCGGCGGGAAAACAAAACAACAGAGCCGCCACCGTGCGTTATTTATCCCAAAAGAGGGAAAGGAAACGCTCAGAGTAAACCTGGAAAAGACATGGTCTCGCGACCAAAGAGAATGGGATCGGGAGTCGGTTATGCGAAGGGAAGGTATTAGCACCCCTACGCATCCGTCGTACTCGACGGGATCCACGCTCAAAAGAAAGGAAAAAGGTTGCTAAAACACTACTCAAAACAAACACTGGCTGAAAGAGACACAGGAAAACAGAAGAAACTGACTCGGCAGGATATCACATCCTGGGCCTACTTAGTCTATCAAGCATAGACATCAGAGTCTAAGTAGTTCGGACTGGGGAAAACACATGCTCGCTAGGATGTCGCATCCTATGCATACGTATCTTCTCGGACGAAGAAGAATCAGAGCACTCGTAGCTCGGCTAACGCACGCAAGACAAAACAACACAGGAAATCGACTGCCAATCGCTGGGCTTACGTCAAACTCCACACAAACAGGCAAACATGGAAACCGAATGCCAATCGCTGGACTTACATCAGACTCCGAACCAAACACACGCACACTGGAAACCAAATGCCAATCGCTGGACTTACATCGGACTCCAAGCACACCACAAGAATAGGATACGGAATGCCAATCGCTGGTCTTACATCCATCTCCTAACACACACAAAGACAAAACAAAAAGGGCGCCCGGAGAGATCAGCTCATCTCCTGCCTACGTACCTCATCTGGTATGAGGATCAGGGCGACGTAGTTCCCCTACGAAGGGACACAGGACTAGCCTAACCAGATAACAGAGGGAGACACAACTAGGGAGACTAACTCGAGCCTAGATGTTATCATGCAAAATCATCCCTAAGTCAAGGTTGCTACCTAACTTGCACAGGGAGCAAGCTATCCTAGAGCACAAACAGCAAAGCAAACAATCACAAATAGCCCACACTATATACACACAAAGTGGGGCTCAAACAAAGGTTAGGCTGCAAGAGCAAGCCAACTGTATCAGGGTGATGTTAGCTCTTAACCTTAACATTGAGAGTTAAGGTGAAGCAGATGAAAGGTGAGTGAAGATAAGACTTCACAGCTCTTATCCCTGGCCTGGGAGAGCTTCAGACAATGAAGTGTGGGTTCAGAAAGTGGGAACCCTTCTACACTTATGACACTGGCTCATCTGTACAACTGTACAAGGATCTTGGGTTACTATCCACAATGCATCAACACCAGTTGTGTGAGCAAAGGGATGACTCAACTGAATAGCAGGAGATGGATTGCACATCTCTTATATCTGCCAATTGCCTTATCAAAGGTCTTTTCCTGCTTGGGGACAAAAATAAACAAGCACAAGCATTGCCTCTTAAGGAGGACTTCAGACAGGTGCCTGGCCAAGTAACAGGCCAGGTCTTCCAGACTACATGGAGAAGAGATCATTATACCTCAGTGCTCAAGCTAGCAAGCAAAGCAAAAGCAAATTCTCAAGGGAACTATAACAACTAAGGTACCTGAAAACAATCCAACATAATCAATACTCAACTCAAACAAAAGTTAAACAGGCAGTTACAAGTCCACAGCACAAACAGATAACAAGCATCAATGCACAAAGGTGCAAGCCACAAGGCCTAAGTACAAGTCTCAATGCCTACAAAACAAACTCAAGGTTAGTCACAAACAAGCAATAACCCAACTCCAATTGAGTGCACATCATCAAGCATAAGCAATTGTGCTCTTTGACCTGAAACAAAGCTCAAACATTAAGCACTAACCACTAGGACAAGGCCTAGGGTCAAAATGGGAGCAATAAACCAAAACAGAGCATGAAACTTATCAAAAATCAAGATCAATCAAATAAGAATCAAATCCAAGTGGTATCACATTCATATCATCAACCAATATCATTTCATGAGGCAAAGAGTACAAAGCATGCAATTTGAAGCTCATACAACCAAACATAATGATTCAATTCAAATCAACTCACAAACATTTCAATAAATTCCCAAAATATTCATGGTCAAACAGCATTCATAACATGACCTACACACCAAATTTCAAGTCATTTGGACCAAGGGAACCAAGTCAATTAAATTCATCAAGGCAAGGCATGTTCAAGCAAGCTCATACAAGGCACCAAATCATACATCAACTTCAAGCAAGCATAAAACAGAATTGGCATAAGATAAATGAACAAAATCAAAGCCATGGCAAACTTCAAGATGTCTATAATACACATGCCAAATTTCAAGTCCATCCAATAAACAACAAGAATTTCACAAATCATATGAAATCATGACTCACAAAAGATCCACAATTGGTCAAACAGAGGAGAAAATCCCAATCAAATTGGAAATGCACTCAAAAAATCCACAAAAATTCAGATTCAAACTTAACATCCAGAAGAATCAACTTGCAAAATTCAGGTCATTTTGAGTTCATATGGCATGGTAACAAAAATCAAGAAATTGGACATGAAATGGTGTGACACAAATTGTCACACCTCTAATGATCAGGTCATAACTCACAAACCAGAAATGCAAAAATCACAAACTTTACACCAAAATGCTCCTCAAGGTGTCTAGAATAAGCATACAAAATTTCAACTTCATCCAATTAAGCATCATCATTTCATGATCAAAATGGTAAACAAGGTGCAACAAATGACATGTTCACATAAACCCTAGCCAAAACAGAAATCCACACGTGCACAATTTTTGAAAAAATCATCATAAAATAATAGACATGGCAAGGATCATCATGGAAAAAATCTCACATCAATTGGATTAATGGTTCAAGAGTTATGCAATTTTGAATGAGGAGAAAAAATAAAAAAAATGATGAACAATGCATGTGAAACATGGAAGCATGATATGAAGAAAATGCTAAAACCAAAAGAGAAAATGCTGTCGCCCGGAATCGAGCTATGTCCACATTTGAATCTGCGCGCGTTACAAGTGAAACGCCGCGTTTCACTAATACAGGTGGCATGGCTTAATTGGCTTCATGGCTCAAAAACACGAATTACATGCAAATACACTAGGATATGGATCTACAACATTCTGGAAATGAAATTGTTAGGGTTCATGCGCGCCTTCATCCAGTTCATCACTCAAGAACAAATGTTCACGAAAATTTACAAACTATACATTATCATGTTCATCTTTCAATGCTCAACAACAATCCATAACCAATTTAACCTGATTCTAATCATATTAAAAAAATGGAGCAAGGAAAGTTTTGCACGTCAAAATTGAAATCCACATATCTTTCTCATTTCTTGATGAAAATCCAAACTATAAAGCTCATCCTACTCCTCATGGAACGATCTATCAGATACATAGCACAATTTCATGAATCTTGATCATCGAAAACTAACCTTAATCGAAGTGCAGTAATGGAATCGTGATTTTCAAGGCTTGAAATGTGCAAACAGAAGCTCTACAATGCTCCAGTTGATGAATGAATGATGTATCGTGGCTTAATTGTCCTTGAAGTAGCTCAAATTTCCAAATGCCATTGATGATGCTCTATGTAACAGTTCTTGATTCTGCATGAAATGGATGAATTCTTGCTAGTAGAAGCTCCAACAACACTTGCAAATGATGAACCAATGGAGAACAATGCAAGGTTCTTTGAGAATTTGCAGAAAAAATCAAGAAGAAAAGTTGAGAGAATTTGCAATTTTTGGATCTAGATCTGTTTGAAATGATTGTTAATCAGAAATTCAGTTAGGATTAGCAATATATAGGTGCTGTTAATCAACTTTGTTAATCAAGCTTAGCCAAAACCAAAGTGATTAGTGAAAATGCAAGTTTTTGTACAAATGGTCATGCCACCCTCATGTATGCAATGCCTTGCTACAGTACACGAATTTCTGTCCAAACACCCTCCAAATATCATTTAAGACCAAATGCCAAGCTTGGAATGCATGGAAAATGCTTAGTTTTGAAAGTCACTTTTTTCCCTCCCTTTTTCAAATTCAATTCACCTTGAAAATGCCATTTTTGTGTGATGAGTTTTGATGAAATGCAATGAATGATTTGGATAGAGCATGTCAAATGGAGATTGTAGCAAGAAACCCCACTCAATTTGGCCAATTGGTGTGAAAGTTATCCCACTTTGAAGTTCAAAATTCTTGACAATGATTTGATCATAACTTGCCAACCACAAATGAGAAATGAATGTTCTTGGACTTTTTGGAAAGGTGAGAGCAAGATCTTAAACTTTCATGTTGGACAAAATTTCATTTGAAGCTTGTATGATAATGTAAATTTGAGGAGAAGACCTTTCCATTTTTGGCAGTTTGAAATTACAGGTCACTTACTATTTTTGGAAACTTTCCATCTGACCTCAAATTCTTCAATCTTGATCTTTGATATGTCAAATGAGACTTGTATGGACATGAATGAAGCCTCTCAAACCATCTCCCACCTTCAAATCCATGAATTCAGGCACAGTTGACCACAGTTGACTTTCTAGGGTTTCAGATGAAATTCAGCTTGACTGTTGAGCTTTGATCATCCAATCCTTGGCCAAACCACTTCAAAATGATCCCTAGGTCATATGAACATGTTGAACCAACCCTAGGGCTTTACCTCAATAGGAATTGCACTTGCTTGCTTGCTTGACTGATTCTCCTGATCAGTCTTGACCTAATCTTGTCTGATGACTTGCACTTGGGCAAATGGACAATGCAATGCTATGCAGTGGCCAATGTTATGTTAATGACCTAATCATGAAAATGTATGTACAAAATGGGAGGTGCAAATTTGAGGTGCTACAGGTGCGTTCGAGGATCCCGGGTGAAGTCATCAACAATTGGTCTTCTGAAGAGATTATCCAAGTCACTATTCTTGAAGAGTAATTTTCTTTGTTTATTCATGCATATCCAAGTCTTACGTTCCGCCCAGGGCGTAATGACTCATTGTAGGGCTCATCTATGTGACACTTGCATTTTTATCATAAATAAAGGACGTATTTTTGCATTCAAATATTTCGTTCCCTGTCTTTCTATTTTTGCAGTTTTTCAAAATAAAAAATGGCAATGTTTTGTTTAGTTTTCACTTCTTGTTCACACTCATAAGCACATACCATCACTCATGCAGATGCACATCACCGGATCCTATTGATAATGGTTCTGCTATGGCTCGTTTCGACTTTGAAAATCCAATCTTTCAAGCTGAAGAAGATGGTGATGAAGACTGTGAACTCCCTGAAGAGCTTACCAGGTTATTAAAACAAGAGGAAAGGGTCATTAAACCGCATCAAGAGTCTGTTGAAGTGATTAATCTCGGCACCGAGGACGCCAAGAGAGAAATCAAGATAGGGGCTGCCTTAGAAGACAATGTGAAGAAGGGGTTGATTGAATTGCTGCAAGAGTATGTTGACATCTTCGCTTGGTCTTATCAGGACATGCCTGGGCTGGACACAGACATCGTGGTACACCGCTTGCCTCTCAAAGAAGGTTGTCCTCCGGTCAAGCAGAAGCTCAGAAGAACAAGACCAGAGATGGCTGTCCAGATAAAGGAAGAAGTGCAAAAGCAGTTGGATGCAGGGTTTCTAGCAGTCACCAATTATCCGCCATGGGTTGCAAACATCGTCCCAGTACCTAAGAAGGATGGAAAGGTACGGATGTGTGTCGACTACCGGGATCTGAACAGAGCTAGCCCTAAAGATGATATCCCATTACCTCACATCGATGTTTTGGTGGATAATACAGCTCAGTTCTCGGTATTCTCCTTCATGGATGGCTTTTCTGGCTATAACCAAATCAAGATGGCACCCGTAGACATGGAAAAGATAACTTTCATAACCCCATGGGGGACCTTCTGCTACAAGGTGATGCCGTTTGGTCTGAAAAATGCCGGAGCAACATATCAACGAGCTATGGTGACTCTGTTCCATGATATGATTCATCATGAAATCGAGGTTTATGTGGACGATATGATTGCCAAATCTCAGACAGAAGAAGAACATTTGGTGAATTTGCAGAATCTGTTTGAGCGTTTGAGGAAATTCAAACTGAGACTTAATCCGAACAAGTGCACTTTAGGGGTGAGATCGGGAAAATTGCTGGGTTTTATTGTTAGCGGAAAAGGGATTGAGGTGGATCCTGACAAAGTAAAAGCGATACAGGAAATGCCTGAGCCAAGAACAGAGAAGCAAGTCCGTAGTTTCTTAGGGAGGTTGAACTACATTGCAAGGTTCATCTCTCACCTAACAACCACGTGTGAGCCAATTTTCAATTTGCTGAGGAAAGATCAGGCTATCAGGTGGAATGAAGATTGTCAAAGGGCTTTCGAGAAGATAAAAGAGTATCTACAGAAACCTCCAATCCTTATACCTCCAGTTCCTGAGAGACCTCTGATAATGTACCTGTCAGTGACTGAGAACTCGATGGGGTGTGTATTGGGACAGCATGACGAGTCTGGTCGAAAAGAGCATGCCATATACTACCTTAGCAAAAAGTTTACCGACTGTGAAATCAAATATTCGCAGCTTGAGAAAACTTGCTGTGCTTTGGCCTGGGCTGCTCGCCGACTGAGGTAGTATATGTTGAACCATACTACCTTGTTGATTTCTAAGATGGATCCAGTGAAATACATATTCGAGAAGCCAGCTCTCACCGGAAGGGTTGCTCGTTGGCAAATGGTACTGACAGAGTACGATATCCAGTATACATCCCAGAAAGCCATCAAAGGGAGTATTCTGTCAGACTATCTTGCTCAGCAGCAGATTGATGATTATGAGCCGATAAAGTTTGATTTTCCGGATGAAGACATCATGTTCCTCAAGATGAAAGACTGCGAAGAGCCAGTTGTTGAGGAGGGACCTGATCCAAACGAAAAGTGGACTTTGTTGTTTGATGGGGCTGTCAACGCCAGAGGAAGTGGAATTGGTGCTGTCATTACAACTCCGAAAGGTGCCCACATACCTTTCACCGCTCGTTTGACTTTTGAGTGCACAAATAATGAAGCTGAGTACGAGGCCTGTATTTTGGGTATTGAGCAAGCCATTGATCTGAGAATCAAGACTCTGGACATCTTCGGAGATTCAGCTCTGGTGATCAATCAAGTGAATGGTGATTGGAATACTCTCCAGCCCACTCTGGTCCCCTACAGAGATTACACGAGAAGACTGTTGACTTTCTTCACAACAGTAAAATTGTATCATATACCTCGTGATGAGAACCAGATGGCAGACGCACTTGTTACTCTATCCTCCATGATCAAGGTAATTCGTTGGAACCATGCTCCCAGGATCGATGTGATGCGCCTTGACAGGGCCGCATATGTGTTTGCTTCTGAACTGGTAGTCGACGACAAACCTTGGTATCACGATATCAAGTGCTTTCTGAAGAATCAAGAGTACCCTTCAGGGGCATCCAACAACGACAGAAAGACTTTGAGAAGATTGGCATGCAGTTTCTTCTTGAACGAAGACGATGTGTTGTATAAGAGGAACTTCAACATGGTTTTGCTCAGATGCGTGGACAGACACGAAGCGGACATGTTAATGCAGGAAGTTCATGAAGGTTCCTTCGGTACCCATAACGGCGGACATGCAATGGCTAAGAAATTGTTGAGAGCGGGTAATTATTGGATGACCATGGAATCAGATTGCTTCAAATATGCTCGGAAGTGTCATAAATGCCAGATTTATGCTGATAAGGTGCATGTGCCGCCAAATCCTCTAAATGTGATGACTTCGCTGTGGCCGTTTGCTATGTGGGGCATTGACATGATTGGAAAAATTGAGCCGACTGCTTCCAATGGGCATCGCTTCATCCTTGTTGCCATCGACTATTTCACCAAGTGGGTCGAAGCAGCATCGTTCGCGAATGTCACCAGACATGTGGCTGCCCGTTTCATCAAGAAAGAACTCATTTGTCGCTATGGGATTCCCGAAAGAATCATTACTGATAATGGTTCTAATCTCAACAACAAAATGATGAAGGAGTTGTGTCAGCACTTCAACATTCAGCATCACAACTCTTCCCCTTACCACCCTAAGATGAACGACGCTGTTGAGGCGGCAAATAAGAACATAAATAAGATTGTGCAGAAGATGGTCGTTACGTACAGAGATTGGCATGAGATGCTACCCTTCGCCTTGCATGGGTACCGTACTTCAGTACGTACGTCGATCGGGGCAACCCCTTACTCCTTGGTGTATGGTATGGAAGCAATCCTACCTGTTGAAGTGGAGATTCCTTCTCTAAGAGTCCTGTTGGATGTCAAGTTAGACGAAGCCGAGTGGATTCGGACAAGGTTCAATGAGTTGAGTCTTATCGAAGAGAAGCGAATGGCAGCCATTTGTCATGGGCAGTTGTATCAGAGTCGTATGAAGAGAGCCTTTGATCAGAAAGTGCATCCTCGTTGTTTCCAAGTCGGAGATTTAGTGTTGAAAAGGATCCTTCCTCCTCAAACAGATCACAGGGGCAAGTGGACTCCTAACTATGATGGACCGTATATTGTCACCAAGGTTTTTGATGGTGGGGCCTTAATGCTTACAACTATGGATGGTGAAAACTTCACTTCCCCTGTGAACTCAGACGCAGTTAAAAAATACTTCGCATAAAATAGACCCGGTGGACAATAAAAAGAATAGTTCAGGCAAAAAATGGGCATCCCGACGAACCAAGAAAATGAAAAGGTTCGGGCAAAAATTAGGGATTAAAGAATAAAAAAAGATTGTACACCCGGTAAGTTGAAAACCTGAAAAGGCAACTTAGGCAAAAATGGGTATCCCGGTGGATTGAAAACCCGAAAAGGGCGATCCAGGCAAAAATTAGGGATTAAGCGAATGACTGCGTTCTGAGTTAGTTCTGAATCTCATCTCATGTCGATGACTGGAAATTTTCGAAAGGTAGGAAACAGTCCAATCACCTTTTCAGAAGGCTGATCATCTGGAGGATCTTGAAGACGGGCAAGTCATAGCAGAATTGGAACTCAATAGAAATCCATTTCACATTGCCATTAGATTAATTTCTGTTTTTATCTTTTGTGCGATTACCTCTTTCCAGGGATTGCTTCCTGATGTAAATGCCTATTCAGAGGCCATTCAATCAATAAAATCATGTTATTCAGTATATCTCTGTTTTCATTTTCATTTTACTATTTTGTTTGCAAAAATGACGTCCGAGTTTTTGATAAACATTGCATCATGACACATAAGGGCTTTACAGGTACATGCTTAACAAACATTTAAAATTGCTGTAAATTTTAAGTGCTTTGGATCGTCTATTCAGAACAGATACCCTCGGGGTATTTCCTTAAAATCCCCTGCAGATGACCGTGAATATCTTCCCCAGTGAAGTCGCCAACAGACGAATCCGATGTCTTATCCCTGCAGAGCTGATCAGAGTGTTGGATTCTTCAATCCCCAGCAGGTTCTCTCCACTGTACTTCCCCAAGCGTTTGTTTCAGGACATACACTCCCCAGTAGAGTTGACAGTGCCAGACTATATATCCCCAACGGGGTTGACAGTGCCAGACTGTATCTTCCCAGCAGAAGTGGCTGCTCCTTAGAGTTCGAGGCCAGATCGATAATCTCGATGCCAGATCCATGGTTTCTTTCCTTGAAGCAGAACCTCGGTACCGTATTAGTGTTTGCTTCCCCTGCTGAGTCATCTCTCGTAGAACGTGGTTGCCAGAACCACCATCGCTTCCCCAATAGCAGGTTGCCAGTGCCGTTCTCCCCCCAGTCAGAATCTCGAACACCGTGTGGCGGGTCATTTCCCCACATATTTCTTTGCGCTGCGCATCTCCAGCAGCCTTGCTAGAGCCCAAAGGATGGTGATCATTTCCCCAACAGATCCCCTTGCCTCAGCTTGGCATTCTACCCAGCATTTCGCATTCCTGCATGTAGAATCATATTGCATTGCATTCTCCCGAATTGCGTAGCATTTCCATTTTCATGGAGCATTACGCCATTGAAAAATTCAAACATACGCATGTAAGCATAAAACATTCTCAGTATCCCAAGTGATAAGCTAGAAGTTGTTTCCAGTACTCAGACTGAAGATTATTCATGACTCACCTTGGTTACCCCCAGCAAGTGTCATTGGCCCATGCGCCACCTCTATTATCCTCCCCTATTTCTGCCGATGCTGACGAGCATGAAGTGTTCCGATATTCATATCGAAGTGGCATTCAGACCAGTTTTCCGATGTTCAGATCGAAGAAGTTTCCGACGTTCAGGTTGATGCAACTTGTGGCGTTCAGGCCAGTTTTCCGATGTTCAGATCGGAGCAGTTTCCGACGATCAGGTCGACGCAAGAAGTGGCATTCAGGCCAGTGTTCCGATATTCAGATCGAAGTGGCATTCAGGCTAGTTTTTCGATATTCAGATCGAAGTGGCATTCAGGCCAGTGTTCCGATTTTCAGATCGAAGTGGCATTCAGGCCAGTGTTTCGATATTCAGATCGAAGTGGCATTCAAGCCAGTTTTCCGGTATCCAGACCGAAGTGGCGTTCAGGCCAGTTTTCGGGTATCCAGACCGAAGTGGCGTTCAGGCCAGTTTTCCGGTATCCAGACCGAAGTGGCGTTCATGCCAGTTTTCCGGTATCCAGACCGAAGTGGCGTTCAGGCCAGTTTTCCGGTATCTAGACCGAAGTGGCGTTCAAGCCAGTTTTCCGATGTTCAGATCGAAGTCCTTTCCAGTATTCAGACTAATGAGTTGCATTCAGGCCATGGTTATTTCTGTATTACCATTTATTTTGGTATCCAGTTTAACATTCCTTGTCGGTATTCAGACGGACTTTCACCGTACCAGACGGATTCTTCTTTCAAGACCACCTCTTTGCCGATTCTGACAGGCATTGTTACTTCACTTCACTTCAGTACAAATTTTTGGGCTTTTATTGTATTCAATCCCTTGATACCTCGAAAGTACGAGAGTCGCTGCCATCTTCTTTCCGGGTCTCCAGTTGATTAAATAGGGGCAATTGTAACACCCCAAAATTTGCCCTCCTCATTCATGCATTCACTTTTTAGGTCATTTAGCATTTCATACCACATTGCATCAAGTCAATCAGAATTAGCTCCAAGAAGCTCGGACATCATCCAGGACACTTTGTGGGTTCTACTTAGACGATCAGTCAACACAAGGAAAAGACTTGAGGTACTACCAACAGGGCCAGATGGGGCCTATTCACCGTGTAAATCGCCAGGCTGGAAGAAGCAAGAATCTGCTGCTGAGCTATCATGCTCGCTAGGCGACCAGATGCTTTGCCTAGCGAAAAGTACTGTCATGCTCGCTAGGCGAGCAGGTCCTTCGCTAGGTGAAGGGTGCGCACTTCAGAAAATATCAGAAAGATTTTGGGCTTGAGTTGCCCTCATTTGAGCCCACTACCCACGAAATCAGTCTATAAATACTGAAGTTTCAGTAGAGGAAAAGACACTTGGAGTTACACTGGGAGATTCACTGGAAAAAGATTTTGAGAGAAGGAAACCTAGGAACTACTCTACAGCGACCTTCAGGCAGCCCTGAGAAGTTCACTCCGCCTCACGCAAACCCTAGTATTACTTCACAGATCCAGCCGTACCGTTCGATCTTAATCAGTCTCTCTCATCAGGTATGCCTATGTTCCTCTTACTTTATGCCTTGAATTTGAATACCATGAATGTATGAGGTAACATCAGGTTTTGCCCACGGGTTTATATTTGTGTATGAATATGTGAATAATGCCTTGAATGTTTAATAATTTCGTTTCTGAGATGAATACCATAGGGTTTCGAATCATAGAGATCGAACTGTTATCAAAGAAGAATCCAAAACCCGCAGGCCTTCGCTAGCCGCTTCGCTAGGCGAGCCTGTAGCGAAGCTTCGCTAAGCCTTCGCTAGGCGAAGCAGTCGCGAACGTGACAATATTTGCTTTTTGTTCTATTTTGTCCTCATCTGCCTTGTGTTGCCATGGCATTGTTTTTCTCTTGATTTCATCCTGTTTGCCTAACCCTTTTTTTTGTCGAGTTTTTGTGAGGACTCACGCACTCTTGCAGGGATACCATTCGGAGGTTTATTCTGATTACACTTATTGACTGATTTTCTTTGATGGTCTAGCTGGAGAGATCTCAGGGTTGCTAATCCTTTAATTGCTGTAACTTCAGATATTTATCCGTGTGGTAATTTTTTCCCTTTTTCATATTTTATCGCTTTCTTAGCTGGAAGACCTCGATAGGAGGCAATGTTTGAGCCCCTTGGTGGCATTTTACTTTAAGATACATGTTTTATGTGGTGTGATTATTCCCCTGTAGGACGCGAGGCTTCGGATAGTCTCCCGTCTGCATGCCAATTAAGGTAGGCACTGTTCCTTCGCCTAGGACTTCCTTTTTGCATGCGCGTTCCTACAACGCAAACAAGCCCCAAAACCCAAAGCAACACGTTTACTCCTTCTACTACAGGCGAGTAAGTCTCCAAAGGTCGAGCATCCGGTAGATTGCGTAGTAACGTTGTTCGTCCAAAACCCAATCCATAACCCCGTAGTTGGCCGAACTACGGCTTGCTCTGATTCTCATTCCAGATGAGATACGTAGGCATAAGACGCGATGTCTTAGCGAGCACACATCCACCCAACCCATAGGTCAACCGAGCTACGAAGACTCTGATTCTCATATTCAGATGTGATACGTATGCAGTGGATGCGACATCCGCGCGAGTCATTTCTCTTACCCTTTTTTTTAGTAAATAAACACATTAGGTAAACCCACACCTTTTAGACAAGAACTACAAAAGTGGATCCCGTAGAGTACTACGGATGCGTAGGGGTGCTAATACCTTCCCTTCGCATAACCGACTCCCGAACCCAAGATTTGGTTGCGAGACCTTGTCTTTTCCTTTCCTTTTTCAGGTTTACTTCGAGCATTTCCTTTCCCTCCTTTGGGATGAATAACGCACGGTGGCGACTCTTCTCTCTTTTTATTTCGCCGGTTGTTTTTTCGCACACTGTATTTTTCAGGTTGGGACAGTGTTCCCCGAGCGGAGCGGGTTCAAAGAAATTTATCTCCAGCAGAATTTATCCTACCTGTGGAATTGGATGAGTTTTCCGTAGCGGAATGGTATCTGCATCCCCAAGCTGAGTCTATCCTACCTATGGATCGGAGGAGTTTTCCCCAGCGGAGTAGCATTTACTTCCCAAAGCAGAGTTGACCCCACTTGTTGGCCTTTCTCCCCAGCGAGTTACTTTGTTTACTTCCCCAGCGCAGTCGCCTCGGTTAGTCCTCAGCGGAGTTGTATTGATTGCCTCCCCAAGCGGAGTCCCCGAGTGGATTGGGTCCTGTGAAGGATGTCCCCAGCGGAATCTATCCTTTTCCCCAGCAACAGTGTTATTTCTCCAGCATGAGTGAGAAGTCGGTGCTCTCCCCGCAGTGTATTCCTCAAGCAGAGTCTCCCCACAGAGTTGGAGTGTCTGATCCGTTTTGGCTCCCCAGCCGGAGTTTATCAGTTTTGCATTTGGCATATAGTAATCATTGCATCCTCAAAACGCGTAGCATTTCCATTTCGATATGGAGCATTACGCCATGGAAAAATTCAAACATATGCATTCATGTGTTAACCATCAGACCATATCCCCGGCAGAAGCGGATTTTTGTTCAAACATCTGTACAGCACGTTTGCTACAGTTGCTCCTGACAGCATTCAGGATTGATACTCCCCAGAGAGGTTTATTTCCTCACCCGTGTGTGAAGAAAGCTTGATTCTCCCCAGTGAGATCCCCAGCAAGTGTTCAGCCTTGCCCTGACATATATAGATGTCATCTTGTGATAACTGATCTGTGTCATGTCAGCACCCGCGTGTGTTCTTTCTTTGGTGTAGGTCAACACCATCTTTTGGTGTACACATCGAGTATTTCCCAGTCATTCGTTAATGTCTGGTCTTCTTTTGGTGTCCGTAAACATCATCTATCGATGTTCGTGACGTCGTCCTCCTTCCTTAGTGAAGTCTCCTCCTCTCCGTTGGTGTCGATAAACGTCGAGTTTTTCCCAATTGTCCGTTGACGTTTGGTTGAGTTAAATTACCCTCCCCAGAGGTTACCTCTCCGTTGGTTTCGATAAACGTTGAGTTTTTTCTAGTCGTCCGTGAACGTCTAGTCGAATTATCCCCAATAAGAGTCACCTTTCTCCGTTGGTGTTGATAAACGCTGAGTTTTTCCTATGCGTCCGATGACGTATAGTTGCTTATTCCCCACAGATCATTTGTTAATGGCTGTTGATTCCCCTCAGAGGTTACCTCTCCGTTGGTTTCGATAAACGTTGAGTTTTTTCTAGTTGTCCGCGAACGTCTAGTCAAATTATCCCCAATAAGAGTCACCTTTCTCCATTGGTGTTGATAAACGCTGACTTTTTCCTATGCGTCCGATGACGTATAGTTGCTTATTCCCCACAGATCATTTGTTAATGGCTGTTGATTCCCCTTAGAGTTTACCTCTCCGTTGGTTTCGATAAACGTTGAGTTTTCCCAATCGTTCGTTGATGATTGGTTGTGTTCACTTTTCCCCAAAAGAGTTACCTCTCCGTTGGTTTCGGTAAACGTTGAGTTTTTCCTACGCGTCCGTTGACGTGTATGTGCTCTCCACAGAGTCACCTCTCCGTTGGTTTTGGTAAACGTTGAGTTTTTCTCATTCGTCCGTTGACGTTTGATTGTATATCATATTCCCCAGTCATTCGTTCATGTCTGGTTGATCCCCATCCAGAAATCCACAGTAAAATCGTCGGTGGACGTCCTATTCGGTTTCCGGTTGTTGTATCCCTTCCTTAGTGAAGTTTTCTCCTTTCTCCGTTGGTGTCGATAAACGTCGAGCTTCTCCCGTTCGTCCGTTGACGTCTGGTCGAGTTTTCTCCTTCTCCGTTGGTGTCGATAAACGTCGAGCTTCTCCCGTTCGTCCGTTGACGTCTGGTCGAGTTTTCTCCTTCTCCGTTGGTATCGATAAACGTCGAGCTTCTCCCGTTCGTCCGTTGACGTCTGGTCGAGTCTTCCCATTCATCCGTTGATGTCTGGTCACCTCTCCGTTGGTTTTGGTAAACGTCGAGTTTTTCCTGGTCGTCCCCAGTAGAGTTACCTCTCCGTTGGTTTCGGTAAACGTTGAGTTTTTCCCATCCGTCCGTTGATGTATGGTTGTATCCCTCTCCAGTCATTCGTTAATGTCTGGTTACCTCTCTGTTGGTTTCGATAAACGTCGAGTTTTTCCTAGTTGTCCGTCGGTATCTAGTTGTGATTTCTATTCCCGTTCATCGTCTTGTGGTGTCTGGATGTGACTGTACTTTAAAGAAAATCAAAAATCCCCAGTAATGAACATCAGATCCCAGTGGACGTTTCCGTTGGTGGATCCCCGCATTGTGCAAATTTCTACGGTTCTTGGTATTCAATCCCTGTTTACCCTGAAAGTCTGACAGCCGTTGCTCTCATCCGTTCGGGTTCCCAGTTGATTGAATAGGGGCAGCTGTAGCACCTCAAATTTGCACCTCCCATTTTGTACATTCATTTTCATTTTAGGTCATTAGCATTACATTGTCCACTGCATAGCATTGCATTGTCCATTTGCCCAAGTGCAAGTCCTCAGTCAAGACTGGTCAGGAGATCCAGTTGTGCAAGAAAGCAAGTGCATTTCCTATTGAAGCAAAGCCCTATGGTTGGTTCAACATGTTCATGTGACCTAGGGATCATTTTGAAGTGGTTTGGCCAAGGATTGGATGATCAAAGCTCAAGAGTCAAGCTGAATTTCATCTAAAACCCTAGAAAGTCAACCGAAGTCAACTGTGCATGAATTCATGGATTTGAAGGTGGGAGATGGTTTGAAAGGCCTCATTCATGTCCATATAAGTCTCATTTGACATTTCAAATATCAACGTTGGAGAATTTGAGGTCAGATGAAAAGTTTCCAAAAATAGTAAGTGACCTGTAATTTCAAATTGCCAAAAATGGAAAGGTCTTCTCCTCAAATTTACATCATCAAGGAAGCTTCAAATGAAATTTTCTCCAACATGAAAGTTGAAGGTCTTGCTCTCACCTTTCCAAAACGTCCAAGAACATCCATTTCTCATGTGTGGTTGGCAAAATATGATCAAATCATTGTCAAGGAAATTTGAAGTTCAAGAAGGCATAACTTTTGAACCAAATGGCCAAATCATGTGGTTCTTTTTGGAACATTTCACTATTGATCTCTTCTATCCAATTCATGCATCACATTTCATTAATTCTCATCACAAAAATATTGCATTTTTCACTTGAATTGAATTTGAATTTTGGAGGGAAAAGTCAATTTAAAAATTAAGCATTTCCCACACTTCCAAGCATGGCATTTGGCTTCTACATGACATTTTGAGTTGAATTGGAAAGAAAAACATGCACTGTAGCAAGGCATTACCATGCACAGGAGGTGAATTAGCAATTGACATAAACACTCATTTTCATTAATCCATTGCATTTTGCTTAATCATGATTAACAAATGTGTTTAGTGCATTATATATATAGATAATCAAAACAAAAAACACAATTAACACATCATTTGAACCAGATCTAGATCAAATTGCAAAGTCTCACAACTTTTTGCTCTCACATTTTCTGCAAAATTCTTCAAAGTCCTTTGCTATTTCTTCATTGATTCATCATCTACAAGTGCTATTGGATCTTCTGCAAGCAAGGAATCTCCATTTTCGAGCAGAATCTTGGACTGTTAAAGCAAGCATCACCAATGGCAGTTGGAAATTAGAGCCAGATCCAGGACAATTGAGCCACGATCCATCATCCATTCACCTCTCCAAGCACTATAGAACTTCTGTTTCACCTTGCCAAGGCCTGAAATCCACGAATCCATTTCTGCACTTCAATTCAGGTTGGAATTCGAATCTTGCAATTGTTGAAATGTTGATGTGCTTTTGATAGATCTTTCCACGTGGAGTACACTGAGCTTTGTGGTTTTGATTTTCATCAAGTATTGAGAAAGTTCTTGTGATTTTAAGTTTGATAGCCAAAACTTCTTCTGCTCGATCCGTTCATTATAGCAAGAATTAGGTTAAATCATGTTTAGATTAGTGATGAGCGTTAGAAGACGAAGCTATTGGTATGCTGTTTGTGAATTTTTGTGACATTTGTTCTTGACCTGGGATTTTGATGAAGAACGCGAAGAACAGCTAGGGTTATCCATTTCCAGGCGCGTTTGATCTTGTATTTTGTGTTTTGCATGCGAATTCCTGTTTGTGCCCGCGTATTGGTTGCATGCGTTCTCACGTGGCAAATTGATTGGTCTAGCGCGCTTCTCCTGGCCAACTGGACTTAAGTGAAACGCGGCGTTTCACTTAAGTAGCGCCAGATTTGAATTCAAACGGAGTTCGATCCTCCGCTCCAGCATTCTCATTTTGGCTTTTGCATTTATTCACATATGCTACACATGATCATGCCATGCCTTTCCATTATTTTGTTATTTTTTCACTCACTTACAAATTCCATAACTCCATGATTACTTGTCCAATTAACATGAGATTTTTTCCATTGTTTTCCTCAAGATTTATACTATTTTATGGTGATTTTTCCAGAATTTGTGCACGTGTGGATTTTTATTTTGCTTAGGGAATGTGTGAACATGTGTTTCCTTGCACCTTGCTTGCTATTTTGGTTGTGAAATGATGATGCTTAATCCAATGAAGCTGAAAATTTACATGTGTAAACTAGACACCTTTAGGGATTTTTTGGTATAGAGTTTGTGATTTTATCATTTCTGGTTGTGGAGGTATTCTATGATGAATGTAGGTGTGACAATTTGTGTCACACCTTTGCTTGCTTGACTTTCTGGTTTTATTTGCCATGCCAATTCTATGCCAATTAACCTGATTTTTTGCATGATGATAATTATGGATGTTAAGTTTGAGTGTGAATTTTTGTAGAATTTTTGAGTACATTTCCAATTTGTTTGAGAATTTCTTTTCTGTTTGACCAATTGTGGACTTTTTGTGAGTCATGATCTTATAGGATTTGTGAAATTCTTGATGTTTATTGGATGAACTTGAAATTTTACACATGTGTTCTAGACACTTTGAAGCTTGTCTTGGTTTTGGTTTGATGTCCATATCATGTTTGGATTCTGTTTTATGCTTGCTTGAAGTTGATGTATGATTTTGTGCCTTGTATGAGCTTGTTTTGCCTTGCCTTGCCTTATGGATTTTATCTGACTTGCTTCCCCTTTTCCAAATGACTTGAAATTTGGTGTGTTGATCATGTTATGAATGCTGTTTAGCCATGATTTTTCTTGGAATTTATTGAATTGTTTTTGAGTTGATGTGGATTGAATCATTCTGTTTGGTTCTATGAGCTTCAAATTGCATGCTTTGCACTAAATGCTTTATGAAATGAAATTGGTGCATGATATGAACATGAGACCACTTGGACATTGTTCTTATTTGATTGAGCTTGAGTTGTACCAATTTTCATGTTCTGTTTTAGTTTATTGCTCCCATTTTGACCCTAGGCCTTGTCCTAGTGGTTAGTGCTTAATGTTTGAGCTTTGTTTCAGGTCAAAGAGCACAATTGCTTATACTTGATGATGTGCACTAAATTGGAGTTGATCCATTGCTTGTTGATGACTAATCTTGAGTTTATTTTGTAGGCTTTGAGACTTGAGCTTAGGATTTGTGGCTTGCACCTTTGTGCATTGATGCTTGTTTGTCTGTTTATGTACAATTGTCTGTTGACTTGTGACTGTCTGTTTGACTTTTGTTTGAGTTGAGTACTGATTATGTTGGATTGTTTTCAGGTACCTTAGTTGCTATAGTTCCATTGTGAACTTGCTTTTGCTTTGCTTGATAGCTTAAGCATTGAGGTATAATGTTTCTAACTTCATGTAGTCTGGAAGACCTGGCCTGTTACTTGGTCAGGCACCTGTCTGAAGTCCTCCTTAAGAGGCAATGCTTGTGCTTGTTTAGTTTTGTCCCCAAGCAGGAAAAGACCTTTGATAAGGCAATTGGCAGATACAAGAGATGTGCAATCCATCTCCTACTATTCAGTTGAGTCATCCCTTTCCTCACACACCTTGTGTTGATGCATTGTGGATATTAACCCAAGATCTATGTTAAGTCAGTGTCATAAGTGTAGAAGGGTTCCCACTTTCTGAACCCACACTTTCATCTGTCCGAAGCTCTCCCAGGCCAGGGATAAGAGCTGTGGAGTCTTATCTTCACTTCCCATTTCATCTGCTTCACCTTAACTCTCAATGTTAAGGTTAAGAGCTAACATCACCCGATTCCAGATGGCTTGTGTTTCACAGCCTAACCCTTGTGTGAGCCCGCTTTGTTTGTATATAGTGTGTGCTATTTGTGATTGTTTGCTTTTGCCTGTGCTGTTTAGGATGGCTTGCTCCCTGTGCAAGTTAGATAGCAACCTTAACTTAGGGATGATATGCATGATAACATCTAGGCTCGAGTCGTAGTCTCCCTAGTTGTGTCTCCCTTTGTATCTGGTTAGGCTAGTCCTTTGTCCCTGCGTAGGGGAACTACGTCGCCCTGATCCTCATACCAGATGAGGTACGTAGGCAGGAGATGAGCTGATCTCTCCGGGCGCCCTTTTTGTTTTCTTTCTCTTGTGTGTGCTAGGAGATGGATGTAAGACCAGCGATTGGCATCCCGTATCCTATTGTTGTTGTGTGCTTGGAGTCCGATGTAAGTCCAGCGATTGGCATTTGGTTTCCAGTGTGCGTGTGTTTGGTTCGGAGTCTGATGTAAGTCCAGCGATTGGCATTCGGTTTCCATGTTTGCCTGTTTTGTGTGGAGTTTGACGTAAGCCCAGCGATTGGCAGTCGATTTCCTGTGTTGTTTTGTTTGGCGTGCGTTAGCCGAGCTACGAGTGCTCTGACTCTTCTTTAGCCCGAGAAGATACGTATGCATAGGATACGACATCCTAGCGAGCACGTTTTCCCCTAGTCCAAACTACGTCGACTCTGATGTCTATGCCTGATAGACTACGTAGGCCCAGGATGCGATATCCTGTCGAGTTAGTTTCTTTTGTTTTTTGTGTCTCTTTCAGCTAGTGTTTGTGTTTGTTTGAGCAGTGTTTTAGCAACCATTTTCCTTCCTTTTGTGCGTGGATCCCGTCGAGTACGACGGATGCGTAGGGGTGCTAATACCTTCCCTTCGCATAACCGACTCTCGATCCCATTCTCTTTGGTCGTGAGACCATGTCTTTTCCAGGTTTACTTCGAGCGTTTCCTTTCCCTCTTTTGGGATAAATAACGCACGGTGGCGGCTCTGTTGTTTTGTTTTCCCGCCGGTTTTTCGCGTAATGCGACACTCACAGATCCTCAATTTTCCCCCAAATTCGTTGCTTTCTGAGAAGAATGACTGGACCGATCATATCCTTCGAGATGGTAGACACTGAAGCGCGATGAAGTACAGATAACTTAGACCGTAGCCTTCGCTTTAATCCCTCTTTTGCCTGGATCGCCCTTTCGGGTTTTCAATCCACCGGGATACCCATTTTTGCCTAAGCCGCCCTTGCGGGTTTTCGACTTACCGGGCGTACAAATTCTTTTCATTCTTTATCCCTAACTTTTGCCCGAACCTTTTTTCTTTTTTCTTGGTTCGCTGGGATGCCCTTTTTTTCCTGGACTCTTTTATTCTTTTTGTCCAGCGGGTCAATTTATGCGAAGTATTTTTTGACTACATCTGAGTTAACGGGGGACGGAAAATCTTCACCATCCATAGTTGTAAGCATCAAGGCTCCACCAGAGAAAACCTTCTTAACAACATATGGACCTTCATAATTCGGAGTCCACTTGCCCCTGTTATCTGTATCGGGAGGAAGGATCCTCTTCAAAACTAGATCACCGGGCTGATAGCTTCGCGGACGCACTTTCTGATCAAAGGCTTTCTTCATCCTTCTCTGATACAACTGCCCATGGCACACAACCGCTAACCGTCTCTCTCCGATAAGGCTTAACTCATTAAACCTTGTTCGGATCCATTTAGCTTCGTCCAACTTGACATCCAGCAGGACTCTCAGAGAGGGAATCTCCACTTCAACAGGTAGGACAACTTCCATACCATACACAAGGGAGTAAGGGGTTGCCCCGGTCGACGTACGTACTGAGGTACGATACCCATGCAAAGCGAAAGGAAGCATCTCATGCCAATCCTTGTATGTCACGACCATCTTCTGCACAATCTTCTTAATATTCTTGTTTTCCGCCTCTACAACACCATTCATCTTCGGCCTGTAAGGAGAAGAATTGTGGTGTTCGATCTTAAAACCTTTGCAAAGCTCTTTCATCATCTTATTATTAAGATTCGAACCATTATCAGTAATGGTTCTCTCAGGAACCCCATAACGACAGATAATCTCTTTCTTAATGAATCGGGCAACCACTTGCTTGGTAACATTAGCATAGGAAGCTGCTTCCACCCACTTGGTGAAGTAATCAATCGCAACCAGGATGAAGCGATGTCCATTAGAAGCAGTAGGTTCAATCTTCCCAATCATATCAATGCCCCACATCGCGAACGGCCAAGGCGAATTCATGACATTCAGAGGGCTTGGTGGTACATGCACCTTATCAGCATAGATCTGGCATTTATGGCACTTCCGAGCATATTTGAAACAATCTGATTCCATAGTCATCCAGTAATAACCGGCTCTCAACAACTTCTTGGACATTGCATGACCACCAACATGGGTACCGAACGAACCCTCGTGCACTTCTTGCATTAACATGTCTGCTTCGTGTCTATCCACGCATCTGAGCTGAACCATGTCGAAGTTTCTCTTGTACAACACATCATCCTGATTCAAATAAAAGCTTCCAGCTAGCCTTCTCAGGGTTTTCTTATCATTCTTTGACGCTCCTTCAGGGTACTCCTGACTCTTGAGGAAATTCTTAATGTCAAAGTACCACGGCTTCTCATCAAGAACAGACTCGGCTGCAAACACATACGCAGGCCTCTCGAGTCGATTCACAGCAACATGTGGCACATGATTCCACCAATGGACTTTGATCATAGAAGACAAAGTAGTCAAGGCATCAGCCATCTGATTTTCATCTCGGGGGACATGATACAACTTCACTGTTTTGAAGAAAGTCAGGATCCTTCTGGTGTAATCTCGATAAGGAATCAAATGCGGCTGGTGAGTATTCCAATCTCCATTGACTTGGTTAATCACTAGGGCGGAATCTCCATAAATGTCCAGAGTTTTGATTCTTAGATCGGTGGCTTCTTCAATCCCCATGATACAAGCCTCATACTCAGCCTCGTTGTTGGTTACATCAAAAGTCAATCTGGCAGAAAAAGGTATATGTGCGCCTTTGGGATTAATAAGCACTGCCCCAACACCGTTGCCATTCACATTCACAACCCCATAAAACATCAATGTCCACTTGTCATCAAGATCCGGTCCTTCCTCGACAAGAGGCTCTTCACAGTCTTTCATCTTTAGATACATGATGTCTTCATCAGGGAACTCAAACATCATCGGATGATAATCATCGATTGGTTGCTCGGCAAGGTAGTCTGACAGAATACTACCTTTGATGGCCTTCTGCGACGTGTACTGGATATCATATTCTGTTAAAATCATCTGCCAATGAGCAACACGTCCAGTGAGAGCCGGCTTTTCAAAGATGTACTTCACTGGATCCATCTTAGAAATCAATAAGGTAGTATGGTTCAACATATACTGTCTCAGTCGGCGAGCAACCCAGGCCAAAGCACATCAAGTTTTCTCGAGCTGCGAATATCTTATTTCATAGTTGGTAAACTTTTTGCTAAGGTAGTATATAGCATGCTCTTTTCGACCAGACTCGTCATGCTGTCCCAATACACACCCCATCGAATTCTCAGTCACTGACAGGTACATTATCAAAGGCCTCCCAGGAACTGGAGGTATAAGGATTGGAGGTTTCTGCAAATACTCTTTTATCTTATCAAAAGCTTTCTGACAATCATCATATCACCTGATTGCTTGGTTTTTTCTTAGCAATTTGAATATCGGTTCACACGTGGCAGTTAGGTGAGATACAAACCGTGCAATGTAGTTCAGTCTCCCTAAAAACCCACGAACCTGCTTTTCCGTTTTTGGTTCAGGCATTTCTTGAATAGCTTTGACTTTCGCTGGATCAACCTCAATCCCTTTCTCACTGACAATGAAACCCAACAGCTTACCGGATCTCACCCCAAATGTACACTTGTTTGGATTCAGCCTCAGTTTGAACTTTCTCAGCCTTTCAAACAACTTCTGCAGGTTTACCAGATGCTCTTCTTCTGTCTGCGACTTCGCAATCATGTCATCCACGTACACTTCAATCTCTTTGTGCATCATGTCATGAAAGAGAGTCGTCATAGCCCTCTGATAGGTAGCACCGACATTCTTCAACCCAAATGGCATCACTTTATAGCAGAACGTGCCCCAAGGTGTAATGAATGTCGTCTTTTCCATGTCTTATGGCGCCATCTTAATCTGATTATAGCCAGAGAATCCATCCATGAAAGAGAAAACCGAGGATTGAGCCGTGTTATCAACCAATACATCAATGTGAGGTAATGGGAAATCATCTTTCGGACTGGCTCTATTTAAATCCCGGTAGTCGACACACATCCTGACTTTACCATCCTTCTTCGGCACAGGAACGATGTTGGCCACCCACGGGGGATAACTGGTAACTGCCAGAAAACCCGCATCCAACTGCTTCTGAACCTCTTCCTTGATCTTGACAGCCATATCAGGGCTAGTTCTGCGAAGCTTCTGCTTGACTGAAGGACAATCTTCTCTGAGAGGTAGTGTGTGCACCATGATATCTGTATCCAACCCAGGCATATCTTGATACGACCAGGCGAATATCTCCACATATTCTCTCAGCATCTCAATCAGCCCTCTCTTGACAGATTCCTCTAAAGCAGCCCCGATTCTGATCTCTCTCCTGGCGTCCTCAGTACCAAGGTTAACAACTTCCAACTCCTTCTGATGAGGTTGGATGATCCTTTCCTCCTGCTTCAATAATCTGACCAGTTCTTTGGGGAGTTCACAATCTTCCTCACTCTCCTCTTCAGCTTGGTAGATGGGATTATTGAAATCATACTGAGCCATAACAGAACTGTTTATAGTGGAGTCCGTAAGATCGATTCTGCATGTTTAATGCTTTATTTTAGAAAAAAGAGTTCAAGAAAGTCACAAAAACAAAAACACATTGCCATTTTTATTGTTTTGAAAAAATGAAAATAAAACAGAAAGACAGGGATCACAAAATTGTTTGCAAAACGTCCTTTATTAATGATAATCATTAAAAACATGTTGTGGCCCTACAATGAACCACTACGCCTTGGGCAGAACGTAGGGTTTTGTGCAAAATGAAAAACAAAAGAAAATTATTCTGTCTGAAGAGTAACTTGGACCACTTCTTCAGCCGTCCAATTGTTCACCATCTCTCCTGGAGCACAAGGGTGCACCCAGTTGTCCACATCATAATCACTGTCCCCGTCTTCACTACCGGCTGCAAAGACGTCACCATGATTCATCAGCCCAGCGTTGGTGAAGGTACTCGGCCCTTTCAGATCTTGAACACCCTGCTCTGCCTGTAGAGGCTGATAACCGATACCAAACTTGTCTTCTTTGACGGGCAGGTCCACCATCTTGCCCCAGCCTTCTGCATTGCCTGAGTTGACAACCTCCACAGCCTGCTTGTAGGATGCAATTGAGGCACTTGGCTTCTTCTGCTCAGCAAAATCCACCTTCTCCATAGCAACGGTCTCAAATGCTTGGCACAGAGTTTCATGGATCTCGCCATCCACCTCCACATACTTGAAAGAGGATAAATGACTCACCAGAATGTCCTCCTCGCCGCACACAGTCACCACCTGACCATTCGAAACACACTTCAGCTTTTGATGGAGAGTTGACGACACTGCTCCAGTCCCATGTATCCAGGGACGCCCCAATAAGCAACTATATGCTGGTTGAATGTCCATCACATAGAAGACAATATCAAATACCTCCGGGCCAATTTTCACCGGCAACGTGACTTCACCAAAAATAGACCGTTTGGATCCATCAAATGCACGAATAATGAGATCGCTTGGAGTGAGGACAACCCCTTCAACATCAATCTTGCTCAGAATCTTCTTGGGCAGCATGTTCAACGAGGATCCCGTATCCACCAGTAGATGTGACAACACTGCACCCTTGCACTCCATAGTGATATGCAGAGCTTTGTTGTGATTACGACCTTCAGGTGTCAAATCCAGGTCCGTGAACCCCAATCCATGTCTTGTACTGACATTAGCAATAACACCCTCCAATTGGTTGACAGAAATCTCCTGAGGCACGTAAGCCAGATTCAACATCTTCAGCAAGGCATTACGGTGTGCCTCAGAGCACAATAGCAATGAGAGTATAGAAATTTTGGACGGAGTTTGATTCAACTGATCTACAATCTTGTAGTCACTCTTCTTAATGATCTTCATAAACTCCTCCACATCTTTCTCAAATGAACCCTCAGGCGCCTCCTTCTGTACAGGTTCCTCCTCACCCACAACTTGCTTTCCCTTTGCTTTGGCAAGAGCCTCAGCATTGTTGTCTCTCATGGTCTGCGGTGCAAACAGACGACCACTTCTTGTAAACCCTCCAGGTCCCCCTACATTGTCCACAGCCGGACCAACAGTTACAAGAGCTTTGATTGGCACACCAATTGTCACGGGAGACTGATTCACCAATCTGATCTGACTTTCCGACCTTCGGTTGTTACGGTAGGCATTGTCATACTTCCACGGCACTACTCTACTATTCTCAACATGTCTTCTATCAGAAGCAACAATAGTAGTGGGAGCACTAACAGTTACTGGCGCAGATATAATTACTGGAGTACCAACGGTTGTGGGTGCATTGACAGTTCTTGGCACACGTCCAGGACCCTCAGACGGTTTGAAATAAATGGTGACAGTTGACACCACCCCACGATCCTTCACGTCCCGAGCAAATTGCAGGAAACCCTCATCAATCAGTCCCTGGATACCATTCCTCAACTTTTCACAACCATTCTCTGAATCTTCACAGTCTGAACAGCCCTTATCACAGCCCGGGAACACTCCCCCTTTTAGCAGACGCTCTTTAACGATAAGCAATGATGTCTGAACATCATCAACATTAACCACCAGATCCCCAGCTTCTCCATCTTCCACATTATTCACCCGGGGCCCACCATGCTGAGGCATAAGGTTGTTCACAACATTAGGCACAAGTGCAAAGTTGATTGTTTTGGCGTCAATCAAATCCTGGACCTTATGATGGAAAGCCCGACAGTTCTCAATATGGTGCCCCGGAGCACCGGAATGAAAGTCACAGCGAACATTGGCATCAAACCCAGCAGGAATTCTGGTCAACGGAGCCATGGTGCGAAGCTCGACGAATTTCAATCTGAGCAGTTCGGGAAGCAACTCAGCATACGTCATTGGTAGCGGATCAAAATGACGCTCGGGCGTCCTCTGCCTTGGTTGAAACGGGCGTTGCTGTTGTTGTTGGTGTTGTTGTGGAGCTCTTTGTTGTTGTTGCTGAGGTTGAGATTGGGGTGCTGGGATGGTCACAGCAGCAACCTGACGGTATTGCCCTCTGCTCATATTTCTTCTATGATACACAACATTAGTCTCACCTTCCCTCCTGCGAGGTGCCCCAGAAAATGGCTTCTTTGAACTGAAAGACGAGGAACCAGCGTCCTGAATCTTCCTTGCTTTAATAAGGCTCTCTGTCCTCTCTCCACAGATAACAACGTCAGAAAAGCTACCGAACAGGCAACTCCCCATACGGTCCATAAACACACCTTGCAAAGTCCCGATGAACATATCGGTTAACTCCCTCTCCAGCATAGGAGGTTGCACCCTTGCAGCTAATTCACGCCATCTCTGGGCGTACTCCTTGAAGCTTTCGCCAGACTTCTGACACAAGTTTTGTAACTGAGTTCGGCTCGGAGCCATATCCATGTTGTGTTTATATTGCCTCAAGAAGGCTTCACCCAAATCCCTCCAACTTCTAATGGACTCCCTCTTCAACTCCATGTACCAATCCAAGGAAGCTCCACACAAGCTATCCTGGAAAAAGTACATCCACATCTTCTCATCGTCAGTATACGCGGAGATTTTTCTGTAGTAAGCCTGCACATGGGTGCGGGGTCAAGAAGTGCCATTATATTTGTCAAAAGATGACGCCTTGAACTTATAAGGAATCCTCAATCCATCCACCAAACCCATATTCGTAACATCGAACCCCAAAGAGTTCTGACATTCCATAGCACGGACTTTCTCAGCTAGGGCATCAACTTTTCTATCCCTCTCTTCAATTCTTCCCACATCATCTTCATCACTGAGTAGGGTGAACATATCTTCCTGCCTGTCAACCAGGGAAGCAGAATGGCGCACTGGAGCACGAGTTGCTCTGACATTAACAGTCTTTGCAGCAAGAGGCTGTCCATTGATTCTGATACCCCTCAACTCATCACCCACAGCATAATCATTGACAGGGACGGTGGCAGCAGCAACGTTATCACTCACAGGGACACCCACTGGTGAAGCACGGCTGGCAGGTGGAATCACAACTTCCTGTCTCTGGGCTAAGGCACGCAGCTCCTCTTGCCCTTGAACGACCCCTTGCATCATGGTCATGAATTGGGCCATGTTAGCCCTCATCTCTTCTAACTCAGCTTGAACTTGATCCATATTCCTCTGTTGGCTCAGTCTGGTAGCGTAGCGGTGCGGACGTTGATCAGCAATCCTGCCTAAGTCAGGAACCAGAGTGAGAAGTCTCGTTCAAGAACACCTGTAATGCAAGATGATATGTATATGATGCGTATGATGCGTATGCTGTTTATCATGAATGATCCTGAAAAGGATATACATATGCGGGTTAACTGTCTTTTTTTTTTGCATTATCTTTTTTGAAAAAAAACATGCTATGATGCAAAATGATGAAGCCACGGCAGGTTGGCTGAGTATCTCTTGGCACAAGATCAAAACTTCGGCATGAACTCGGCACCGAAAACCACAGATCCAAATCAACTGGAACCCAAGGTCATCTGGAACCCAAACTTCAGAACCAAATCACCATCTGAGCAAGTACCCTCAAATTCAGCCCAGGGATCTGAAATAAACGGAACCCTCTGATCAATACCAGGGTCAAACCTCCGGCGTCTCAAAAAATAAAGATCCATAAATCCGACTTAACCAAGGTCACCATCACAGAGTCACTGACGGAACCGGCATCTGCAAGGACCAAACCCTCCCCTCACAGGTGAATTCTAACAAGGTCATCCTAAGGCGGATAATGGTTTCGACAATCGGGCAAAGATACTCAACGGGTTTGCCCTTTCGGGTGTGCCATTGTAGCTCTCTTAAGATCGTCTAAACCAAAGATCCGGGAAAGAACGGTCACCGAAGTCAATAGCTCAGATGAGATAACCCAACCTGAGTAGAATAACTCCAAACGGAAGGACTCTCTCAAATGAACCTCGTCCGACTGTGGTGACACGTCTCCTCATCATGTCGTACAACATGTGAAGAAACATGAGACCACACTAATCCTAGGTGTATACTCAGGCCTGGGTATTGGGCCTCACTCATAACACCCACCCCAAATCAGAGAAACCAACCTGTACAGAATCCAATATGATGACAGTATGATGCATGCAAGTATCTATGCAGGTATATACAATCACATCATAATAAAAATGAATGCAATAAATAAGCAGTAAAAGCAACCACAACTATCCTAAAGAGCGCTAGGATTGACTCGCTTAGGGAAGATGGACCAGCAAGAGGTCGACTTCTCTTAAGTCCCCAGTGGAGTCGCCAGCTGTCGCATTACGCGAAAAACCGGCGGGAAAAAAGAAACACAGAGCCGCCACCGTGCGTTATTTATCCCAAAGGAGGGAAAGGAAACGCTCGAAGTAAACCTGGAAAGGTCATGGTCTCGCGACCAGAGATTGATAAGATCGGGAGTCGGTTATGCAAAGGGAAGGTATTAGCACCCCTACGCATTCGTCGTACTCGACGGGATCCATGCTCAGAAAGAATAGAAGAAAGGTTGCTAAAAAAGACTGCTCAAGAACTGCACGCACACTGGGATCAAACACAGATGAAAGACTGAAGAAGAGGACTCGGCAAGATATCTCATCCTGGGCCTACGTAGTTTGTCAGACACAAACATCAGAGTCAACGTAGTTCGGGGACATGGGAATGTGCTCGCTAGGATGTCGCATCCTATGCATACGTATCTTCTCTGACCAGAGAAAGAATTAGAGCACTCGTAACTCGGCTAACGCACGCCAAACAAAACACACAAACTGGAAACGGAATGCCAATCGCTGGTCTTACATCCAACTCCAGACACACATGCAAACATGGAAACCGAATGCCAATCGCTGGACTTACATCAGACTCCGAACCAACAAACACACACAGGAAACCGACTGCCAATCGCTGGACTTATGTCAGACTCCAGACAAACAACCGCACACAGGAAACCGACTGCCAATCGCTGGACTTATGTCAAACTCCAACAAGCAAACAAAAGGGTTGAAAAAGAAAAAGGGCGCCCAGAGAGATCTGCTCATCTCCTGCCTACGTACCCCATCTGGTATGAGGATCAGGGCGACGTAGTTCCCCTTAACAGGGAAAGAACTTCTATCCTAACCAGAGACAAGGGAGATAACAAGCTACTAGGGAGACTACGACTCGAGTCTAGAAGTTGTCATGGATACGATCCCTATGTTGAGGTCTCTATCCTAACTTGCACAGGAAGCAAGCTAGCCTAAACAACACATCATCAAGCACAAGCACAAGAGAGCATGCACACACACTATATGCAAACAAGTGGCTCATACAAGGCTGGGCTTTAGTCAAGGGGTCACATCAACCTCGACAAACAAGCCAACTGGAATGGGGTGTTTTTAGCTCTTAACCCTAACATTGAGAGTTAGGGTGAAGTAGATGAAATGGAGATGAGGGTTATGCCTCATAGCTCTTATCCCTGGCCTGGGAGAGCTTGAAACAATGAAAGTGTGGGAGTTCAGAATGAAGGAACTCTTCTCCACAAATGACTGACACAACAAGATTTTGGGTTTTTATTCAAAGTGCATCAACACATGGTGTGAGCAAAGTGAATGTCACCACTGAATAGCAGGGGATGGATTGCACATCCCTTTTATCTGCCAATTGCCTCTTAAGAGGACTTTACCTGCTTGGCACAAAATTAAACAAGCACAAGCATTGCCTCTTAAGGAGGGCTTCAGACAGGTGCCTACCAACATAACATGACAGGTCTTCCAGACTACATGAAGATCAAGGAATTATACCTAAGTGGTATGCCAACCACAAGCAAAGCAAAGCAAAGTTCAAATGAACTTAAAGCAACTTAGGTACCTGTGGAAACAACTAAACCAATCAGTACAGAATTCAGACAATAGTCAACAGTCAATATCAAACAGACAATCCCAATGCACAATGAGTAAGCCATAAGGCAAACACTCAAGTGAATTATCATCAAAGCCTACAAAACCAACAAATGTTAGCCAACAACAACAAATGACCAAGCTCAAATGAAGGAGCAACATCAATCATGGAGATGCATACTTGAGCCTGAAATTCACAACTCAAATGGTAAGTCCAAACCACTAGGTCAAAGCCTAGGGTCAAAAGTGGATCAAAATGCCAAAACAGAACTTGATATTCAACACAAAGCATGTTCATTCAATCAAGAACAAGTCCTAAAAAGGACCAAACCAAAATCAATAAGCAAGGTCATGTGGTGAGCAAGAGAAGTCAAAGACCAATTCAAGGCATACATTTGGACATTAAGAATGACAATTCCAAATCAAAACAGAAATGATTCAAATAATTCTGGAAAAATTCATGAGTATTCAACACATCCAATAACATCATCATACAAAAAATCAGAAGCATCAAAGATCAATTGGCATGGAAATTAAATTGCACAAGTTGAACAACCAAATGTGTGACACAAATTGTCACACCATGCAAACATGTGTGTAAAACAGAATTGGCAAATGAGAAAAATACCAAGCCAAGCTTCAAACATCCATTAACATGTAAAGAAACATCATACAAAATTTTAATGCATTTGGATTAAAATCAAGCATTTCACAATAGAAAGAGTGGAGCAAGGTCACAAATGTACACATGATCACATCTTCTAACACAGTTCAAAATCCAACCATGCACAACTTCAGAAATCATCATCATAAAAAACTAGACAAAGAGAGGATCATGCTACAAAAAATTTGGAATTATTTGAGCCATTTTTCAATTTATTATGCATTTTTAAAGTTGATGAAAAAAATAAAAAACAAAATGACTATGGCATGGCAAATAAGGAGGGAAAGCATAAAGTGAAGAAATGATTTGAAATATTTGCTCCTTATCAATGATAAGAAGATGCATAATAAGGAGGGAAAAAATTGCATAATAAAGCATAAAGCATCAATTTTTTATGGAGGGATGCATAATAAGGAGGGAAAAAATTGATGCATCATGGGAGCTTTACGGATTTTTCCAGAATTCCATAAAAACTATACCAAATCAAAGCTCATGCAATGGAGAACACAGATCAACTAAAATCTAAGCTCAATTCACCAAGATCAAAGAGAATCGATGCAAAACATTTTTGAATGCAAAACTTCAATCACACATAATTCACTCAATAATGCATCATTTCATATGATTTTTAGCTCAGAATCATCAGTGTTAAAAGATCTATACAAATATACACATGGATTTGAGAATTATGAAGGTCGAAAAACCTACCTCTTGAAGAGCAGGTTCTGGATTCGCACGATTCAACACTTGTAATGGTCCAAATCAGCTCCAGAATATTTGTTGTGATGATTGATGAAGAATTTGAAGCTTGGAAACGTGTAGATCTAGCTTAATAATCAACTTCCATGGCAAGGTTATTGAACTTCAACTGCTCGAATATGGCTTCAATTCTTCAAACAAAGGCTGAATTCACACTAAATTACACTCACTGATCATGAATCTTCAATCAAAACAAGGTGTTATGTTGAAGAAATTTGAAATTTGATTATGAGAAATTTTTTGGAAGGAGAGAGAATTGTGAGATCTAGATCCAGAAAACTCTACAAATTTGTTATGATTATCAATATATATGCTTCACTAATCCACTTTTAATCCAAATTAGGCATGGTTTAGTTAAAATTAATCAAGATAAGGTGTTATGACCAAAACTTGAAAATTGGAGGGTGCATGGCTATTTCCACGTGAACAGTACCATGTAGCTGATTATTTTCACTCAAAATCAATTTTCAAACAAAATGGCAATGGTGGAAAGCTCCCATGATGCATCAATTTTAAATTTCCAAGTTTCCCTCCAAAATTGACTTGAATGCACAAATGATCATATGATGGAAATTCATGCAATGTGATGGGTGTTTTGGAAACTTCATGACATGAGAAACATAATGCAAAAAGAGGCACCAAATTTGGAGTTTTGGTTCAAAAGATATGGCCATTTGAAGTTTCAAGCACACTTTGCCATGATTTGATCATAACTCTTTAACCATTCATCAGATGCTCATGATCTTGGACTTTTTGGAAATAGGGGAGAAAGATCTTCAACTTTCATGTTGGACAAAATTTCATTTGAAGCTTCCTTGATGTTGGAAAGTTGAGTTGAAGTTGGTCCAAAAACTTACCATTTTTGGAAACTTTCAAATTACAGGTCACTTTCCATTTTGGGAAACTTTTGATCTGGCTTCAAAATCTTCAAGGTAGATGTTTGACATGTTGAATAACCTTCTTTGGGACATGAATGAAGTGTCTCAAACCATTTCTCCACCTCCTAGCCCTCAGTTGACTTGCAGTTGACTTTTATGGGCCCCAGATGACCTGAAACTGCACTGTGGACTTTGAGCCTCTAACACTTGGCCAAATTGCATCAAAATGAACCTTGGGTCATGTAAGCTCTCTAGAACAACCATAGGGCCTTCATATCATGGAAAACCCTTGCTCTCTTGCACAGATGAATCCTCCTAACCAGTTTTGACTGATGAAATGCAATGTACTATGCAATGTTAATGACCTAAAACTGAAATGAATGTACAAATGGGAGGTGCAAATTTGAGGTGCTACACTTGGTCCTTTTTAGGACATGTTCTTACTTGAATAAATGTGCTTCATGTTGAATATTGGTTGCTGTTTTGACTTTTTGCTTTGCCTTTGACCCTAGTCTTGGAATAGTGGTTTGTACTCATCTTTTAAGCTTTGTATTTCAGGTTCAAGCTATTAGCTCTAGTGGTTGATGCAATCTCATGACTTGAGATGCAAATTACTTTGTCCATTAACCTTTCTTGTGTTGTAGGTGCATTGGTGTTGAACTCACTTGAGTTGTTGACTTGTATTGTGAACCTATTGGTTGTAACACTGTGGACTGTTTGTTGAATTTGTCTGAATGTGAATATTGACTTGTTTGACTTTCTTACAGGTACTTTAGCCGCTTTAGCTCATTGCTTGAGCTTTGCTTTGCTTGTGGTTGGCATACCACCTAGGTAATCATTCTCTAACTCCATGTAGTCTGGAAGCCCTGTCGTTTCTGTTTGGTAGGCATTTGGCTGAAGTCCTCCTTAAGAGGCAATGTCTGTGATTGTTTATATTTGTGCCATGTACTTCAAGTCCTCCTAAGTGAAGAGGCAATTGGCAGATAAAAGGGATTTGCAATCAATCCCCTGCTAATCAGTTGAGTCTTTCATCTTGCTCGCACTATGTGCTGATGCATTTTGAATAAACACCCAAGATCTTGTATATAGAGTCAGTCATTGTGGAATAGAGTCCCTCATTCTGGACTCCCACACTTTCTTTGATTGAAGCTCACCCAGGCCCGGGTTAAGAGCTATGAGGTCCAACCCTCATTACCTTTCATCTGCTCACCCTGACGGTCAATGTCAGTGGTTAAGAGCCTCAGACACCCCTTCCAGTTGGCTTGTTTGTCGAGGTTGACATGACCCCTCGACTAAAGCCCAGCCTTGTATGAGCCACTTGTTTGCATATAGCGTGTGATACCTGTTCACCTGTGCTTGTTTACTTGCTTACTTGCTATTTAGGCTAGCTTGCTTCCTGTGCGAGTTAGGTTTTTATTAGAAACCTCAACATAGGACTATTGTGGATTGCATGACAACTATTAGGCTCGAGTCAGTCTCCCTTCTAGTTTGCTATTCCCCGGTCTCTGGTTAGGAGAAAGTTTCTCCCCTGTTAAGGGGAACTACGTCGCCCTGATCCTCATACCAAATGAGGTACGTAGGCAGGAGATCGTGCGAGATCTCTCCGGGCACCCTTTTTTTTTTTTTTGCGTGTGTTTTGCTTGACAACTTTGAGGTCCGAGTTCCCGACTCCCTTCTAGTCTGTATGTTCACCCTGTTTCTTTTTCAACCCTTTTTCTTTTGGTGTGTGTTTGGAGTCTGATATAAGCCCAGCGATTGGCATTCGGTTTCCTGTTGGTGTTTCTTTTGTTCGGAGTCGGACGTAAGGCCAACCATTGTCAGTCTGTTTCCAGTTGTGTGTTTGCTCTGACGTCTCAGTGTCTCTGTGTTGTGTTTTGTTTCGGCGTGCGTTAGCCGAAC
Source organism: Lathyrus oleraceus (assembly GCF_024323335.1). Classification (NCBI taxonomy): domain Eukaryota; kingdom Viridiplantae; phylum Streptophyta; class Magnoliopsida; order Fabales; family Fabaceae; genus Lathyrus; species Lathyrus oleraceus. Next base: position 519,558,035 of record NC_066584.1, read on the forward strand.
TACGGTAGCTCTGATTCTCATTCCAGATGAGGTACGTAGGCATAGGATGCGATATCCTAGCGAGCCCGTTCCCCTCTTCTTCCATCTGCGTTATATTCCAGCGTGTGCATTTCTTGTTGAGCAGTTATTTAGCAACCTTATTCTATTCTTTTGAGCGTGGATCCCGTCGAGTACGACAGACGTGAGGGGTGCTAATACCTTCCCCTTGCGTAACCGACTACCGATCCTTGCAATCTCCGGTCGTAAGACCATTTCCTTTCCAGGTTTACTTCGAGCGTTTCCTTTCCCTCCTTTGGGATAAATAACGCACGGTGGCGGCTCTGTTTGTTTGTTTTTCCCGCCGGTTGTTTTTCGCGGATGCGACAGCTGGCGACTCTGCTAGGGATTAGAAGTTGACCTCCTGCTGGTCCATCTTCCCTAAGCGAGTCAGTCCTAGCGCTCTCTAGGATAGTTTTGGTTGCTTGTGCTGCTTTATTTATTGCATTTATGATTATTATACTGTGTATATATTTGCATATATGTTTGCATGCATCATATTATCATTGTGCTGGACTTTGTACAGGTTTGGTTCCTCTGAATTGGGGTGGCTGTTTTGAGTGGGGCTAAAACCCAGGCCCGAGTATACACCTAGGATTAGTGTGGTCTCACATTTCCTCACATGTTGGATCAGCATGTTGTTGCGACGTGACATACCACAAGCCGGACGAGGTTCTTTTGAGAGAGTTCTTCCGGGTGGAGTATTCCACTTTGGTTGGGTTACCTCATCTGAGCTGTTGACTTCGGTGACCGTTCTTTCCAGGATCTTTGGTTTAGACGATCTTATGAGAGCTGCAACGGCACACCCAAAAGGGCAAACCCGTTGAGTATCTTGTCCGATTGTCGAGACCATTATCCGCCTTAGGATGACCTTGTTAGAATTCATCTGTGAGGGGAGGGTTGATCTTACAGATGCATGTTCTAATGGTAACTTTTATGGTGACTAGTGGTTCAGTTATTGATCAGAGTCCTATTTATGAGTCGGATTTATGGATTTATTTCCGAGACGCCGGAGTTCTATCCGTGGTATTTATCAGTGGGGATCCGTTTATTTCAGGATTCCCTGGGTTGGTACATATGGTTTTGTTGATATCAGATCAGTGGTTCTCCAGTGATGATGGTGATATATCTGTTTCGTTTATTTCGGAACCCTAAGTTGGATTTGTGGTTACTCAGTTCCCTTAGATGGTTGTGATCCTTTCAGAGACCGGGGCTTCCGTACAGTGGATGTTCAGATGACTTGGAGGATGGCACAGTGCATTGCATTCATGCATCAACATCATTCTCATTTTGCATTTATTCGCATCTTACTCATGTTTATCCATATGCAGGGGACATTCTTGATTGAGATTCTGGTTGAGAGACTTCTTTGTTTCATACATGAGGACCGGTTTGAAAGATGACGTCATCTACAGTTTCTTTGATCCAAAGATTGACGTACTGAAAGAGATGATAACATTGATTACACCTGACCGTGTGGGGATGTTCCGTGAAACTTATGGTGGTATTCTGAAGTTGGTTTTCAGGCTCACAGATGATGATAGGAGTGCCATCCATACTCTTCTCCAGTTTTATGACCCGGGTTTGAGATGCTTTGTTTTCCCGGATTACCTATTAGGGCCTTTGATGGAAGACTATGCCAGCATATTAGGTATTCAGATCAGAGACCAGATTCCATTCTATGTCAGTAAGGATGAACCTGATGTTACTGAGATCTCTCGTGCTCTTTATTTGAGCCCAGAGGTGACTAAGGGGGGTTTGAAGGAGAAAGGAAAGTTGCCCGGTTTTCATCTGAGTTTCTTGGAAGCTAAGGCCAAGGAGCATGCTGTTTTGGGGGATTGGAGGGCCGTTTGTGCTTTGCTTGTTGTTAGCATCTATGGAATCATCATGTTCCCTAATCAGAAGAACTTTATGGACATTAATGCCATCTGGTTGCTTGTCCAGAGGAATCCTATTCCTACCCTGGTTGGGGATGTTTATTACTCGGTCCATAATCGGAGCGAGAAGCGGCGTGGTGGATTGATCAGATGTTGTGCTCAGCTGTTATATAAGTGGTTCATGGGGTATTTGCCTTCCAGAGGTGCCTTTGTCTTTCTTGACCATACGGTTAACTGGGTGACCAAGCTGATGGGTTTGCGAGCCAAGGACATAGCTTGGACTCACAATGGTGTAGCTAGACGAGATTTCATTTACAGCTGTGGGAGTTTTCCCAATGTGCCTCTCATAGGAGTTCAGGGTTGCATTAATTAAAACCCGACGCTTCTTAGGAGACAAATGGGGTTTGCTGTGGAGGTTCTTCCTCTCGAGTGTGAGATCCAGGAGTCTTTCTACTTCCCGGCTGAGGGTAATCCGACACACTTGAGGCAAGTGTCTGGAGCATGGCGCCGCATTCAGAGAAAGGGCAAGGCTCCTTTTGGTAGGGTTAATAATAGGTCTTTTCCTCTGTTTGATGATTGGCTCAGAAAGAGGATTGAGCTCACGCATCTACCATTTCCTGGGGGTGATCCTTGGTATCCATTGATTGAGGGGCCATGTTCTTCTATCAGCATTGAGGAATTCCTTGAGATGAAGAAATCCAGAGATCAGCTGCAAGCAGAGAAGGCTGAGTTGGAGATGAGTGTTGCTAGAATTCAAATGGCTAATCAGGAAATCAAAGGGAAAATAAAAGACCAGGATAAGAGACATGCTCTGGAGGTGAAGCGCTTTGAGATAGACACCGCTTATTACCGCAAGATCAGCCAAGCGTTGGAGTCATCTATGAAGGAGCACGACATTACCTAGGAGAAGTTGGCTAGAGCTTTGAGGGTCATTGAGGATGAGAAGAGAAGGCAAATCCTTGTGAAGAATCAGAGAGAAGCCATAGTCAAAGTCCTTATCGCCGAATGGGAAGCAAAGCTGAAGATTAAGGAAGAAGAGAACGTGAAGATCATTGCTGAGAGAGATCATTATATTGCTGAGAGAGATTATTATCTTGCTGAGAGAGATCATTATTTCCAACAGATGAAGATTTATCAGAAGGAGGGGGGAAGACTGCAGCAGGAGAACACTGAGCTCAGGTTCGCCGTGAAGTTTACCAAGATGGTTGATGATGCAGAGCCTTCTGGGGGGCCTTCTTCAGTGTAGACTTTTGTTGTTATGTGTTGGATTACCGTCAGGCCTGTTGACGGAATTCACTTGCTTGTATTTTCTTTCTGATGTTGGAGAATTGTAATTTGATTTGTATCAGACATGATGTATGACTCTCGCACATATTGTGCACTTTTGATATACAGTGGTTGTTATCATTCAGCGATTGATCTTCAAGCTTTATTTGCTTTCCTGTATGCACTTGCATAGCACACACATGGTCGGGTGATATCTTTGCTAAATCATAATTCTCTGCTCTGTATGGTGAAGCCAGATGATTGATGTCAGAATGGTGCTGTCAGATTATTATCTATCTCGACGAAACCAGGATCGAAAGACATAATGTTCCTCATATGGATAGACATTGCATTCAAGCGTGAGTCATAATAACCTGTCTTTTGTTTTGCAGGTGTCAGTTTCTAACATGTTTGATTGACACAGGAATGATGAATCCACCCAACGCCGACGTTCTTGACCTGAAAGAGAAGATGGGTGAGTTGTTCAACATCATGCAAGGGCTCGCTGTAGGGCAGAAAGCAATCGTTGAGAGGTTGGAGAGGATTGAAAACTGGCTGAGAATGGGGGAAATACAAGGAAATGCTCCGTCGTCTGGAGTAAAGAAGCCCTTTGGAAATAGTCAGCACAAGAAGGAGGTTGAATTAAGTGATGTGCCTACCAAAAAGGGTAAGGATCGTTACCACCCGTATGCTGCTGCAGTGACTATTCCTGCTGGTAATTCATCTGTACTACAGCAACAGCAGCCACCTCAACAGAGAGTACAGAAAACCGGGTGCCAAGTGAGAAAAGGGAAGACAGATCGGCAGTTTGATAAGCCACCCATGCCGTATGCTCTTCTATTGAAGAGGTTGAAGGATCTTGGATAGGTGCAACCAAGGATGTTGGCTCCGTTGAGACCTGACCAGAGGCCTGCCAATTATGATGAGAACGCCAAGTGCGAATTCCACTATGGTGCCCCTGGAAACAATGTGGAGAATTGTAAAGCTTTTAAGCATGTTGTCCAGGACCTGGTGGATTCCAAGGCCATCAATTTTGCATAATCTCCAAACGGTAATACTAATCCCATGCCCGCGCATGGTTAGATGGGGGTGAATGCAATTTATGAGGATAGGAGGACGATTGGGCTGATGAATGTAGATCAGGTGAAAACTCCAATGTCTGTGGTCCAGAGACATCTGATGAAGAGTAGAGCTTTCCCTGGTTGTGATAATTGTTGTGCGGCTGTCGCCACAAACGAGTGTGTAATGATGAGGGAAACGACTCAGAGAATGATGGAGGTGGAAATGGATGGTGAAAAATTTGAAACACCATGTCAGGCAGTTGAAACCGTCAAGGTGGAGAATGCCATTATCGCTGAGAAAGAGAAAAAGCCGTCCATTTCCTCTTACAAACAGGCCGTGGAAGTGGTGAGAAATGGAGGGGTCCCAGGCTGGGGAAGAATGATAGACATTGCGGTGAAAGCATATAGGTTCAGGATTGGTTATCAGGAAAGCCAAGACCCGTCTGAGCAAAACAGAGAACGTCGTCAACCGTTCACATTCATCAGTGCTGGAATGCTGGATCCAGGTCACGTTTGTGCGGTGGGTGAAGAGATTGACAGTGACTGCGAACTTGACTCGTGGATAAAATCGTGCGTACCAGGGAACTGGAAGGCCTCAAAGATCATCACTGTCACTCATCGTGAAGAGTAATATTTTTGTTTTTCAATTCTGTTTGCATGAAAGCCATACGTTTTTCTCGAAACGTAATGGTCCATTGTAAGGGCCACCTCATGTGTTTCATTTTGCAACATTTTGCATCATTAATGAATGGATGTTTTTGTAGTAAAAGCGGTGCTCCCTGTTTTTCATTTATTTTTGCAGATTAAAATGAAAAAAAAATGGCAATGTTTATTTTCATTTTTCCTTCATTTTGATTGGCTTCGTTTCGACTTTCGTATTCTCCGGATCTCATTGATAACAATCCTGTTACACCCTCGTATGACTTCGACCATCCGATCTATCATGCCGAAGAAGAAGGCGAAGACGATTGTGAACTGCCGGAGGAATTAGCCAGGTTGTTGAAACAAGAGGAGAAGGTGATTCAGCCGCACGAAGAGCGAGTTGAGCTTGTTAACCTGTGTACCGAGGAGGTCTAAAAGGAAGTAAAGGTTGGGGCCGCCTTGGAGGCGAGTGTCAAGAATGAAGGTGGTGCCATTCAGTCTCAAGAACGCCGGTGCCACGTATCAAAGAGTTATGGCGACTTTGTTTCATGATATGATTCATCATGAAATTGAAGGCTATGTTGATGACATGATAGCAAAGTCCCAAACAGAGGAGGGGCATCTGGTAGATCTGGCCAAGTTGTTTGACCGGTTGAGACAGTTCAGACTGAGGTTGAATCCGAATAAGTGCACTTTCAGAGTGCGGTCCGGTAAGTTGCTGGGGTTTATTGTGAGCGAAAGAGGAGTCGAGGTTGATCCTGCTAAAATAAAAGCAATACAAAAGGTGCCTGAACTGAGAACAGAAAAGGAGGTTCGTGGTTTCTTAGGTAGATTGAACTGCATTTCATGGTTCATATCTCATCTAACCTCCACATGTGAACCCATAGTTCAAGTTGTTAAGAAAAGATCAAATGGTCAGGTGGAATAATGATTGCCAAGCGGCATTTGAAAAGATAAAAGAATATTTGCAGGAACCTCCGATTCTGATGCCTGTGGAGGGACGACCGTTAATTCTGTACTTGACAGTCTTCGAGGTGTCTATGAGGTGTTTACTGGCCCAGCATGACGAGTCTGGTCGAAAAGAGCATGCAATTTACCTTAGCAAAAAGTTTACCGACCGTGAAACAATATATTCACTACTCGAGAGAACTTGCTGTGCTTTGGCATAGGCTGCTCGCCGACTGAGACAGTACATGCTGGTTCATACCACTTTGTAGATTTCCAAGATGGATCCGATCAAGTATATGTTTGAAAAGCCAGCATTGACCGGATGGGTTGCGAGATGGCAAATGATTTTGTCTGAATATGATATTCAGTACACCTCTCAGAAGGCAATCAGGGGGAGTGTATTGTCTGATTACCTCGCCCAGCAACCCATTGAGGATTATCAATCGATGAAGTTTGAGTTCCCTGATGAGGACATCATGGTTCTCAAATCGAAAGATTGTGAGGAACCGATCCCGGAGGAGGGGCCTGACCCTGAATCCGAACGGATTCTGATGTTTGATGGGGCCGTTAACATGGATGGTAACGGAGTTGGATTGTTGCCCGACTAACATTTGAATGTACCAACCATGTGGCTGAATACGAAGCTGGTATCCTGGGTATCGAACCTCGGTGCGTCTACTGGGGCAAAGCCTTTCTCGCTGTGTATGGGACGGAAGCCGTGCTACCAGTCGAGGTCCAAATTCCGTCATTGAGAGTCCTGATGGACGTGAAATTGAAAGAGACGGAGTGAGTAAGGACTCGATACGAAGAGTTGAGTCTGATTGAGGAAAATAGGCTGGCAACCATTTGTCATGGGCAGTTGTACCAGCAGCGAATGAAGTATGCTTTTGACTGAAAGGTGCGACCTCGGGTATATCACGCAGGAGATATGGTGTTGAAAAGGATCCTTCCTCCTCAAAACGATCGTAGGGGCAAGTGGACACCCAATTATGAGGGTCCATTCGTGGTCAAGAAGGTTTTCTCTGGTGGAGCCTTGTTGTTGACGACCATGAAAGGCGAGGATTTTCCATCCCCTGTGAATGTGGACGCAGTTAAAAAATACTTCGTATAAGAGACCCGCTGGACGAAAAGAATAAAATAGTCCAAGCAAAAAAGGGCATCCCGGCGAACCAAGAAAAAAATGAAAAAGGTTCGGGCGAAAATTAGGGATAAAAAGAAAAAACTGTACACCTGGCAAGTCGAAAACCCCACAAGGGAGGCTTGGGCAAAAAAGGGTATCCCGGTGGACTGAAAACCCGAAAGGGCGGTCCAGGCAAAAGAGGGATTGAAACGAACAACTGCGTCTAGCATGATCGTTTGTACTTTGGGTAAGACACCTGGATAATCCCCGACAGGGATCGGTCGGAAGCGTCTTGTTCAGAAGGCAGAAAGTGCGGAGAGTCTTGAAGACATATGGGGTGTAGCCGAGTTGGAACTCGATGAGATCACGGGTTCACATTGCCATTAGGATAGATTTTTCCTTTTGTGCGCAATTACCTATTTTCAGGGATTGCTTCTTGTGTATTGCTCGGTTTTGAGCCACTTTTTTTTTCCAATCAATAAAATGCATATTCAGTCAAATAATTTTGTTTTTGTTTTCATTACTGCTTTGATTGCAAAAACATCCGTTTATTTTGATAAAGAATCTTTGCATTTTGAGACATATAGGTCCATTCCAATGCATGTTTATAAGATTGAAAACTTGAAATCTTATTCGGAAGGTTGAGTGACCTAGTTGTTGAAATCTCGGCACGCTTGGGGCACGTTTTTATCTAACGATCTCTTTTGCAGGTGCTGTAAGATGTTTTCACTCACTTGCAGGTTGTGATGTGAAGATTTTTGACAAAAGATCCCCGTGGAGTCCAATCAGGGACAAGGGATTGAAGAATGGTGAAAAGACGGCGAGAAACGTGCGACGATCCTGGAGTATTAATCAAGAAGACTCTTCAAAGTCTGAAGAATTGGAAAGTTGATACCAATTTGAGGAGTTCGATCTCCGTAGAGTACAGAGAAGTCAAGAATACAAGGTGATGAATCAGAAAAGTCCAGACGAGTCGGGGAGCTCTCAAAAGTGGAAAGCTGACACTGTGGTTAGATAATGAATGTCAGTGTTCGACGAATCGACAGGTGTTCCGTATCAGATATGCCGTATCTCCCCAGCAGATTCGAGATCGATGTTTCTTAGGCAGCCAGGCCTGAAGGTTGCTTTTCTCCCCAGCAGATTCGAGATCGATGTGTCTTAGGAAGCCAAGCCTGAAGGTTGTTGTTCTCCCCAGCATGTTCGAGGTCGGTGTTTCTTCGACAACCAGGCCTGAGGTTGTTTCCCTAGCAGGGTGGAGGTTGTTATTTCCCCAGCAAGTCGAAGATTGTTGTTTTCCCCGCAGAGTGCGTCGGTAGCTGTTTCCCAGCGAAGTCTCCAAGCGGATCGGGTTCAGTGGAGTACATCCCTGTTGAGGGTTGTCCTTTCCCCAGCGGCAGTGCTATTCCCAAACAGGGCGGAGATGGGAGCGATAGCGAGTTCCTCAGCAGAGTGCCTCGAGCTTCCCAGTAGAGTCCCTTGAGGGGGATACTTGTTTATGCATTCATCATTTAGAGAAGCATATCATATTGCATAATAAATTGCGTAGCATTTCCATGGTTATGGAGCATTACGCTGTAAAAAATCATGCATCAGCATTGCAAGCATAAACTAGTCTCTAGCCGTGATTACCGTTTGAGGATTGGTTTTGCTGGTTGGAAGATCAGCATTGCAAGTATAAATTCGACTCAAGCCGTGGTTACCGTTTGAGGATTAGTTTCGCCGGATGGTGAAGATGTTACTCTGAGGAGCTTAGCATCGTGACGTTGGGTCAACGGTATTCCCCAGTAGTGCGATACTGGAGGAGATTTCTGTCGTACGAGATGGAAGTTGGAAGATGTTACTCTGAGGAGCTTAGCATCGTGACATTGGGTCAACGGTATTCCCCAGTAGTGCGATACTGGAGGAGATTTCTGTCGTGCGAGATGGAAGTTGGAAGATGTTACTCTGAGGAGTTTAGCATCGTGACGTTGGGTCAACGGTATTCTCCAGTAGTGCGATACTGGAGGAAATTTCTGTCGGGCGGAGATGGAAATGATAATCAAAGATGTTCCGGGGTTCAAGAAAAGTGAAAAAAAAAATCAGAAAGTTGTGGGGTTCAAGAAAAGCAAAAAAAATATAATAATCCCCAGCGGAGTGCAAATTGTTCGTCTGTTCTTGGTATTCAACCACTCTTCACCCTGATCATCTGAAAGCCGAGGCTGTCCATATCGACAGGTTCACAGTTGATTGAATAGGGGCAGCTGTAACACCTCAAAATTTGCCCTCCTCTTCTTGGGACTATTTTAACGTATTGCATTTCATTTTTAGGGCATTAGGCATTTGCATATTGCATATCATATGGAAATCAGAAGTCATCCTCCAAGGTCTTGTCAGAGGTGGAAAGGTACATGATTCAAGCCTAAGGGTTTTCTATGGATTGGTGATCAACCATCTGAGGGTTTGCAGTGTATTAGGGTTTCCTGATCCTTTAAAGGTCTTGAGTATTATATTGGTTGCCAGGATATGTCACCATCATCGTGGTTATTTCATCCTCAAGGGCTTCACTGTGCATTCTCAAGTTCCTTTGGATTAGGGTTTTGACCTCTGGTCAACCCTAATCAATTGCATTCTTTCAACCTGGGTTTCTCAAGAAAATGAGGTATTTGTTGATGACGAAGATCACATGATCATTATATTGTGCTTATATGAGCTAGGGTTTCATTTCTGTGCAAATTCCTCAAGTGGTTGAGGCTCAAGCTGATCAGGGCATGGCAGGGTCATCTGAGGACCTGTACAGTCAACTATGCAAGAACTGAGGGCTAGGAGGTGGAGAAATGGTTTGAGACACTTCATTCATGTTCAAAAGAGGCCTATTCATCATGTCAAACATCTATCTTGAAGATTTTGAAGTCAAAACAAAAGTTTCCAAAAATGGAAAGTGATATGTAATTTCAAGTTTCCAAAAATGGCAAGTTTTTGGTCCACATTCAACTTGACTTTCCAACATCAAAGAAGCTTCAAATGAAAATTTGTTGAACATGAAAGTTGAAGATCTTTCTCTCCCATTTCCAAAAGTCCAAGATCATGAGTATCTGATGAATGGTTGAGGAGTTATGAGCAAATGATCATCAAGGGTGCATAGAAGTTCAACATGACATAACTTTTGATTCAAAACTCCAAATGGAGTCACTCTTTTTGCAAATTGATTCTTATGACCTATATTTTCCAAATCAAGCCTTTCATTGCATGAAAAAAGTTCAAATGATCAAATGTCCATTCAAGTGCATTTTGGAGGGAAAATGGGGAATTTAAATTTGGTGCATCACATGAGTAAAATACCACTTGCATTGTGTTTTGTGGTTGATTTTAAGTGAATCCAAGCATTTGCATGGCCTTACAAGCTCATTTTTTTCATTTTTGCAAATTGGTCCATATTTTCTTAATTTTAATTAATCAAGCCTAATGTGGATTAGCATGGTAGTTAACATGGCATATAAATAGTAAATCCTAACAGAATTTGCCATAATCACAAGTTCTAGATCTAGAAAATTTTTCCCTCCAAAATTCTCTCTCATTGAAATTCAAATTTTCTCCACACAAACACACATTTTCTTGGTAGATCCTTCATCATCATGGAGTTTTGAGCAAGATCCATACTTTTTTTGAAGAAATTGGTGAAGATTTGTAAACCTTCAACACATGAACACATCAATGGCAAGTGCAAATTAAGCAAGATCTAGGTCGTGGCAAGCATCCACTTCTACATCAAGCTTCATAACAAGAGTGGAGAAGGAGATTTGGAGGCTTAGGAAGCTTGAACACACTGTTTCCATCCACTACTCTTCAAGAGGTTGGAAATTCGAATCTCATAAATCTTGATTTTATGTACATAAACTTGTAGAGCTTTCATCACTGGTTATTCTGATATAAATTTCATGAAATTTGGATGAAAAATGAAGAAGTTATGTTGAATTAAAGTTTAGATCTAGAAACTTATTTCTTTCGATCCAGAAAATAGATGATGAATTAGGCTTAGCTTTTATGATATTTGGAATGTACTCAGCAAGACCTTTCCAACAATATAAATTTTATAAAATTCTGCAAAAAAAAAAAAGATGAACAGTAGCACCACCGTCTTCACGAAGAAGACGGTGGAAACCACCGCATGAACCACCGCTGTGCATAGTAGCGCCGCCACCTGCAACTTGCGCTAGGGCAAGCCCAAAACGGCGTCGTTTTGGTCCTAGCGCGCAACCTCACTTCGATCCTCCGCTCCAGCACTTATTTCGAATTAACCAAATTCATTTCTATTTCCCTCAATTTCATCATGTGATTTCTTCATTAATTCATATTTTTTTTATCCAACTTCCAAAATTCATAACAAATTGAAAATTAATCCAAATTGAATGCAATTTTTTCTCACATGTTCATTGAAGTGTCTAGTATTTTATGATGTGACTTTCCTGATTTTAGCATTTCTGGATTTTGAATGGTGAATTGTTATTTGAACATGTATGCAAATGTGACATGCTTCATTCATTATATTGTGAAATGCTCATACATTGGCCAATTAATGTGAAATTTGGTATGCTGATTCCCAACATGTTGCATGATTTTTGAGGCTTAGTTGTGCATTTTTATCATTTTTCATTTCTGTTTTGGACACATGAATGCATGGTGTGACAATGTGTGTCACACAATTTGATGTCATACTTGTTCATTTTCATTTCCATATCAATTGAGCTCTGTTGATTCTAATTTTTGACATGATGATTATGTTTGACATGTTGTGTGCACATAAAAGTTTCCAAAATTGTTTGATTCATTTATGTTTTAATATGGAATTTTCATTCTTGATGACCAATTGTGTGCTTTGTAATTGCCTTTCCCATATCTTGCTAATATGATGACTTTGCTTGATGCTTTTGACTTGGTCCTTTTTAGGACATGTTCTTACTTGAATAAATGTGCTTCATGTTGAATATTGGTTGCTGTTTTGACTTTTTGCTTTGCCTTTGACCCTAGTCTTGGACTAGTGGTTTGTACTCATCTTTTGAGCTTTGTATTTCAAGGTCAAGCTATTAGCTCTAGTGGTTGATGCAATCTCATGACTTGAGATGCAAATTACTTTGTCCATTAACCTTTCTTGTGTTGTAGGTGCATTGGTGTTGAACTCACTTGAGTTGTTGACTTGTATTGTGAACCAATTGGTTGTAACACTGTGGACTGTTTGTTGAATTTGTCTGAATGTGAATATTGACTTGTTTGACTTTCTTAAAGGTACTTTAGCCGCTTTAGCTCATTGCTTGAGCTTTGCTTTGCTTGTGGTTAGCATACCACCTAGGTAATCATTCTCTAACTCCATGTAGTCTGGAAGCCCTGTCGTTTCTGTTTGGCAGGCATTTGGCTGAAGTCCTCCTTAAGAGGCAATGTCTGTGATTGTTTATATTTGTTCCATGTACTTCAAGTCCTCCTAAGTGAAGAGGCAATTGGCAGATAAAAGGGATTTGCAATCAATCCCCTGCTAATCAGTTGAGTCTTTCATCTTGCTCGCACTATATGCTGATGCATTTTGAATAAACACCCAAGATCTTGTATATAGAGTCAGTCATTGTGGAATAGAGTCCCTCATTCTGGACTCCCACACTTTCTTTGATTGAAGCTCACCCAGGCCCGGGTTAAGAGATATAAGGTCCAACCCTCATTACCTTTCATCTGCTCACCCTGACGGTCAATGTCAGTGGTTAAGAGCCTCAGACACCCCTTCCAGTTGGCTTGTTTGTCGAGGTTGACATGACCCCTCGACTAAAGCCCAACCTTGTATGAGCCACTTGTTTGCATATAGCGTGTGATACCTGTTCACCTGTGCTTGTTTACTTGCTTACTTGGTGTTTAGGCTAGCTTGCTTCCTGTGCGAGTTAGGTTTTGATTAGAAACCTCAACCTAGGACTATTGTGGATTACATGACAACTATTAGGCTCGAGTCAGTCTCCCTTCTAGTTTGCTATTCCCCGGTCTCTGGTTAGGAGAAAGTTTCTCCCATGTTAAGGGGAACTACGTCGCTCTGATCCTCATACCAGATGAGGTACGTAGGCAGGAGATCGTGCGAGATCTCTCCGGGCGCCCTTTTTTCTTTTTTTTGCGTGTGTTTTGCTTGACAGCTTTGAGGTCCGAGTTCCCGACTCCCTTCTAGTGTGTATGTTCACCCTGTTTCTTTTTCAACCCTTTTTCTTTTGGTGTGTGTTTGGAGTCTGATATAAGCCCAGCGATTGGCATTCAGTTTCCTGTTGGTGTTTCTTTTGTTCGGAGTCGGACGTAAGGCCAGCCATTGGCAGTCTGTTTCTAGTTGTGTGTTTGCTCTGACGTCTCAGTGTCTCTGTGTTGTGTTTTGTTTCGGCGTGCGTTAGCCGAACTACGGTAGCTCTGATTCTCATTCCAGATGAGATACGTAGGCATAGGATGCGATATCCTAGCGAGCCCGTTCCCCTCTTCTTCCATCTGCGTTTTATTCCAGGGTGTGCATTTCTTGTTGAGCAGTTATTTAACAACCTTATTCTATTCTTTTGAGCATGGATCCCGTCGAGTACGACGGACGTGTGGGGTGCTAATACTTTCTCCTTGCGTAACCGACTCCCGATCCTTGCAATCTCCGGTCGTAAGACCATTTCCTTTCCAGGTTTACTTCGAGCATTTCCTTTCCCTCCTTTGGGATAAATAACGCACGGTGGCGGCTCTGTTTGTTTGTTTTTCCCGCCGGTTTTTTTTCGTGGATGCGACAAAGGGTCATCAAATAATGTCCCATCAATGGGATTACATCTGCTGAAGAGGAAGAATCACTATTCTACTGAAGGAAAGAGGGATGAATAATCTTTCCCAACACTCTGCTTGGGAGAAAAACCACAAAAGGCTCCGGAGGAAGAGGACACAAGCATGCCAGGAATATGAACAAATGTCTTACCCTATCAAGAATCTTACCATCCTTGGGAAAGCACTGAAGACATCCTCAGTGCCCCCTCATCATTGTGAATGTTCACTTTTTTTAAAAACAAATTATGAAAGATTTGAATAAAACAATGATATTTTTCAATTAAAACATGCAAAATATTTGTTGAAATAGAAACTAATAAGAGTGCAAATAATTGGATAAAGGATCAAATTTATTTGATGGAATGGTAGTCTGCAAATGGCAAGACTCCATAGATCTTTTCAAATTTGAAATTGGTGATATATATTGGAAAAGGGCTACATTGAACATAATGACCGTTTCTCCACAAATTCTGAATCCGATGTATTTGAAGCTTTGGTTGATGATGACTGAGTGAGAACCTCTAACGGATGACAAATGTAAAGCAAAGTCTTGTCAGGATGCAGTTACTTGCCAAATCCCTAAATTTTTTTGCCTAGATTGCCCCATGGTGAGGTACTCAATCTAGCGGGACACATATTCACTTTTTTTATGTCTCTAATTTTTTCCTGGATCGCCCTTTCGGGTTTTCAATCCACCGAGACGCTCATTTTTGCTTAAGCCGCCCTTTCGGGTTTTCAACTTAGCGAGCTATTCTGTTTTTATTTTAGGCAAAGTATTTCTTGTCTGCATCTAAATTCACAGGACGAGTGAAGTCCTCCCCATCCATAGTTGTAAGTATCAAAGCACCGCCTGAAAAGGCTCTCTTAACAACATATGGACCTTCATAGTTTGGAGTCCACTTGCCCCTGGAATCGGGCGCGAAAGACAAGACTTTCTTGAGCACAAGGTCACCCTCTCGGAATACACGAGGTTTGACCTTCTTATCAAAGGCTTTCTTCATTCTCTGCTGATATAACTGACCATGGCACATAGCAGTCAATCTCTTCTCTTCTATCAAATTCAACTGGTCATACCGAATCTGGACCCATTCAGCATCAGTCAACTTGGCTTCCATCAAAACTCTCATTGATGGGATCTCCACCTCTACTGGGAGCACAACTTCCATGCCATAAGCGAGAGAGAGATGGGTTACCCCTGTTGAAGTGCAGACAGATGTACGATATCCATGTAAAGCAAATGGCAACATCTCATGCCAATCTTTGTACGTAACAACCATTTTCTGGATAATCTTCTTGATATTCTTATTAGCAGCTTCAACGACCCCATTCATCTTGGGTCTGTAAGGAGAAGAATTATGATGCGCTATCTTGAATTCACTACACAACCCTTTCATCATCTTGTTGTTCAAGTTTGATCCATTGTCAGTAATGATCTTATCTGGCACACCATAACGACATATGAGTTGATTCTTGATGAACTTCACAACCACCTGCCTGGTCACATTTGCATATGATGCTGCTTCAACCCACTTGGTGAAGTATTCAATTGCTACGAGGATGAATCTGTGACCATTAGACGCTTTTGGCTCTATCATGCCAATCATGTCGATTCCCCACATGGAGAAAGGCCATGGTGATGAAATCACATTCAGAAGTGTCGGAGGAATATGAATCTTATCAGCGTAAATCTGACACTTATGGCATTTCTTCACATATTTGCAGCAGTCAGACTCCATTGTCAGCCAATAATAGCCTGCTCTCAACATCTTTCTAGCCATGGCATGTCCATTGGAATGAGTACCAAATGAACCCTCATGGACCTCAGTCATTAACAGGTCTGCTTCGTGTCTATCCACGTATCTGAGCAGCACTATATCAAAATTTCTTTTGTAAAACACATCGCCATTGAGGTAGAAACTGCCTGACAATCTCTTCAAAGTCTTCCTATCTTTCACAGATGCCCCTGGCGGGTAAGTCTGGCTCTGAAGGAAACACTTGATATCATAATACCATTTTATCATCTTTTACTTCCTCAACTGCAAATACATGGGTTGGTCTATCCAAGCGCATCACAGTGATATTGGGGACTTCATTCCAAAGTCCGACTATAATCATCGAAGCAAGTGTAGCGAGAGCATCTGCCATTCGATTCTCATCTTGAGGAATATGATGGAAGTCAACTTCAGTAAAGAACGTTGAAATCCTCCTCGCATAATCTCTGTATGGGATGAGACCAGGCTGATTCGTTTCCCATTCACCCTTAATTTGATTAACAACAAGGGCCGAATCACCATAAACATCAAGATGCTTGATCCTAAGATCAATACATTCTTCCAATCCCATAATACAGGCTTCATACTCAGCCATATTATTCGTGCATTTGAAAGTTAGCCTTGATGTAAAAGGAATATGTGTGCCCTGAGGGGTAATAATCACTGCCCCAATACCATTCGCATACTGATTTACAGCGCCATCAAACACCATACTCCATCTGGAACCAGGCTTTGGCCTTTCATCGAGTGTAGGCTCATCACAATCTTTCATTTTCAAATACAGAATCTCCTCATCTGGGAAGTCATACTGAACTTACTGATAATCCTCGATCGGCTGATGTGCCAAATGATTTGCCAAGATACTACCTTTAATAGCCTTCTGAGCTCGATACTCGATATCATACTCAGACAACAACATCTGCCAACGGGCAATCCTCCCAGTTAAAGTAGGCTTCTCAAAGATATACTTGATTGGATCCATTTTGGATATCAACCAAGTCGTATGATTCAACATATACTGGCGTAAGCGCTTAGCAGCCCAAGTCAAAGCACAACATGTCTTTTCAAGCATTGAGTATCGAGACTCACAATCAGTAAACTTCTTACTCAAGTAGTAGATGGCATACTCTTTCTTTCCTGATTCGTCTTGCTGACCAAGGACACAACCCATTGAGTCTTCAAGAACAGTTAGATACATAATCAACGGTCTCCCTTCAACAGGCGGAGACAGAATCGGAGGTTCAGACAAATATTCTTTAATACTATCAAAAGCTTTCTGGCAATCCTTGGTCCAATCATGAGACTGATCTTTCCGGAGGAGCTTGAATATCAGCACACATGTGGTAGTCATGTGGGATATGAATCTGGAAATATAATTCAAGCGACCAAGAAAACCTCGGACTTGCTTCTCAGTTTCGGGCGCAGGCATCTCTTGTATTGCTTTGACCTTTGCAGGATCAACCTCAATACCTCTTTCACTAACAATGAAGCCTAATAACTTGCCAGAATGGACTCCAAATGTACACTTGTTGGGATTCAGACAAAGCTTGTATTTCCTCAAACGTTAAAAAAGCTTCAACAGGTGCTCTACATGTTCAACTTCCGTTCTTGACTTAGCGATCATATCATCAACGTAAACTTCGATCTCCTTGTGCATCATATCATGAAACTAGGTAGTCATAGCTCGTTGATACGTGGCTCCGGCGTTCTTCAAACCGAAGGGCATCACTCGATAACAGAATGTTCCCCAAGGTGTGATGAATGTTGTCTTCTCCATATCCTCAGGTGCCATTTTGATCTGATTATATCCGGAAAATCCGTCCATAAACGAGAAGACCTTGAATTTAGCCGTATTATCTACCAACATATCAATATGTGGTAGAGGGAAATCATCTTTCGGGATAGCTTTATTCAAGTCTCTGTAGTCCACACACATTCAGACTTTTCTATCTTTCTTAGGCACGAGCACAATATTTGCCACCCATTGAGGATATGTAGAAGTCTTCAGAAACCCCGCATCAATTTGCTTCTGAACTTCCTCCTTGATTTTTACTGCCATATCGGGATGAGTTCTTCTGAGCTTCTGCTTCACAGGCACACACTCAGGCTTCAGAGGCAAGAAATGTTGCACGATATCAGTATCTAGACCAGGCATGTCTTCATATGACCAGGAAAAGACGTCAACATATTCTCGTAGCAACTCAATCAACCCCTTCTTAACAGATTCTTTCAGGAGTTCCCCAATCTTCACTTCTCGCACACAATCCTCAGACCCCAAGTTAATTGTTTTCAGATTCTCAAGATGTGGCTGAATGATTTTCTCTTCATGCTTAAGTAAACGGGTAATCCCGTCAGGTATCTCTTCAACATCATCTTCTTCTACCTCAAATACAAGGAATTCAAAGTTGGGAGATTGTGTTGGATCATTATGTTCAATGGGTTTGATTAACCTGCATAATGATTTTGGATATAAAAGGAATTTTAGAACTCAAACAAGGCAAATCATTATGCAGATGAAAAGATTGATTTTATTCTTATTTTTAGGGTTTTATGTGATCACCAATTTCATGCAAAAAGCGAAAAGGGAAAATAATTGGAAAAACAAACATTTAGCATGAATTTATTGAATGAAGATATCATTGTATTTATGTGCCAACAATGTCATCACTTCTCCTTTTGGCATGGGAGAAGGGTTTTTAAACACAATGAACATTACTTTGACTTATGGATAACTGTTGGAATATCCATAACGACCCAATTATTGCAGATCCCTCAAGGGATAACGAAATTGCCAGAATCCTCTTCGTCCTCTTCCAAAATGGCAGCAGCCTCTTCGTCTTGACTGGTGTGAATGAATCCTCCACCCTTGAACAAACCTTGCTTGTTGAAGACCCCAGAAGAATAACCTATGCCAACCCGGGACTTATTGTCTTCCAACTTCATCATTTGCCCCAATCCAGCAGTTGCACCATGCTCAATGGCCAACTTTGCATCTTTGTAGGAAGCGAATGAAGGAGTTCTCTTCTCAATAGGTTCAGCAATAGATAAAGCTTGGAATGGAGTTCCAACTTCATCCTTAGCATCTATGTATGAGAAAGAAGACAAATGGCTTACCAGTAGAGCCTTTTCTCCCCCTACCACCACCAGCTTCTTATTCTTTACAAATTTCAGCTTCTGGTGTAGGGTGGATGTCACGATGCCAGCCTCGTGAATCCATGGTCTGCCTAGGAGACAGTTATACGATGGGTGAATGTCCATAACCTGGAAGGTAATCTGGAAATTACTTGGTCCAATTTTGACTGGGAGATCAACCTCTCCAATCACAGTTTTGCGAGACCCATCGAAAGCCTTCACGACTACCCCACTCTGCCTCATGGGAGGCCCTTGATATGACAACTTCGAGAGAGTGGTTTTTGGCAACACATTCAACGATGACCCAGTGTCCACCAACACATTGGACATGGTGTCGTCTTTACAGCTCATATATATATGTAATGCCAAGTTGTGGTCTTTTCCCTCCACGGGGAGATCAGCGTCACAAAAACTCAAATTGTTACAAGCAGTGATGTTTGCAACAATGCTATCAAATTGTTCTATCGTGACGTCGTGATCCACATACGCCACATCCAACACCTTCTACAGAGCTTCTCGGTGCGGTTCTGAATTCAAAAGTAGTGATAACATAGATATTTTGGATTGCGTTTGTAAAAGTTGGTCCACAACGTTGTACTCGCTCCTTTTGATGAGTCTTAGCATCTCATCACAATCTTTTTTCGTATTACCACTCGGGCCAGCAGAAGCAGGAGTTTTCAATATAGAGGAGGGCTTAGCAACAAGTGTCGGATTCGGAGTGCTCACAGTGTTCCCAA
This sequence comes from Lathyrus oleraceus, assembly GCF_024323335.1. Taxonomy (NCBI): domain Eukaryota; kingdom Viridiplantae; phylum Streptophyta; class Magnoliopsida; order Fabales; family Fabaceae; genus Lathyrus; species Lathyrus oleraceus. Next base: position 519,577,412 of record NC_066584.1, read on the forward strand.
TCGTGCGTTCAACAAAATCAGCATCAACACTTCCTCGAGCATCAGCTTGAGGTTTCAACAGAGCTGAAAATATACGACCGCTACGGGTCAACCCGCTGACATCAGCAATATTAACAACTGGCGAAGAGGGCAAAGATACCTCTTTCCCATTCTCCACTACTACAACATTGTAGCGATAAGGGACCGCCTTCTCAGAAGAGTACGGTACAGGGCCGACTGGCTTAATAGTCAGAGCAGGCGAAACCTTCTGCTTGCTACCATCATACTTGATGACAACAGGCTCAGGTATCCGGAATACTGGAGAAATTACATTGACTTCGAGAGCATCTTCGTCAACATTTCTATTCTGAAGGATCTCAATGACTCCCTCGTCCAACATCTCTTGCACATCTTTACGCACCTGGCGACAAACCCTCTGATTGACAGAACATACTCGGCATTCATCGTGGTCATGCTCATAATGGCTATAGTCATACAGCAAGCGATGCATCTCAACCAGCGATTGTCGGATATGACTGACATATTTAACCTTGTACTTTCCAGGGCAACCCTAGACCATATTAACAGATTTCCCATGCTCGGGCAATGGGTTCTTCTTCACGTTCGGACCTACGTCCTCGAAAAACAAAATCCCACTTCTCACAAGGTCTTGCACCTTGGTCTTCAGGGGATATCAAGTTTCCACGTCATGTCCGGGAGCACCGGAATGATACACACAGTGAAGCTCAGGCTTGTACCACCATTTGGGGTTAGTAGGTACGGAGGAAGGGTCTCGCGGAGTAATCAACTTTCTATCGATCAGAGATGGATAGAGTTCAACATAAGTCATCGGAATTGGATCGAAGGTGACCCTCTTCCTCTCATAGCCGGTGCTGGTATTATTGTTGTTGTTTCGAGGCTGGTAGGCCTGTTGTTGCGGATGCTGTTGTTGTTGCTGATATTGCTGAGTTTGTGGTTGCTAATAATGTTGAGATTCCCTGAAAACAGGTGCTATATGAGCCACATGATGCTGGTTGTTGACTGGGCGGGCAATCTTCCTCTTCACAGATGGTCTTCTCTTGACATGGGAAGACATAGCATGTGCCTCTCCCTTCTTCTTCTCCGCAAAGCTTCCATATCTCTTTGTCGAAGAGCCTTCCTCTCGAGTCAAACGTCCTTCACGGACCCCTTCTTCCAATCTCATCCCCATATTCCCCATCTCGGTGAAGTCTGAGGGAGCACTGGCTATCATTCTCTCGTAGTAAAACGAGCTCAAGGTCTTCAAGAAGATCTTGGTCATCTCTTTCTCCTCAAGGGGAGGCACTATCTGAGCTGCCAATTCGCGCCACCTCTGGGCGTACTCTTTAAAGGTCTCCTTATCCTTCTGCGACATTGCTCTCAATTGGTCCCTATCCGGAGCCATATCCACGTTGTATTTATATTGCTTGACGAAGGCCTCGCCAAGATCGTTGAAAGATCGGATGTTCAAACTCTCTAGACCCATGTACCACCGGAGAGCGGCACCAGACAAACTGTCCTGGAAATAATGGATAAGCAGCTGATCATTATCAGTTTGCGTTGACATCTTGCGAGCATACATCACAAGATGGCTGAGCGGGCATGTGTTTCCTTTATACTTCTCAAAGTCAAGCACTTTGAATTTAATAGGGATCTTCACGTTGGGCACATGGCACAACTCAGCAACACTTTTACCAAAGAGGTCCTTCCCCCTCAAAGTCTTCAGTTCCTTGCGAAGCTCAAGGAATTGGTCCTTCATATCATCCATCTTCTCATAAACGTCTGAGCCCTCAGATGGCTCAGAATGGTAAATGGTATCTTCAACTCTTGGTAACGTGTGCACAATGGGAGGTGGCATTGAAAGGACCGGGCTAGATGTCGGCAAAGAAGCAAGAGTAGGAGCGAAACCTTCTGGTGCAAAGTTAGCGGGCATTCCCCACGGGAACCCGACTGGCATAGATGGTGCAAAGTGAGCAGTTGCAGCAGGCACAGTAGAAGTCACGATCTCAGAAATGACCGTCCTCTGGGGAGGAGTTGATGGCGTTGGAGAAGACTGGCTCTGAGCGGCCAAGAATGACTTCATCAGGGCAGTCAGTCTGGCTACTTCCTCGTTCAGCTCGCGGTTCTCTTGTTCCAAATGATCCATCAGTCTCGAAGAATTGGCTCTGGTGTAGTACCGGTGAGTCAGCTTGTCTTCAAAATAAATGAAGAACACAGAGTTAGACCATATGACAATAAGCCTGGAACAAAACCTGCTTATGCATATGATGCATGCAATGCTTGTGCATATGATTTGTTTTTTTTATATCAGAGGAACTTTAGAGTTCTATTTGCAAATTTTGGGAAATATTACACTTGTATTACATATGGAAATATCTCATCAATAATATCTGGAAAATATTTTTACACCAAAGAAGTACATCATTGGTAACCAAATACAAGAGAAAAGGAAACTAATCATCCTATGGATCCCTAGAAACAATCATCTAAAGCTCGGGACACAGGAAGGTAAGATGCACGAAGCCTCTTCACCTCCTCCTCATAGGCTGCCTCCATATCTGCCTTCTCTTTGGCGAGTCGATCGTACTTCCTCTTCCAGAACCTAGAAGACTGAGGAAGTAGAGAAGTCCATGCATCATCAGGATCGTCAATGACCTGATGCTCGAGAAACTCAATCAAAGCATCCTTCTCCTTAATCTGCTGAAGCAACTTTTCACGTTCACGGATCCAAGCACGTGAACGGTCTTCGTCTCTCAACTCCTCTACTCCTTGATCAGGGAGGGTTGAAGGCCCAGCCATAACCAAAGGTGTAGGTCTCGGATACTCGTAAGGCATGAGATACTCAGAAGCTCTCTTCCTAACCCAAGTAGTGTAAGGCTCCAAAGCAACACAGTTCTTCGGACCTAGCTCCTTCCTTCCTTTCCTATGAATCTTGTGCCAAGCGCGGACCATCCTAGCTTTCAAGCCTTGGGGATCTTTACCCTCCTGAAAGAACACACCTTCTAACAGAATGTTATTGGGTTTATCCTTTAGGGGGAACCCAAGCTGACGACGTGCCAAAACAGGGTTGTAGTTAATCCCACCACATGTACCAAGAAGAGGTACATTGGAGAATTCACCACAAAAGTCGATAATCTGCACGCCATCATACACACGGTTGTACCAAGAGATATCATCATTAGTGAGAGACATAAGTCTCGTGGACCACCGTAGACATCGTTTGTTCTCCTTGAAAGCGACCGTCTGAGGTAAGTGAGAAATAAACCACTTATACAACAGAGGCGAACAACACACAATGGCACCACCACCCTTTGCATTCCTCATATGCAAAGAAAAGCAAGTGTCACCCAATAGAGTCGTAACGGGATTAAGAGTAGAGAAAATCCTAATAGCATTCACATCCACAAACTTGTCGATGTTGGGGAATAACACTAACCCATAGATGAGAAGTACAAATATGGCCTCAAAGGCGTCCTCACTCATGGCCTTCCCATACACAGTAGCTTGAGCAATGAGGAACTCAGAAGGGAGACCTTGAATTCCACCTTTGGTAGTCATATGAGCACCAACCAGAGACTCATCTATACGCAATATATCAACTATTTCTCGAGAAGTAGGAATACTCTCCAAGCCACTGAACGACAACTAGTCTAGAATAGGTATACCCACAAGATAGGCATACTTCTCAAGCGTAGGCAAAAGCTGAAAATCCGGAAACGTGAAGCAACGATACAAAGGATCATAAAACTGCACCAATACACTCATCAATCCTTCATCCACCTGAGTAGTCAGAAGAGGAAGAAGCTTCCCAAAACAAGCTTTGAAACCCAAAGGATCTAGAACATAGGATGTCAAATTTCTTAGCTCTTTCAAGTCTGGTTGTCTGAAACTGTACTTCTTTGTATTCCTTCTTTGTCTTTCCATGTCTGAAAATTTGCAAATAAACCTCTTAAGTTCCTTGAAAATTTTCTTATTGTTTTGATGATATGGATGCAAATGAGTGCATGAATGCATGAATGCAACAACCACACTCAAGGATCAACCAAAGAACACCAAACAAAGGTCATGGGATGGATCATATTATCCTTAATATCAATAATCCATTTTGGTGGATTATGGTTTACACCTTATCAACACCCAAGTTCCATTGATATTAAGGATACATGAACAAATCGACCGTGAATCAAGGGTTTGTTGCAAGTCACGAGCATGGGGTCTTGGTTAAGAACCACCCAAAGGGAGTGTACTAGGGTTTAAACCTGCCAAACATGTTCTACAAGAGGTTCCCATAGTCATCATTCCATCTTTAAGATATTATCGGAGAAACGACTACTCGTATTCCAAAAATATTCTCAAGAGAGACTCTTATGAGTGTAGTATCGCGTAACAATCGTATCAAATCTTACACTTAAACGACTTTCGCACTACATCTTAAGAATAGGCCAAGATGGGCTTGGTAAACTAAGGTCCTTGGCTTCTAAGGTCTATATTGGAAAGAGTAATGTCTAACCACAACTACTTGTGTGACATTATTGATCCCAACATGACCTCCACCAAGTGAGTGGACTTGCAAGTCAACTTGCTAAGGAATAACTCCACACAAGTCAACAAGACTATGCCATTCTCCTATCCTAAGTGCACTCGAGTTCGGGTACAGAACTCATCTCACAAAGATCACCAAACATACAAGAAATTAATATTCAAGCAATTCAATCATTACATACAATACAGTAATCCCAAATTGCACAAAAATATGTCACAACACAAATATACAAAACAATACGATAAATATGAAAAGTAGGCAAAACCCACTAGGCAAATAGGTCCGCAGCAGAGTCGCCACTTTTCTGTAGCGGGGTATTCGTTACCATTAGAGATATTGACTAAATCTAAGGTAAACTATACAAGTCGAGTCGCCACCGCACTTCTATTTATCCAAAGGAATGGTTAGAAAGCGAACAAAAACCTAAAAGTTTTATCGAATCAAAAACTAGTAAAAATGTCAGGGATTTGGGTAAGGGGGTTGGTTATGCAATGGGAAGGTTTTAAGCACCAAAAACATCCTAGGTACTCCTAGGGAGCCCTTTTCACATTTGTTGTAAGGTTGGTATTTTGTGAAAATTTATTTGTGCAAACATGATTGAAGAGATGAGAAAAGAATATACAAGTTTATTTACATTTTGTGTTTGAATGGATAAACACATTGCCTACGTACCATCTTAAAAAGATTAGGATCAAAACCTCGTAGTTCGGGTAAAATTTTTAAAATGAGTGAGTGGATTGATTGGTCAAAAAGCCTTAAGGTCTTTTGTTATCCAAGGGAGAAAACTCAAGCTAAAACCACAAATCCACCATGTGAGGATAACTTCAACATGCTAGTGAGGGGTTAACCCTGTAATAAGCATGGAAGACTCATTGTCCATCACTAAGGATATAGGTGAGTATTATATCTACGTCAAGGATAACTCAAACCTAATAGCTAAAGGTTATGAAAAAATTTGATTAAGAGAGTGGCCATTGAAACCACAAAAGTATTTGAATGGGTTATATTTACCAATGAAAAGTATTTACAAAATATGGTCAAAGTGGATTAAAAGATTTAATTCAAAAATAAGTATTATGAAAAGAGAGTTTGAAAATCAAAAGCATAAGGTTTAGGTTTCTAATGTTTGAAAACAAAGGTTAAATGTTTGCACAAAAAGTTTTGGCTTGGGTTAGAGTGGAGAGAAGAAGAAGAATGGCTAAAGTCCTAAACATACAAGAGGTAAGGGACAAGAAGCAAAACCGCACATGGAGTTCCTCTCTTGAGATCATATTGATGATCCAAGTAGCTCCCATCCTTTGGAATAAGCAATCATATAAGCATACACTCAAGCAATCAACAATCAAATGAACTCTTGGAAGGTCCTCAATGTATCTTGGATTCCTCTCTCTTAGAACCTCATGGTAATGGTTCATCAATTAGGCTCAAGTTGGAATCCCTAGCACAAGAACACACACATCAAAAGGTTCTATTAACAATCAAAGAATGGGCAAGAGGGAGTTTAGAATATGGTCCTTTCAATGTTCATCTTTAAGCTTTAAGCATTCTAAAGGCATGAGGCCTAGTTGCTCTTTGACATTTAAGCACTCTAAAGGCATGAGGCCTAGTTGCTCTTCAAACTCCATTAGCTTGGGTAAAGTCCTAATATCTAAGTCCATTTTGTCCAATTCGTTGCATTTGGTTCACAACAAACAAACAAAACACAAGCACAAAAGATATATACATAATTATATGCTCAAGTGAGCAAAAGGCAAATTGCATTAACATAAACATGTGCTCTAATGAGCAAAGGAAAAAGAAAGAAAATGAATAACATGTGCTCTAATGGTTAATAGTTAATAATTAGTGTGCCATAAGGCAAATTTAGCGCTATGTTAAGCAATCGTAATTGGACTTATGTAGAAGTCACAACTATCTGAGGTCGGTCAATAATAATGTAGGCAACAACACAAGTTAGAAGTCTTGATTAGTGAACCAAGTTCCAACAACTTGCCATGCCAAATAGAAAATGGGAAATGATCTTGTATTGGTTTAAGTCCTTTGCATGATTTAGGACGCAACCTATCCTTAATGCAAAGCCATTCACTTAATTAATTGATCAAGATGAATTAGATTTGAATCAAGGAAGATTAAACCTCCCTAATCAATGCTAACTTATCAACCTTTAACTCATTGATCAAAAAGAAAAAAAGAAGAAGAAGAAGGAGATGAATAATGGATAATAAAAATGGAAAGAATAAAGTGCATTAAATGGAATGGAATGTACCAATCAACAAGTGTTGACCAATGACATTGAGGATCATGGTCAAAAAATCAAAAACAAAAGTGAGATGAAGATTGGAAGTCAAGAAATGAACAAAATATTTTTAGGCATTTTTTATATTTAAAATAAACTTGAATTAAAATATTAAAGAAAGGTCAAACTTCAAAATCACTTCAAATCAACTTTGAAAAGTCCAAGTGATTTATCCTAAGTTCAACAAGGTCAAACAAAGTTTGACAAAAAATTTCAGCATTTTTAAAAGTCAGAAACTATTTTTAATCAATTAAAAATGAATAAAGAGGACCTAATTGAACTAAAATCTCAAATAAATCTCAAATCAATTAAAAAATTGATGAGAATATATTTCATAAATCCATCATCATTCAAAGGGGTTGAGAAAATATTTTTGCATTTTTTGAATATCAAAAACTATTTAAAATGAATTAAAAATAACCAGAAAAGAGAAAATTTACAAAAAATATCAAATGACAAAATAAAAAATATTAAAAATCATTTTTAGAAACTAGAATTTAAATGGAGAAGAATGCAATTGGTCCCATATTTTTTGGAATTAAAATGAAGAAGTTATGAATTTTTGAAATAAAAGGAAATTAAAGAAAATAAAATGGAAATTAGAAAATCAGAAAAAAAACCACAGGCGTCTGATCAAGCCTCATTAATTGACGTGGCTGATCAGACGGATGTGAGATGCGCGCTTACCATGTACATGAGTCAAGCGCGTGGTACCGTGCATTAAATGAAGTCAAACATAACAAGGGCCAAGATTAGATCGTGGGAAGCGCATCCTAGGGTCCAGATTCAATCTGGTAAGAGACTGTGGTGTACACCACCGTCTTCTCCGGCGAGCATGCGTTTTCCGGTGACATTTGCAGGTTCAAAAATCTTAATAAAAATGGGCGATCCTCATATCATTGGAAAGCTGGGGTGATGTACATCACCCCTGTAACCTTTGATTGTACTCAAAGTTTCTATGGAATGAGAAATCAGAGTTGGAAAATCCAGGTACATGAACTGAAATTCATCAAAACATAAAATCAAAGCCACCACTGGCTTGTCTCTCAAGTGAGGACTTCAGAAAACACATTGGCCAGGCAAATAGATCAAGGAACAGAGAGATTCGAAGCAAAAACCAGTTGATCCATACCTTTGGAATGCAGATCTTGAGAGCACAATTCTCTTCAACTAATGCTTGCAGTAGGATCTAGTGATGAGGATGAAGCAAGACCAAGGAATTGTAGGTCTAAAAATCAACCAAGGTAGTTGAAATTTAGATCTGAATTTTTTAGAAGAAAGTGAAAATTCCTTTGAGTGTGGTTATGGATTTCAATCTTGCAGCATTTCAGGCGCCTTCAGGTTGAGATTTGAAGTGAGCAAGCATGTCTATTTATAGCTGAATTGGAGGCAAGGCAAGGAAATACTCGTGTATGCATGAGCTTGGGTCCTCCATGCATGGGCCTGTACAGGCGCATGTGAGGCCCAAACTCAATTGCCTTAGCATGCTGATGATCAAACAAATGGATTTGGACGTGCAGATGGCAATGCATAAGCTTATGTATGGAATTCTAACATGTTATGCATAATTGAGCCTAAAACTTCACCTCTTCGAAAATGCCACTTGAAAAATTGAAACATAGGCATGTGGGTAATGGTTGGAAAGGTTTTGACATAAGGAACAAATTTTATGTTGAGAAAAAACTCATTTGAAGTGTCGAAATTTATGAAAACAGGCCATGAAGTTCATAGTGCAAAACATGCCTTTGAGAATTTCGCCAAATTGAACCACCTTCAAGCCCTTATGTTTTGATGATTCAAGCCTCAAATGGAAACACATCTAACATCAAAGTTGTAGATCTTTTCAAGTCAATCAAGATGGACTTAAATTTTGCATCATTTGGATTTTTGATGAAGAAGTTATGGGCACTTGAAGTTGGACTTTTTTGCCTTTCAATGCATTTGGTCCAAAGTGACCTATAATGTTTTGCATTATCACATGTATTTACTTTGAGATTATGAAATTTTGTTCAACATAACATTTAAATTAGACATCTTAAAATTTCAAATGCAATTGATCCCACCTCAAAATCATAAAAAATGAATGAGTTATGTTCTTGGGAAGTTGACCTAAAATAAGGGTTTTAGTCAAAATGACCTATAATTTCTTAGAATGGATGATGACCTTCCAAGCTTAAAATCAATTTTTAATGAACATAAAAGTTGTTCATATTGTCCTTAATAACATTATTTCTTTTGGGATCATCTCAATTTGACCAACACATAAAAAGTTAGGTCTCAGTGCATTTCAAAATAGTCAGATGAATTGACTGATCAACTTCTCAAGTCCACAACTCATATCTTAATGAATTGATGATTGAAGACACACAAATAAGTTAAAATATGAGTGAAATGATGAATTAAAGGACTTCCCTTTATTGTATTTGACCATGGGCTGAGGTTGCTTCATGAGCAAGGCACACTTGGTACACAGATGAATTAGGGTTTCCTTGAGAAACAAACCTCAAACCCTTTGAATTGCTTTGATCAAAATGACGAATTGAGATACTAGGAAGGCATATTTTATGGATGAGAGATTTGGGAACCATTACCATGCTTGCTTTCATCTTCACTTGGCCATATCTTTGCACAAAGGATCTCATAGAAGCTTTTGACCTTGTGATTGCTCAAGCTACAAACAAGAAATGTTAGTGACATATTTTTGTGCTTTTGGTTAGTAAATAAAATGAGAAAAGCAATGATATACAATTCAAGCATGCTTGGTGACCTCCAAACAATCACAAGAGGTACCACCCAAAGGCAAGGGGAACCAAAATGCTCATGATCCTTGAGGCTTTGCAGATGCAATGTTATGATGCCATGAGGGATCTTAGGGCCAAAATTGGGGTCTTACACATAGACGTCAAGATATTTGATTCTAAGATCAATGGCTTCTTCGAGCCCCACAATGCAGGCTTTATACTCAACCATATTGTTTGTACATTTGAAGGTCAATCTAGCTGTAAACGGAAAATGAGTACCTTAAGGAGTAATAATCACTGCCCCAATGCCATTACCATATGAACTAACAGCTCCATCAAATACCATGCCCCATCGGGAACCAGGCCCTGGACCTTCTTCAAGCAATGGCTCATCACAATCTTTCATCTTCAAATACAGAATCTTTTCATCAAGAAAATCAAACTATATTGACTAATAATCTTCAATAGGTGGTGAGTCAAATGGTCAGCCAAGACACTACATTTAATAGCTTTTTGAGATCGATATTCAATAACATACTTAGATAATAACATCTGCCAACAAGCAATCCTCCCAGTTAAAGTAGGCTTCTCAAAAATGTACTTAATTGGATCCATTTTGGATATCAACCAAGTAGTATGATTCAACATATACTGGCGCAGACACTTAGCAGCCCAAGCCAATGCGCAACATGTCTTCTTAAGCATAAAATACCAAGTCTCACAGTCGGTGAACTTCTTACTGAGGTAGTAAATTACATATTCTTTCTTCCCATATTCATCTTGTTGGCCAAGAACTGTTTGTGAAAGCCCTAAAGGCCTATAATTTTGATACTTGTATCGAATTATTTATTAATAATAAAAGGCTTTTTTCTTATTATGTTTGTTTAATAAAGTCCCTAGAATAGCTAGTCCGTTTAATGTATCAAGTGTGACTTAATCATGAGATCCCATTAAACATAAGGACATTATTCTTAAAGTATCTTTAGTCGAGCTTTGTTGTGAAGTAGAATAACATTAAAGCATTAAGACTATTATGTATATAGACTCATGATCACATCTCATGGATCATGGATAAAGAGTTATTAAGTCTTATACATAGGTATGAATATTAAGAGTAATATTTATACTGGATTGACCCGCTATAAGAATACTATATAGAATCTTATGCAAAGTGTCATAAGTTATTCTCATGGTGATAGTGATATATGTACCGCCCTTCGACCTGAAACTAGTATAAACCTTAGATGCAGAGTCAGGTGCCTTATTGTTGATCAAACATTGTCCGTAACTGGATGACCATAAAGATAATTGACGGGTACTCCACGAAGCATGTTGAGGGACATGAGTGACCTAGATGGAATTTGCCCATCCTGTGTAACAGGATAAATGTCTAAGGGCCCAATATTGAACTGGACAAGGATGACACGGTCTATGTGTTATGTTCAATATAGACATAAGGGAAAACAAGTAATTATACACATATGTATTATCACAAAAGGATTTGTCAGATCACATGACATTTTCGTGTCTTGGGTAGCAGTGAGGTGTTGCTAGATACCACTCACTATTTATTATGTTAAATACATGATTTAATATAATTACTAATGTCGCGAGAACCTATAGGGTAACACACAAAAGGATGGATTGATGAGAGATAGAGTAAATAAGGAACACCGTAAGGTACGAGGCACTTAAGTGAATTATAGAACATCGTAAGGTACAGTACACTTAAGTAGAATACGAAATATGGTAAGGTACCACGCGCTTAAGTGATTTTGGTATATCATAAGATATAGGTCACATACACTTAAGTGGACTTTTTAGCTTGCAGCCCAATAAGTGGTTCTATAAATAGAACCATTGTGCAGAAGCATTAGATTAGATAAAATTATCTCTCTCTCTCTCTCTCACACACACACACACACACACACCAACTCTCACTCTCACTCAAAGCCTTCATTCGTAGCAGCTAGCACTGAGATTGAAGGAATCCGTTCGTGTGGACAGAGTAGAGGCGTTGTCACCATTCAACGTTCGTGATCACTCCTTAGACCTGCATCAAAGGTCTCAATCGCCACAAGAGATAATGATTTCTATCACTGATCATGCCCATTCGTAGGGATCACTAAAGGAGAAAATTTTAAATTTTGCTGCATTTTTGGATCACTATTCTCCTTCAGTGGTATCAAAGCCACTTATGAAACCATGCATTTGATAACTGTTTATTTTCTATATTTTCTGTATTAATACGATTAAAAGACAAAATGAATTAAATAATAAACGAGTAATTAAATTTGGCATCATGTGTGTACGATTTGGATGATTGATTTTGACTTGCTTCGAAATCCTACGTTAGTATGGTGAAGCAGCGATACATCGATCGTCCATAAGTTACATAGTTGAGATCGATCAAGTTATATATATGATATAAGAATTTTTGATGCAAAATACGGTATATATGATATATTGTTTCTATTCGTTCATTCAAACACTTAATGGTTGTTTTCCTTTGATTGATCAATGGTCATTTGTTTCGGAATCCGACGAAAGTATGGTGAATCAATAACGTGTTAATCAATCATACTGAATTAATAATCGAGGTGTGTCTGACGGTATGAAATTGCTGCATTAGGGTTCATGACGGTATAAGGGTTGTGTTGTCAATGAGTTATGCGATTAGGGTTGTGACTACACAAGAATTATGCTTTAAAGTATCAAGTGTTGATGCAAAATTTTTGCATCCGGGCGCTGCCCCTAACAACCCTGCATGGTCGTTGACCGGGCAGCGAAACCCCCCGTCTAACTCTGCATAGTGTGATCAGTCGCCGAAATTTATATTTGTTTATTTAATTAACAAAATTTAAATTAATAATAATAATAATGTGTTTATTATTATTGTCTTGTGGTGATCGGTTATGACCTTAGTTTTCCTTTGTTTTGTTTTGGGATTTTAAAATACGACCTGCGTGTTGTGCCTCTCTTTTAATCTCTTGATGTAAAATCTTTTCTCATCTCACTCCCTCGTATGTAAAACACGTTTCTTTTATATAATGCAATGTTATGAAGAAAGAGAAGAATACGACATCAAAGGAGGACAACCTTGAAGATCTTGCTTGGAGAAGCTTAGATCATTATTAGGTTATCTTAGGTTCTCTCATTGTCTTGGGAGAACAATTGCGCTAGGCGTCATATGTAACACCCCGATGAAAATAAGATAATTATTTAAATTAAGTTAATAATATATTTATTAATTTAATTAAATAATTGGATTATTATTGGAATATTATTGGGATTATTATTGGATTATTATTATTATTATTATTGGAATAAAAGTTGGAATTAGAAAAGATCCCATTTGGTAAAAAGAGGTTTTCACGTGAAAACAGAGAAACGACTCAAAAAGTGGAAAAGGAAAAAGGGCAAAGAGCAAGAGAACAAGGGTTGAAGGAAGGAAAAGCTTGGAGCTCAGAGATTTGCCGGATTAACTCAGGTAAGGGGGGTTTATCGTCGTTTAATGGGTATTATGGGATAATATGTAATGGGTAGTGATAAACCATTGATTTACCTCTGATTAGAATGATGTATGATGAAATTGTGAACTTCTGGATGAACGAAAAATTGGATTATAATTGAGGGAAATTCGTAAGAATTAGATGTAATAATGTTAGGATTTGTGGAATTGAATAGGATATGATTTGTGTTAGATGATATGAACGATTGCTGGGTAAAATTGGACTGTGGAAGGTTGAATTGGAGAGATCTCGTAGCAGAGAAAGCCATAGCAGGTCTGAAAATTCTGGTTTCTGGTCATACGCGTATGGCACTAGGCAATACGCGTATGAGATGGTCTGGTACGCGTATGGCACTAGGCAATACGCGTATGGATGAGGAAGATGATGTTTTGAATGTGTTTTGGTCTCTGTTGGTACGCGTATGGGGAAGTGATACGCGTAGCATACGCGTATGAGATGGTGTTACGCGTATGGAACTTGGTCAGGAGATGGGCTATACACGTATGGGACTAGGCAATACGCGTATGGGCAGGATTGTGATTTTCCTGAGCTGTTGTTGTGCAGTTTTTAGCTGTTCAGCTGAGTAATGTAATTTAGCTGATGTATGATATATTAGGGATCATTTCCCGTTGTTTTGAGTAGTATGGGTATTAATAGAGTGTGCTAATACTGTGGTTGTTATTTGGCATGATCTGATATGCTTATGTGATAAAATACTGATGATGTGTGATGGTATGCATGATGCTGTGAATGTATCAGTTATGTGTGCATTTGTGAATAGACTGTTTTATGGCTTAGAGTGTGAGCATATGTCTATTCTTGAATTGTTGTTGATGATTTAGCATTGCTAGGTGATTAGCATGCATATTGTGGCCTTTATGGTGGTAGCTAATTCCCATGGTGAGGAATTAGTGAGTTGGTCATTATGGACTGTTGTTGATGTTTGCATGCTAGGTGAATTAGCGTGCATAGCATGGCCCTTGGGGTGGTAGCTAATTCCCATGGTGAGGAATTAGTGAGTGAGTCACTAGGTCTCAAATGAGTGGGACTAGTGAGCTTGGTAGCCGTATCTGGATTTGATCGGTGAGGTTGAACTATATGTTCACGAATAGTCGGTACCGCATGCATGGAGTCTCATTGCATATTGTATTGTATGGCGTATAATATGAATGGATGTATTCCAATATTATACGTGTGTTTTGTGGTTGAGTTGAGTATGATTTTAGTTGATATTGCCGTTGCTGAATGTATGATCTGATTAGGGTGATGAATGTGTGAAATTACTTAGCATTACATGATAATTTATAATGCTTATTATAACGATTGAGGAACTCACCCTTACAACTATTTTTCAGGTAACGAGCAGTGATTGAGTAGAAGCTAGTGCTTGGAGTCTAGTGTAGTCTCCTTAGGGGGTCATGCTCTGATAGATGTAACATCGGGACGGGATGTTTTACCTTGTTGAATAATTTTACATGTAATGTGTTACATGTTTTGCATGATTGATTTGAATTCTATCCGCTGCGTATTGTGCAAATGCTTTATGTTTTGAATTAATAAAAGAGCATGACAGTTATTATGGTGAATGGTGTGAGGTGATTGTGTGACACCCTTAATTGCACCTTTACTCTGATATATATATATATATTTGTTGTTTTAATTAAATATTTGGGGTAATTTAGAAGGGTGTTACATTAGTGGTATCAGAGCATAGTCGGTCGAGTCGAGTCGTAATTATTCTGTTTCCCCTGTACGGGATAGGTGTTGTGTAACCCTATCAGTACTTATTGTTTAGCTTGTTGGGTTTTCAGAATAGAGATGGCTGGAAGAGGTAGAGATGATGCTGCGATTGCTGAGGCTCTGGGTATGCTAGCTGGAGTACTTGGAGGAAATCCGAATGTTGTGGGAATGGGAGCTGCTCGTCAACTGAGTGAGTTCCAGAAGAACAATCCTCCAATGTTCAAGGGAGCATACGATCCAGATGGCGCTCAGAAGTGGTTGAAGGAGATCGAGAGAATCTTCCGAGTGACTGAGTGTGCCGATAACCAGAAGGTCAGGTTCGGTACGCATATGCTGTCAGAGGAAGCAGATGATTGGTGGGTTGCTACCCGCACTGAGTTGGAAACTGCTGGAATGCTGAGATCACTTGGGCGGTGTTCAGAGAGAGATTCCTGAGGAAGTACTTTCCAGAGGATGTTAGAGGAAAGAAAGAGATAGAGTTCTTGGAATTGAAGCAGGGTAACCGGTCTGTTACTGAGTATGCTGCTAAGTTCACAGAACTGTCGAAGTATTACACTCCCTATAACGAGGCTACTGGGGAATTTTCAATGTGTGTGAAGTTTGAGAACGGGTTACGTCCCGAGATTAAACAGGCTATTGGGTATCACCGGATTAGAGTGTTTTCTGACTTGGTTGACTGTTGCAGGATTTTTGAACAAGATACCAAGGCCAGAGCGGAGAGCTATCAGCAAAGGGTTGATAGGAAAGGCAAGAATCAGAATGATCGTGGGAAACCGTATGCAGCTGGCAAAGGTTTTCAGAGACAGAGTGGGATGAAGAGGCCTAGTGGGGGAGACTCCAGTGCCCCTGCTAAGTGTTACAGATGTGGTCAGGCTGGACATCGTATCCATGAGTGTACCAGTAATGAGAAGAAGTGTTTCAAGTGTGGAAAGGGTGGTCACTTGGCTGCAGAGTGCCGGTTGAAGACTGTGACTTGTTTTAACTGTGGAGAGGTGGGTCATATCAGTCCATAGTGTCCTAAGCCGAAGAGAGAGAATCAGTCGGGAGGCAAGGTTTTTGCTTTATCGGGTTCTGAGACTTCTGCAGATGATCGTTTGATCCGAGGTACGTGTTATATTAATGGCTTTCCTCTTATAGCTATTATTGACACAGGTGCGACTCATTCCTTTATATCTTTGGATTGTGCTGTGAAACTTAAGTTAGAGATATCTGAGATGCTTGGTAGTATGGTGATTGATACTCCTGCGAAGGGTTCAGTGACTACTACTTCAGTTTGTTTAAATTTTCCTTTGAGTATTTTTGGTAGAGACTTTGGGATGGACCTTGTGTGTCTTCCATTAGTACAGATTGATGTTATCCTGGGTATGAACTGGTTGGTGTTTAACCGAGTTTATATCAACTGTTTTGATAAGACTGTGATCTTTCCTGAGAGTGAGGAAGGAAGGAGTTTGTTTCTATCAGCAAAGCAGGTGAATGAGGCAGTAGCAGATGGGGCAGAGTTGTTTATGCTGTTAGCGACTTTGGAGGCTAAAGATAAACTGGTGATTTGTGACCTAGCAGTGGTGTGTGATTTTCCTGATGTGTTTCCTGAAGAAGTGAATGAATTACCACCAGAGCGTGAAGTTGAGTTCTCGATTGATTTAGTACCTGGTACTAGACCGATATCGATGTCTCCGTACCGTATGTCTGCTGTTGAGTTAACTGAATTGAAGAGTCAGTTGGAAGATCTGTTGGATAAGAAATTTATTCGTCCGAGTGTGTCACCGTGGGGTGCACCAGTGTTATTGGTTAAGAAGAAAGAAGGTACTATGAGGTTGTGTGTGGACTACAGGCAACTGAATAAAGTGACGATCAAGAATCGGTATCCTTTGCCGAGGATTGATGATTTGATGGATCAGTTGGTTGGTGCGAGTGTGTTCAGCAAAATAGATTTGAGATCGGGGTATCATCAGATACGTGTGAAAACTGAGGATATTCAGAAGACTGCTTTCAGAACAAGGTATGGACATTATGAGTATTCTGTAATGCCTTTCGGTGTGACTAATGCGCCTGGAGTATTTATGGAGTATATGAATAGGATTTTCCATCCGTACCTAGATAAGTTTGTTGTGGTGTTTATTGATGACATTTTGGTGTATTCGAAATCTGAAGAAGAGCATGCTGAGCATTTGAGAGTGGTTTTAGAAGTTCTACGAGAAAAGAAGTTATTTGCTAAACTCTCTAAATGTGAATTTTGGTTAGAAGAGGTTAGTTTTCTTGGTCATGTGATTTCAAGAGGTGGTGTTGCTGTTGATCCTTCTAAGATAGAAGCGGTATCTAAGTGGGAAGCTCCTAAGTCTGTTGCTGAGATTCGAAGTTTCCTTGGTTTGGCTGGTTATTATAGGAAGTTCATTGAGGGATTTTCTAAGTTGGCGTTACCGTTGACGATGTTGACTAGAAAGAGGCAAGCATTTGTTTGGGACCCAAAATGTGAAGAAGGCTTCCAAGAGTTAAAGAGAAGGTTAACTACTGCTCCTATTCTAATATTACCAAGTTTGTCAGAATCATTTGAGGTTTACTGTGATGCTTCATTGTTGGGTTTGGGTGGTGTGTTGATGCAGAATAAGCAGGTTATAGCTTATGCTTCGAGACAACTGAGGGTTCATGAGAGGAACTATCCGACACACGATTTAGAGTTGGCAGCTGTGGTGTTTGTTCTGAAGTTATGGAGGCATTACTTGTACGGGTCGAGATTTGAGGTTTTCAGTGACCATAAAAGTTTAAAGTATTTGTTTGATCAGAAAGAACTGAATATGAGACAGAGGAGATGGTTAGAGTTTCTGAAGGATTATGACTTTGGTTTGAATTACCATCCGGGTAAAGCAAATGTAGTGGCTGATGCATTGAGTCGGAAATCATTACATATGTCTATGTTAATGGTTAGGGAATTGGATTTAATTGAGCAGTTTAGAGACTTGAGTTTGGTGTGTGAGAGTACTCACAATAGTGTTAAGTTGGGAATGTTGAAGTTAACGAGTGGTATTCTGGATGAGATTAGAGAGAGTCAGAAATCCGATGTGCTTTTGGTTGATAAGTTGACTTTAGTGAATCAAGGTCAAGGTGGTGAATTCAGAGTTGACGAGAATGGTGTTTTGAAATTTGGGAATCGGGTGTGTATTCCGGACGTTACCGAACTTAAGAAGAGTATTCTTGAAGAATGACATTGTAGTGGCTTGAGTATTCATCCTGGAGCTACGAAGATGTATCATGATTTGAAAAAGTTATTTTGGTGGCCGGGAATGAAAAGAGAAATTGCGAGTTTTGTTTATTCTTGTTTGACTTGTCAGAAGTCAAAGATTGAGCATCAGAAGCCGTCTGGGCTAATGCAACCGTTGGCTATTCCAGAGTGGAAGTGGGATAGTATCAGTATGGATTTTGTTTCTGGTTTACCGAGGACAAGTAAGAATTTTGAAGCTATTTGGGTGATTGTTGATAGATTGACGAAATCGGCTCATTTCATTCCGATCAGAATGGATTATCCGTTAGAGAGATTAGCTGACTTGTATATTGAGAGAATTGTAAGTTTGCATGGTATTCCGTCGAGTATTGTTTCGGACAGAGATCCTAGATTTACATCGAAGTTCTGGGAAGGTTTGCAGAGGGCTTTGGGAACTAAGCTGAGATTGAGTTCTGCATATCATCCGCAGACTGATGGTCAGACTGAGAGGACGATTCAGTCACTAGAGGATCTTTTGAGGGCTTGTGTTTTGGAAAAGGGAGGTGTTTGGGATTGTTATTTACCTTTGATTGAGTTTACCTACAACAATAGTTTTCATTCGAGCATTGGTATGGCACCGTTTGAAGCTTTGTATGGTAGGAGATGTCGGACGCCTTTATGTTGGTATGAGTCCGGTGAGAGTGCGGTGGTTGGACCGGAGATTGTTCAACAAACTACAGAAAAGATTAAGATGATTCAGGAGAAGATGAGGATTGCTCAGAGTCGTCAGAAGAGTTATCACGATAAGAGGAGGAAGTCACTTGAGTTTCAAGAGGGAGATCACGTGTTTCTTCGTGTTACTCCGATAACTGGGGTTGGTCGAGCTTTGAAGTCAAAGAAGTTGACACCTCGATTTATTGGTCCTTATCAGATTTCGGAGAGGATAGGGGAGGTAGCCTATCGTATCGCTTTACCGCCGTCACTTGCGAATTTGCATGAGGTTTTTCATGTGTCTCAGTTGAGGAGGTACATTCATGATCCGTCGCATGTAGTCCAAGTAGATGATGTACAGGTGAGAGATAACCTGACTGTTGAAACATCACCTATGAGGATCGAGGATCGAGAGTTGAAGCAGTTGCGGGGTAAAGAGATTGCTTTGGTAAAGGTAGCTTGGGGAGGACCAGCAGGTGGCAATGTGACTTGGGAACTGGAGAGTCAGATGAAGGAGTCTTATCCAGAGTTATTCGCTTGAGGTATGTTTTCGAGGACGAAAACTCTTTTAGTGGGGGAGAGTTGTAACACCCCGATGAAAATAAGATAATTATTTAAATTAAGTTAATAATATATTTATTAATTTAATTAAATAATTGGATTATTATTGGAATATTATTGGGATTATTATTGGATTATTATTATTATTATTATTGGAATAAAAGTTGGAATTAGAAAAGATCCCATTTGGTAAAAAGAGGTTTTCACGTGAAAACAGAGAAACGACTCAAAAAGTGGAAAAGGAAAAAGGGCAAAGAGCAAGAGAACAAGGGTTGAAGGAAGGAAAAGCTTGGAGCTCAGAGATTTGCCGGATTAACTCAGGTAAGGGGGGTTTATCGTCGTTTAATGGGTATTATGGGATAATATGTAATGGGTAGTGATAAACCATTGATTTATAGAACATCGTAAGGTACGGTACACTTAAGTAGAATACGAAATATGGTAAGGTACCACGCGCTTAAGTGATTTTGGTATATCATAAGATATAGGTCACATACACTTAAGTGGACTTTTTAGCTTGCAGCCCAATAAGTGGTTCTATAAATAGAACCCTTGTGCAGAAGCATTAGATTAGATAAAATTATATCTCTCTCTCTCTCTCTCTCTCTCTCTCACACACACACACACACACTCTCACTCTCACTCAAAGCCTTCATTCGTAGCAGCTAGCACTGAGATTGAAGGAATCCGTTCGTGTGGACTGAGTAGAGGCGTTGTCACCATTCAACGTTCGTGATCACTCCTTAGACCTGCATCAAAGGTCTCAATCGCCACAAGAGATAATGATTTCTATCACTGATCATGCCCATTCGTAGGGATCACTAAAGGAGAAAATTTTAAATTTTGCTGCATTTTTGGATCACTATTCTCCTTCAGTGGTATCAAAGCCACTTATGAAACCATGCATTTGATAACTGTTTATTTTCTATATTTTCTGTATTAATACGATTAAAAGACAAAATGAATTAAATAATAAACGAGTAATTAAATTTGGCATCATGTGTGTACGATTTGGATGATTGATTTTGACTTGCTTCGAAATCCTACGTTAGTATGGTGAAGCAGCGATACATCGATCGTCCATAAGTTACATAGTTGAGATCGATCAAGTTATATATATGATATAAGAATTTTTGATGCAAAATACGGTATATATGATATATTGTTTCTATTCGTTCATTCAAACACTTAATGGTTGTTTTCCTTTGATTGATCAATGGTCATTTGTTTCGGAATCCGACGAAAGTATGGTGAATCAATAACGTGTTAATCAATCATACTGAATTAATAATCGAGGTGTGTCTGACGGTATGAAATTGCTGCATTAGGGTTCATGACGGTATAAGGGTTGTGTTGTCAATGAGTTATGCGATTAGGGTTGTGACTACACAAGAATTATGCTTTAAAGTATCAAGTGTTGATGCAAAATTTTTGCATCCGGGCGCTGCCCCTAACAACCCTGCATGGTCGTTGACCGGGCAGCGAAACCCCCCGTCTAACTCTGCATAGTGTGATCAGTCGCCGAAATTTATATTTGTTTATTTAATTAACAAAATTTAAATTAATAATAATAATAACGTGTTTATTATTATTGTCTTGTGGTGATCGGTTATGACCTTAGTTTTCCTTTGTTTTGTTTTGGGATTTTAAAATACGACCTGCGTGTTGTGCCTCTCTTTTAATCTCTTGATGTAAAATCTTTTCTCATCTCACTCCCTCGTATGTAAAACACGTTTCTTTTATATAATGCAATGTTATGAAGAAAGAGAAGAATACGACATCAAAGGAGGACAACCTTGAAGATCTTGCTTGGAGAAGCTTAGATCATTATTAGGTTATCTTAGGTTCTCTCATTGTCTTGGGAGAACAATTGCGCTAGGGGTCATATGTAACACCCCGATGAAAATAAGATAATTATTTAAATTAAGTTAATAATATATTTATTAATTTAATTAAATAATTGGATTATTATTGGAATATTATTGGGATTATTATTGGATTATTATTATTATTATTATTGGAATATAAGTTGGAATTAGAAAAGATCCCATTTGGTAAAAAGAGGTTTTCACGTGAAAACAGAGAAACGACTCAAAAAGTGGAAAAGGAAAAAGGGAAAAGAGCAAGAGAACAAGGGTTGAAGGAAGGAAAAGCTTGGAGCTCAGAGATTTGCCGGATTAACTCAGGTAAGGGGGGTTTATCGTCGTTTAATGGGTATTATGGGATAATATGTAATGGGTAGTGATAAACCATTGATTTACCTCTGATTAGAATGATGTATGATGAAATTGTGAACTTCTGGATGAACGAAAAATTGGATTATAATTGAGGGAAATTCGTAAGAATTAGATGTAATAATGTTAGGATTTGTGGAATTGAATAGGATATGATTTGTGTTAGATGATATGAACGATTGCTGGGTAAAATTGGACTGTGGAAGGTTGAATTGGAGAGATCTCGTAGCAGAGAAAGCCATAGCAGGTCTGGAAATTCTGGTTTCTGGTCATACGCGTATGGCACTAGGCAATACGCGTATGAGATGGTCTGGTACGCGTATGGCACTAGGCAATACGCGTATGGATGAGGAAGATGATGTTTTGAACGTGTTTTGGTCTCTGTTGGTACGCGTATGGGGAAGTGATACGCGTAGCATACGCGTATGAGATGGTGTTACGCGTATGGAACTTGGTCAGGAGATGGGCTATACACGTATGGGACTAGGCAATACGCGTATGGGCAGGATTGTGATTTTCCTGAGCTGTTGTTGTGCAGTTTTTAGCTGTTCAGCTGAGTAATGTAATTTAGCTGATGTATGATATATTAGGGATCATTTCCCGTTGTTTTGAGTAGTATGGGTATTAATAGAGTGTGCTAATACTGTGGTTGTTATTTGGCATGATCTGATATGCTTATGTGATAAAATACTGATGATGTGTGATGGTATGCATGATGCTGTGAATGTATCAGTTATGTGTGCATTTGTGAATAGACTGTTTTATGGCTTAGAGTGTGAGCATATGTCTATTCTTGAATTGTTGTTGATGATTTAGCATTGCTAGGTGATTAGCATGCATATTGTGGCCTTTATGGTGGTAGCTAATTCCCATGGTGAGGAATTAGTGAGTTGGTCATTATGGACTGTTGTTGATGTTTGCATGCTAGGTGAATTAGCGTGCATAGCATGGCCCTTGGGGTGGTAGCTAATTCCCATGGTGAGGAATTAGTGAGTGAGTCACTAGGTCTCAAATGAGTGGGACTAGTGAGCTTGGTAGCCGTATCTGGATTTGATCGGTGAGGTTGAACTATATGTTCACGAATAGTCGGTACCGCATGCATGGAGTCTCATTGCATATTGTATTGTATGGCGTATAATATGAATGGATGTATTCCAATATTATACGTGTGTTTTGTGGTTGAGTTGAGTATGATTTTAGTTGATATTGCCGTTGCTGAATGTATGATCTGATTAGGGTGATGAATGTGTGAAATTACTTAGCATTACATGATAATTTATAATGCTTATTATAACGATTGAGGAACTCACCCTTACAACTATTTTTCAGGTAACGAGCAGTGATTGAGTAGAAGCTAGTGCTTGGAGTCTAGTGTAGTCTCCTTAGGGGGTCATGCTCTGATAGATGTAACATCGGGACGGGATGTTTTACCTTGTTGAATAATTTTACATGTAATGTGTTACATGTTTTGCATGATTGATTTGAATTCTATCCGCTGCGTATTGTGCAAATGCTTTATGTTTTGAATTAATAAAAGAGCATGACAGTTATTATGGTGAATGGTGTGAGGTGATTGTGTGACACCCTTAATTGCACCTTTACTCTGATATATATATATATATTTGTTGTTTTAATTAAATATTTGGGGTAATTTAGAAGGGTGTTACATTAGTGGTATCAGAGCATAGTCGGTCGAGTCGAGTCGTAATTATTCTGTTTCCCCTGTACGGGATAGGTGTTGTGTAACCCTATCAGTACTTATTGTTTAGCTTGTTGGGTTTTCAGAATAGAGATGGCTGGAAGAGGTAGAGATGATGCTGCGATTGCTGAGGCTCTGGGTATGCTAGCTGGAGTACTTGGAGGAAATCCGAATGTTGTGGGAATGGGAGCTGCTCGTCAACTGAGTGAGTTCCAGAAGAACAATCCTCCAATGTTCAAGGGAGCATACGATCCAGATGGCGCTCAGAAGTGGTTGAAGGAGATCGAGAGAATCTTCCGAGTGACTGAGTGTGCCGATAACCAGAAGGTCAGGTTCGGTACGCATATGCTGTCAGAGGAAGCAGATGATTGGTGGGTTGCTACCCGCACTGAGTTGGAAACTGCTGGAATGCTGAGATCACTTGGGCGGTGTTCAGAGAGAGATTCCTGAGGAAGTACTTTCCAGAGGATGTTAGAGGAAAGAAAGAGATAGAGTTCTTGGAATTGAAGCAGGGTAACCGGTCTGTTACTGAGTATGCTGCTAAGTTCACAGAACTGTCGAAGTATTACACTCCCTATAACGAGGCTACTGGGGAATTTTCAATGTGTGTGAAGTTTGAGAACGGGTTACGTCCCGAGATTAAACAGGCTATTGGGTATCACCGGATTAGAGTGTTTTCTGACTTGGTTGACTGTTGCAGGATTTTTGAACAAGATACCAAGGCCAGAGCGGAGAGCTATCAGCAAAGGGTTGATAGGAAAGGCAAGAATCAGAATGATCGTGGGAAACCGTATGCAGCTGGCAAAGGTTTTCAGAGACAGAGTGGGATGAAGAGGCCTAGTGGGGGAGACTCCAGTGCCCCTGCTAAGTGTTACAGATGTGGTCAGGCTGGACATCGTATCCATGAGTGTACCAGTAATGAGAAGAAGTGTTTCAAGTGTGGAAAGGGTGGTCACTTGGCTGCAGAGTGCCGGTTGAAGACTGTGACTTGTTTTAACTGTGGAGAGGTGGGTCATATCAGTCCATAGTGTCCTAAGCCGAAGAGAGAGAATCAGTCGGGAGGCAAGGTTTTTGCTTTATCGGGTTCTGAGACTTCTGCAGATGATCGTTTGATCCGAGGTACGTGTTATATTAATGGCTTTCCTCTTATAGCTATTATTGACACAGGTGCGACTCATTCCTTTATATCTTTGGATTGTGCTGTGAAACTTAAGTTAGAGATATCTGAGATGCTTGGTAGTATGGTGATTGATACTCCTGCGAAGGGTTCAGTGACTACTACTTCAGTTTGTTTAAATTTTCCTTTGAGTATTTTTGGTAGAGACTTTGGGATGGACCTTGTGTGTCTTCCATTAGTACAGATTGATGTTATCCTGGGTATGAACTGGTTGGTGTTTAACCGAGTTTATATCAACTGTTTTGATAAGACTGTGATCTTTCCTGAGAGTGAGGAAGGAAGGAGTTTGTTTCTATCAGCAAAGCAGGTGAATGAGGCAGTAGCAGATGGGGCAGAGTTGTTTATGCTGTTAGCGACTTTGGAGGCTAAAAATAAACTGGTGATTTGTGACCTAGCAGTGGTGTGTGATTTTCCTGATGTGTTTCCTGAAGAAGTGAATGAATTACCACCAGAGCGTGAAGTTGAGTTCTCGATTGATTTAGTACCTGGTACTAGACCGATATCGATGTCTCCGTACCGTATGTCTGCTGTTGAGTTAACTGAATTGAAGAGTCAGTTGGAAGATCTGTTGGATAAGAAATTTATTCGTCCGAGTGTGTCACCGTGGGGTGCACCAGTGTTATTGGTTAAGAAGAAAGAAGGTACTATGAGGTTGTGTGTGGACTACAGGCAACTGAATAAAGTGACGATCAAGAATCGGTATCCTTTGCCGAGGATTGATGATTTGATGGATCAGTTGGTTGGTGCGAGTGTGTTCAGCAAAATAGATTTGAGATCGGGGTATCATCAGATACGTGTGAAAACTGAGGATATTCAGAAGACTGCTTTCAGAACAAGGTATGGACATTATGAGTATTCTGTAATGCCTTTCGGTGTGACTAATGCGCCTGGAGTATTTATGGAGTATATGAATAGGATTTTCCATCCGTACCTAGATAAGTTTGTTGTGGTGTTTATTGATGACATTTTGGTGTATTCGAAATCTGAAGAAGAGCATGCTGAGCATTTGAGAGTGGTTTTAGAAGTTCTACGAGAAAAGAAGTTATTTGCTAAACTCTCTAAATGTGAATTTTGGTTAGAAGAGGTTAGTTTTCTTGGTCATGTGATTTCAAGAGGTGGTGTTGCTGTTGATCCTTCTAAGATAGAAGCGGTATCTAAGTGGGAAGCTCCTAGGTCTGTTGCTGAGATTCGAAGTTTCCTTGGTTTGGCTGGTTATTATAGGAAGTTCATTGAGGGATTTTCTAAGTTGGCGTTACCGTTGACGATGTTGACTAGAAAGAGGCAAGCATTTGTTTGGGACCCAAAATGTGAAGAAGGCTTCCAAGAGTTAAAGAGAAGGTTAACTACTGCTCCTATTCTAATATTACCAAGTTTGTCAGAATCATTTGAGGTTTACTGTGATGCTTCATTGTTGGGTTTGGGTGGTGTGTTGATGCAGAATAAGCAGGTTATAGCTTATGCTTCGAGACAACTGAGGGTTCATGAGAGGAACTATCCGACACACGATTTAGAGTTGGCAGCTGTGGTGTTTGTTCTGAAGTTATGGAGGCATTACTTGTACGGGTCGAGATTTGAGGTTTTCAGTGACCATAAAAGTTTAAAGTATTTGTTTGATCAGAAAGAACTGAATATGAGACAGAGGAGATGGTTAGAGTTTCTGAAGGATTATGACTTTGGTTTGAATTACCATCCGGGTAAAGCAAATGTAGTGGCTGATGCATTGAGTCGGAAATCATTACATATGTCTATGTTAATGGTTAGGGAATTGGATTTAATTGAGCAGTTTAGAGACTTGAGTTTGGTGTGTGAGAGTACTCACAATAGTGTTAAGTTGGGAATGTTGAAGTTAACGAGTGGTATTCTGGATGAGATTAGAGAGAGTCAGAAATCCGATGTGCTTTTGGTTGATAAGTTGACTTTAGTGAATCAAGGTCAAGGTGGTGAATTCAGAGTTGACGAGAATGGTGTTTTGAAATTTGGGAATCGGGTGTGTATTCCGGACGTTACCGAACTTAAGAAGAGTATTCTTGAAGAATGACATTGTAGTGGCTTGAGTATTCATCCTGGAGCTACGAAGATGTATCATGATTTGAAAAAGTTATTTTGGTGGCCGGGAATGAAAAGAGAAATTGCGAGTTTTGTTTATTCTTGTTTGACTTGTCAGAAGTCAAAGATTGAGCATCAGAAGCCGTCTGGGCTAATGCAACCGTTGGCTATTCCAGAGTGGAAATGGGATAGTATCAGTATGGATTTTGTTTCTGGTTTACCGAGGACAAGTAAGAATTTTGAAGCTATTTGGGTGATTGTTGATAGATTGACGAAATCGGCTCATTTCATTCCGATCAGAATGGATTATCCGTTAGAGAGATTAGCTGACTTGTATATTGAGAGAATTGTAAGTTTGCATGGTATTCCGTCGAGTATTGTTTCGGACAGAGATCCTAGATTTACATCGAAGTTCTGGGAAGGTTTGCAGAGGGCTTTGGGAACTAAGCTGAGATTGAGTTCTGCATATCATCCGCAGACTGATGGTCAGACTGAGAGGACGATTCAGTCACTAGAGGATCTTTTGAGGGCTTGTGTTTTGGAAAAGGGAGGTGTTTGGGATTGTTATTTACCTTTGATTGAGTTTACCTACAACAATAGTTTTCATTCGAGCATTGGTATGGCACCGTTTGAAGCTTTGTATGGTAGGAGATGTCGGACGCCTTTATGTTGGTATGAGTCCGGTGAGAGTGCGGTGGTTGGACCGGAGATTGTTCAACAAACTACAGAAAAGATTAAGATGATTCAGGAGAAGATGAGGATTGCTCAGAGTCGTCAGAAGAGTTATCACGATAAGAGGAGGAAGTCACTTGAGTTTCAAGAGGGAGATCACGTGTTTCTTCGTGTTACTCCGATAACTGGGGTTGGTCGAGCTTTGAAGTCAAAGAAGTTGACACCTCGATTTATTGGTCCTTATCAGATTTCGGAGAGGATAGGGGAGGTAGCCTATCGTATCGCTTTACCGCCGTCACTTGCGAATTTGCATGAGGTTTTTCATGTGTCTCAGTTGAGGAGGTACATTCATGATCCGTCGCATGTAGTCCAAGTAGATGATGTACAGGTGAGAGATAACCTGACTGTTGAAACATCACCTATGAGGATCGAGGATCGAGAGTTGAAGCAGTTGCGGGGTAAAGAGATTGCTTTGGTAAAGGTAGCTTGGGGAGGACCAGCAGGTGGCAATGTGACTTGGGAACTGGAGAGTCAGATGAAGGAGTCTTATCCAGAGTTATTCGCTTGAGGTATGTTTTCGAGGACGAAAACTCTTTTAGTGGGGGAGAGTTGTAACACCCCGATGAAAATAAGATAATTATTTAAATTAAGTTAATAATATATTTATTAATTTAATTAAATAATTGGATTATTATTGGAATATTATTGGGATTATTATTGGATTATTATTATTATTATTATTGGAATAAAAGTTGGAATTAGAAAAGATCCCATTTGGTAAAAAGAGGTTTTCACGTGAAAACAGAGAAACGACTCAAAAAGTGGAAAAGGAAAAAGGGCAAAGAGCAAGAGAACAAGGGTTGAAGGAAGGAAAAGCTTGGAGCTCAGAGATTTGCCGGATTAACTCAGGTAAGGGGGGTTTATCGTCGTTTAATGGGTATTATGGGATAATATGTAATGGGTAGTGATAAACCATTGATTTATAGAACATCGTAAGGTACGGTACACTTAAGTAGAATACGAAATATGGTAAGGTACCACGCGCTTAAGTGATTTTGGTATATCATAAGATATAGGTCACATACACTTAAGTGGACTTTTTAGCTTGCAGCCCAATAAGTGGTTCTATAAATAGAACCCTTGTGCAGAAGCATTAGATTAGATAAAATTATATCTCTCTCTCTCTCTCTCTCTCTCTCTCACACACACACACACACACTCTCACTCTCACTCAAAGCCTTCATTCGTAGCAGCTAGCACTGAGATTGAAGGAATCCGTTCGTGTGGACTGAGTAGAGGCGTTGTCACCATTCAACGTTCGTGATCACTCCTTAGACCTGCATCAAAGGTCTCAATCGCCACAAGAGATAATGATTTCTATTACTGATCATGCCCATTCGTAGGGATCACTAAAGGAGAAAATTTTAAATTTTGCTGCATTTTTGGATCACTATTCTCCTTCAGTGGTATCAAAGCCACTTATGAAACCATGCATTTGATAACTGTTTATTTTCTATATTTTCTGTATTAATACGATTAAAAGACAAAATGAATTAAATAATAAACGAGTAATTAAATTTGGCATCATGTGTGTACGATTTGGATGATTGATTTTGACTTGCTTCGAAATCCTACGTTAGTATGGTGAAGCAGCGATACATCGATCGTCCATAAGTTACATAGTTGAGATCGATCAAGTTATATATATGATATAAGAATTTTTGATGCAAAATACGGTATATATGATATATTCTTTCTATTAGTTCATTCAAACACTTAATGGTTGTTTTCCTTTGATTGATCAATGGTCATTTGTTTCGGAATCCGACGAAAGTATGGTGAATCAATAACGTGTTAATCAATCATACTGAATTAATAATCGAGGTGTGTCTGACGGTATGAAATTGCTGCATTAGGGTTCATGACGGTATAAGGGTTGTGTTGTCAATGAGTTATGCGATTAGGGTTGTGACTACACAAGAATTATGCTTTAAAGTATCAAGTGTTGATGCAAAATTTTTGCATCCGGGCGCTGCCCCTAACAACCCTGCATGGTCGTTGACCGGGCAGCGAAACCCCCCGTCTAACTCTGCATAGTGTGATCAGTCGCCGAAATTTATATTTGTTTATTTAATTAACAAATTTAAATTAATAATAATAATAATGTGTTTATTATTATTGTCTTGTGGTGATCGGTTATGACCTTAGTTTTCCTTTGTTTTGTTTTGGGATTTTAAAATACGACCTGCGTGTTGTGCCTCTCTTTTAATCTCTTGATGTAAAATCTTTTCTCATCTCACTCCCTCGTATGTAAAACACGTTTCTTTTATATAATGCAATGTTATGAAGAAAGAGAAGAATACAACATCAAAGGAGGACAACCTTGAAGATCTTGCTTGGAGAAGCTTAGATCATTATTAGGTTATCTTAGGTTCTCTCATTGTCTTGGGAGAACAATTGCGCTAGGGGTCATATGTAACACCCCGATGAAAATAAGATAATTATTTAAATTAAGTTAATAATATATTTATTAATTTAATTAAATAATTGGATTATTATTGGAATATTATTGGGATTATTATTGGATTATTATTATTATTATTATTGGAATAAAAGTTGGAATTAGAAAAGATCCCATTTGGTAAAAAGAGGTTTTCACGTGAAAACAGAGAAACGACTCAAAAAGTGGAAAAGGAAAAAGGGCAAAGAGCAAGAGAACAAGGGTTGAAGGAAGGAAAAGCTTGGAGCTCAGAGATTTGCCGGATTAACTCAGGTAAGGGGGTTTATCGTCGTTTAATGGGTATTATGGGATAATATGTAATGGGTAGTGATAAACCATTGATTTACCTCTGATTAGAATGATGTATGATGAAATTGTGAACTTCTGGATGAACGAAAAATTGGATTATAATTGAGGGAAATTCGTAAGAATTAGATGTAATAATGTTAGGATTTGTGGAATTGAATAGGATATGATTTGTGTTAGATGATATGAACGATTGCTGGGTAAAATTGGACTGTGGAAGGTTGAATTGGAGAGATCTCGTAGCAGAGAAAGCCATAGCAGGTCTGGAAATTCTGGTTTCTGGTCATACGCGTATGGCACTAGGCAATACGCGTATGAGATGGTCTGGTACGCGTATGGCACTAGGCAATACGCGTATGGATGAGGAAGATGATGTTTTGAACGTGTTTTGGTCTCTGTTGGTACGCGTATGGGGAAGTGATACGCGTAGCATACGCGTATGAGATGGTGTTACGCGTATGGAACTTGGTCAGGAGATGGGCTATACGCGTATGGGACTAGGCAATACGCGTATGGGCAGGATTGTGATTTTCCTGAGCTGTTGTTGTGCAGTTTTTAGCTGTTCAGCTGAGTAATGTAATTTAGCTGATGTATGATATATTAGGGATCATTTCCCGTTGTTTTGAGTAGTATGGGTATTAGTAGAGTGTGCTAATACTGTGGTTGTTATTTGGCATGATCTGATATGCTTATGTGATAAAATACTGATGATGTGTGATGGTATGAATGATGCTGTGAATGTATCAGTTATGTGTGCATTTGTGAATAGACTGTTTTATGGCTTAGAGTGTGAGCATATGTCTATTCTTGAATTGTTGTTGATGATTTAGCATTGCTAGGTGATTAGCATGCATATTGTGGCCTTTATGGTGGTAGCTAATTCCCATGGTGAGGAATTAGTGAGTTGGTCATTATGGACTGTTGTTGATGTTTGCATGCTAGATGAATTAGCGTGCATAGCATGGCCCTTGGGGTGGTAGCTAATTCCCATGGTGAGGAATTAGTGAGTGAGTCACTAGGTCTCAAATGAGTGGGACTAGTGAGCTTGGTAGCCGTATCTGGATTTGATCGGTGAGGTTGAACTATATGTTCACGAATAGTCGGTACCGCATGCATGGAGTCTCATTGCATATTGTATTGTATGGCGTATAATATGAATGGATGTATTCAATATTATACGTGTGTTTTGTGGTTGAGTTGAGTATGATTTTAGTTGATATTGCCGTTGCTGAATGTATGATCTGATTAGGGTGATGAATGTGTGAAATTACTTAGCATTACATGATAATTTATAATGCTTATTATAACGATTGAGGAACTCACCCTTACAACTATTTTTCAGGTAACGAGCAGTGATTGAGTAGAAGCTAGTGCTTGGAGTCTAGTGTAGTCTCCTTAGGGGGTCATGCTCTGATAGATGTAACATCGGGACGTGATGTTTTACCTTGTTGAATAATTTTACATGTAATGTGTTACATGTTTTGCATGATTGATTTGTATTCTATCCGTTGCGTATTGTGCAAATGCTTTATGTTTTGAATTAATAAAAGAGCATGACAGTTATTATGGTGAATGGTGTGAGGTGATTGTGTGACACCCTTAATTGCACCTTTACTCTGATATATATATATTTGTTGTTTTAATTAAATATTTGGGGTAATTTAGAAGGGTGTTACATCATAACTGTTTCATTTTGTATGTATGTTGATGCATGTGTGAGACGATTTATATGATCAATAAGCTGGTGAGATCAGAATAATTTCAAATTCCCTAAAATTAAATATTAAGTTTATACTTTCCAAGTTTTAGCACTCATCAAGACTAGTATCGAATAATGTAGGTTTCACCTACGCGAGGTGCATGTTCTATATTAGTAAGGTGCGATAGGATAATTGTAATATCCAATTGCTAAAATAATGGGTCAAACTTAACTAAACAAATTATAATAAGATTATATATGCTTAGAAGCAAGAGTTGGAAATGATCCATATGATGGATTGGAATAAGGAGTTATTCACCCAACTAAAATATTCGAGAGTTGTATGAGATACAATTGGAAGGATTTCCTACCTAAATAACCCAGTTTTGTGTAATCCGCCTACGCAAACTTAAAACAAAGTGAAATGTGGATCTCGACCCACTAGAAAATCTTCCAACGGGATTTTTCGAATCAAATGATAAGGGTCATTTGTTTTGAGTAAAATAGTGGGAGCATGTTTAAAAAAGGCCTAATTAAATATGTTATTTTAGTGATACTTATATTTTTATATTTTCCATGTAGATTACCATGACAACGAACACCTCTAACAACATTTTACGCTCAATCCTTGATAAGGAAAAATTGTCTGGGACAAATTTTCTAGATTGACACCGAAATCCGAGGATTGTCCTCAAACATGATAGAAAGTTGTATGTCTTGGAGAAACCTATTCCTGAAGAGGAACCTCCTAGTTTTACACCTAAGGCAGAAAGAGATGCTTATAAGAGACATGTTGATGATGCCAATGAAACTGCTTGCCTCATGCTAGCTACCATGAACTCAGAGTTGCAAAAGCAACATGAGAACTTGCCTCATGCTTATATTTTTGTGTTTGACAAGACCTTCGGTCTTATGCCCACGTACCAACATAAAAATGAGGGATCAAAATCTCGTAGTTCGTGGTAAAAATTTCAAAGGAAGATAGTGAATTGATTTTAATCAAAAGTTTAATAAGAAGGCACAAAAGGCTAAAGTCTTGAATGAGATTGTTAGTTCTTTTTGTCTTTTTGAAATTAAAGTCAATATGATTAAGTTCATTTACAAATTTGATTAAGAAAAGATTTTAAAATTCATTGGCATAAGGTCATAGTTTCTAATCATGAAAACATGTCTAAGTTAGAAAACACGAACAAAGAAAGTTTTTGAAAAGAGAGAGAGATTTTGAAATTTAAGAAGTGGGAGGAGATGGAAGGTGTAACACCCTTCTAAAATACCCCAAAATATTTAATTAAAATAACAATATGTCAATCAGAGTAATATGCAAACAAGGGTGTCACACAATTACTTCGCACATTTCATTATAATATTTAGTCATGCTCATTATTTAACTCAAAACATAAGGTATTGCACAATACACAGCGGATAGAGATCAAATCGATCATTCAAGACATGTAACACATTACATATATAAAATGGTTCACAACCAACAATAAAACATTTAAAATGTTCCCTCCCGATGTTACATCTATCAGAGCATGACCCACTAAGGAGACTACACTAGACTCCAAGCATTAGCTTCTACTCAACTCATTGCTCGTTACCTGAAAAATAGTTGTAAGGGTGAGTTCCTCAATCGATATAATAAGCATTATAAAATATCATGTCATGTTAAGTAATTTAACACATTAATCACCCTAATCACATTCACACATTCAGTAACGGCACATCAACTCAACATCATACTCAACACCAATACAACTCATATTCATACTCAATAGCAACACAACACACGTATAATATTGGAATACATCCATTCATATTATACGCCATATATAATTTATGCAATGAGACTCCACACATGCGGTACCGACTATTCTTGAACATATAGTTCAAGCTCACCGATCAAATCCAGATACGGCTACTAAGCTCACTAGTCCCACTCATTTGAGACCTAGTGACTCACTCACTAATTCCTCACCATGGGAATTAGCTACAGCCCCGAAGGCTATGCTATGCACACTAATCACCTAGCATGCAACATCAACAACAAATCCATAATGATTCACTCACTAATTCCTCACCATGGGAATTAGCTACAGCCCCAAAGGCTATGCCATGCACACTAATCACCTAGCATGCAACATCAACAACAAATCCATAATGATTCACTCACTAATTCCTCACCATGGGAATTAGCTACAGCCCCAAAGGCTATGCCATGCACGCTAATCATCTAGCAATGCAACATCAACGACAATCCACAATGGACATATGCTCACACTCTAAGCCATACAACAGTCCATTCACAAATACATGCATAATATATACACTCATAGCATTATGCATACCATCATACATCATCAACACATTCATCAAAACATCATATCATGTCAATTAATCAATCACAGTATTAGCACACTCTACTAATACCTACACTGCTCAAAACAGCGGGAATTAATCCCTATTACATCATATGCCAACATAGGCCAACCCTCAAATAGGCACACAACATTTAAAACACCAATTTCCACTCTGCAACAGTGTTAACCGGTTAACGCCCTGGGTTAACCGGTTAACGCAGCACAAACACGCTTCCTGTCCAAAACTTAACAGTGTTAACCGGTTAACGCCCTGGGTTAACCGGTTAACGCAGCACAAACAGCAATATCTCAGCAATCACAACAGTGTTAACCGGTTAACACCCAGGGTTAACCGGTTAACGCAGACAAAACAACAATTTTACACAATACAACACAGTGTTAACCGGTTAACACCCTGGGTTAACCGGTTAACGCAAGACAGAAGCTGTTCCTGCGCTAACACAAAGCAGAATGCAGAATTCTCCGCATTTTCCGCCGTTGGAGGACTTCCGGACCTCCGATTCCAATTCCGTAAAAAGCTACACGTCCAGCGAATTACGACACACACCATTATCGATTCAATTACAGTTTTCACACAACTTATTCATCCAAATTTCTCAGCATTTCAAATCCCAACTAGGGTCAATTCAAGGTTTATCACTACCCATTACATGCTAACCCATAATACCCATTAAACGACGATAAACCCCCTTACCTGAGTTAATCCGGCGAATCTCTTAGCTTGAAGCTCTTCCCTCTTCAACCTTCTTCCTCTTGCTCTGCCTCTTTGCCCTCTTCCTCTTCTCAGCCACTTCTCTGTTTCACGTGAAAACTTTTCTTTACCAAATGGGCTCTTTTCCTTAATTCCAACTTATATATATTTTCCAATTTATTTTATTCCAATAATAAAATAACCCAATTATTTGATTAAATTAATAATATACTATTAACTCAATTTAAATAATTATTTTATTTTATTGGGGTGTTACAACTCTCCCCCACTAAAAGAGTTTTCGTCCTCGAAAACATACCTCAAGCGAATAACTCCGGATAAGACTCCTTCATCTGACTCTCCAGTTCCCAATTCACATTGCCACCTGCTGGTCCTCCCCAAGCTACCTTCACCAAGGCAATCTCTTTACCCCGCAGCTGCTTCAACTCTCGATCCTCGATCCTCATAGGTGATGTTTCAACAGTCAGGTTATCTCTCACCTGTACATCATCTACTTGGACTACATGCGACGGATCATAAATGTACCTCCTCAACTGAGACACATGAAAAACCTCATGCAAATTCGCAAGCAACGGCGGTAAAGCAATACGATAGGCTACCTCCCCAATCCTCTCCAAAATCTGATAAGGACCAATAAATCGAGGTGTCAACTTCTTTGACTTCAAAGCTCGACCAACACCAGTTATCGGAGTAACACGAAGAAACACATGATCTCCCTCTTGGAACTCAAGTGACTTCCTCCTCTTGTCATGATAACTCTTCTGACGACTCTGAGCAATTCTCATCTTCTCCTGAATCATCTTAATCTTTTCCGTAGTTTGTTGAACAATCTCCGGTCCAACCACAGCACTCTCACCGGACTCATACCAACATAAAGGTGTCCGACATCTCCTACCATACAAAGCTTCAAACGGTGCCATACCAATGCTCGAATGAAAACTATTGTTGTAGGTAAACTCAATCAAAGGCAGATAACAATCCCAAGCACCTCCCTTTTCCAAAACACAAGCCCTCAAAAGATCCTCTAGTGACTGAATCGTCCTCTCAGTCTGACCATCAGTCTGCGGATGATATGCAGAACTCAATCTCAGCTTAGTTCCCAAAGCCCTCTGCAAACCTTCCCAGAACTTCAATGTAAATCTAGGATCTCTGTCCGAAACAATACTCGACGGAATACCATGCAAACTTACAATCTTCTCAATATACAACTCGGCTAGTCTCTCTAACGGATAATCCATTCTGATCGGAATGAAATGAGCCGATTTCGTCAATCTTTCAACAATCACCCAAATAGCTTCAAAATTCTTATTTGTCCTCGGCAGACCAGAAACAAAATCCATACTGATACTATCCCACTTCCACTCTGGAATAGCCAACGGTTGCATTAGCCCAGACGGCTTCTGATGCTCAATCTTCGACTTCTGACAAGTCAAACAGGAATAAACAAAACTCGCAATTTCTCTTTTCATTCCCGGCCACCAAAATAACTTTTTCAAATCATGATACATCTTCGTAGCTCCAGGATGAATACTCAAGCCACTACGATGTCCTTCCTCCAGAATACTCTTCTTAAGTTCGGTAACATCCGGAATGCACACCCGATTACCAAATTTCAAAACACCATTCTCATCAACTCTGAATCCACCACCTTGACCTTGATTCACTAAAGTCAACTTATCAACCAAAAGCACATCGGATTTCTGACCCTCTCTAATCTCATCCAGAATACCACTCGTTAACTTCAACATTCCCAATTTAACACTATGGTGAGTACTCTCACACACCAAACTCAAGTCTCTAAACTGCTCAATTAAATCCAATTCTTTAACCATTAACATAGACATATGTAATGATTTCCGACTCAGTGCATCAGCTACTACATTTGCTTTACCCGGATGGTAATTCAAGCCAAAATCATAATCCTTCAGAAACTCTAACCATCTCCTCTGTCTCATATTCAGCTCTTTCTGATCAAACAAATACTTTAAACTTTTATGGTCACTGAAAACTTCAAATCTTGACCCGTACAAATAATGCCTCCATAACTTCAGAACAAACACCACAGCTGCCAACTCTAAATCGTGCGTCGGATAGTTCCTCTCATGAATCCTCAGTTGTCTCGAAGCATAAGCTATAACCTGCTTATTCTGCATCAACACACCACCCAAACCCAACAATGAAGCATCACAGTAAACCTCAAATGGTTCCGACGAACTCGGTAATATCAGAATAGGAGCAGTAGTCAACCTTCTCTTTAACTCTTGGAAACCTTCTTCACATTTTGAGTCCCAAACAAATGCTTGCCCCTTTCTAGTCAACATTGTCAACGGTAACGCAACCTTAGAAAATCCCTCAATGAACTTCCTGTAATAACCAGCCAAACCAAGGAAACTTCTTATCTCAGAAACTGACTTCGGAGCTTCCCACTTAGACACCGCTTCTATCTTAGAAGGATCAACAACAACACCACCTCTTGAAATCACATGACCAAGAAAACTAACCTCTTCTAACCAAAATTCACACTTGGATAGTTTAGCAAATAACTTCTTTTCTCGTAGAACTCCTAAAACCACTCTCAAATGCTCAGCATGCTCCTCTTCAGATTTCGAATACACCAAAATGTCATCAATAAACACAACAACAAACTTATCTAGGTACGGATGGAAAATCCTATTCATATACTCCATAAATACTCCCGGCGCATTTGTCACACCAAAAGGCATTACAGAATACTCATAATGTCCATACCTTGTTCTGAAAGCAGTCTTCTGAATATCCTCAGTTTTCACACGTATCTGATGATACCCAGACCTCAAATCTATCTTGCTGAACACACTCGCACCAACCAGCTGATCCATCAAATCATCAATCCTCGGCAAAGGATACCGATTCTTGATCGTCACTTTGTTCAGTTGCCTGTAGTCCACACACAACCTCATAGTACCTTCTTTCTTCTTAACCAATAACACTGGTGCACCCCACGGTGACACACTCGGACGAATAAACTTCTTATCCAACAAATCTTCCAGCTGACTCTTCAATTCAGCTAACTCAACAGCAGACATACGGTACGGAGCCATCGATATCGGTCTAGTACCAGGTACCAAATCAATCGAGAACTCAACTTCACGCTCTGGCGGTAATTCATTCACTTCTTCCGGAAACACATCAGGAAAATCACACACCACTGCTAGATCACAAATCACCAGTTTATCTTTAGCCTCCAAAGTCGCTAACAGCATAAACAACTCTGCCCCATCTGCTACTTCCTCATTCACCTGCCTAGCTGATAGAAACAAACTCTTCCCTTCCTCAATCTCTGGAAATATCACAGTCTTATACAAACAGTTGATAGAAACTCGGTTAAACACCAACCAGTTCATACCCAGAATAACATCAATCTGCACTAGTGGAAGACACACAAGGTCTATCCCAAAGTCTCTACCAAAAATACTCAAAGGACAATTTAAACAAACTGAAGTAGTAGTCACTGAACCCTTCGCAGGAGTATCAATCACCATACTACCACACATCTCAGATATCTCTAACTTAAGTTTCACAGCATAATCCAAAGATATAAAGGAATGAGTAGCACCGGTGTCAATAATAGCTACAAGGGGAAAGCCATTAATATAACACGTACCTCGGATCAACCGATCATCTGCAGAAGTCTCAGAACCCGATAAGGCAAAGACCTTGCCTCCTGACTGATTCTCTTTCTTCGGCTTAGGACACTGTGGACTGATATGACCCACCTCTCCACAGTTGAAACAAGTTACAGTCTTCAACCGGCACTCTGCAGCCAAATGACCACCTTTGCCACACTTGAAACACTTCATCTCAGCACTGGTACACTCATGGACACGATGTCCAGCCTGACCACATCTATACCACTTAACAGGGGCGCTAGAGTCTCCCCCACTAGGCCTCTTCATCCCACTCTGCTTCTGAAAACCTTTGCCAGCTGCATACGGTTTTCCACGATCATTCTGATTCTTGCCTTTCCTATCAACCCTTTGCTGATAGCTCTCCGCTCTGGCTTTGGAATCCTGTTCAAAAATCCTGCAACAGTCAACCAAGTCAGAAAACACTCTGATCCGCTAATATCCAATAGCCTGCTTGATCTCAGGACGCAACCCGTTCTCAAACTTCACACATTTCGAAAATTCTCCAGCAGCCTCATTATAGGGAGTGTAATACTTTGACAGCTCTGTGAACTTAGCAGCATACTCAGTAACAGACCTGTTACCCTGCTTCAATTCCAAAAACTCTATCTCTTTCTTTCCTCTGACATCCTCTGGAAAGTACTTCCTCAAGAATCTTTCTCTGAACACAGCCCAGTGATCTCAGCATTCCCAGCAATTTCCAACTCAGTGCGGGTAGCAACCCACCAATCATCAGCTTCCTCTGACAGCATATGCGTACTGAACCTGACCTTCTGGTTATCAGCACATTCAGTCACTCGGAAGATTCTCTCTATCTCCTTTAACCACTTCTGAGCACCATCTGGATCGTATGCTCCCTTGAACATTGGAGGATTGTTCTTCTGGAACTCACTCAGTTGACGAGCAGCTCCCATTCCCACAACATTCGGATTCCCTCCAAGTACTCCAGCTAGCATACCCAGAGCCTCAGCAATCGCATCATCGTCTCTACCTCTTCCAGCCATCTCTATTCTGAAAACCCAACAAGCTAAAACAATAAGTACTGATAGGGTTACACAACACCTATCCCTTACAGGGAAAACAAAATAATTACGACTCGACTCGACCGACTATGCTCT
Organism: Lathyrus oleraceus; assembly: GCF_024323335.1. Classification (NCBI taxonomy): domain Eukaryota; kingdom Viridiplantae; phylum Streptophyta; class Magnoliopsida; order Fabales; family Fabaceae; genus Lathyrus; species Lathyrus oleraceus. The sequence goes on from NC_066584.1 coordinate 519,616,918, forward strand.
GATACCACTAATGTAACACCCTTCTAAAATACCCCTAAATATTTAATTAAAATAACAATATGTCAATCAGAGTAATATGCAAACAAGGGTGTCACACAATTACTTCGCACATTTCATTATAATATTTAGTCATGCTCATTATTTAACTCAAAACATAAGGTATTGCACAATACACAGCGGATAGAGATCAAATCGATCATTCAAGACATGTAACACATTACATATATAAAATGGTTCACAACCAACAATAAAACATTTAAAATGTTCCCTCCCGATGTTACATCTATCAGAGCATGACCCACTAAGGAGACTACACTAGACTCCAAGCATTAGCTTCTACTCAACTCATTGCTCGTTACCTGAAAAATAGTTGTAAGGGTGAGTTCCTCAATTGATATAATAAGCATTATAAAATATCATGTCATGTTAAGTAATTTAACACATTAATCACCCTAATCACATTCACACATTCAGTAACGGCACATCAACTCAACATCATACTCAACACCAATACAACTCATATTCATACTCAATAGCAACACAACACACGTATAATATTGGAATACATCCATTCATATTATACGCCATATATAATTTATGCAATGAGACTCCACACATGCGGTACCGACTATTCTTGAACATATAGTTCAAGCTCACGGATCAAATCCAGATACGGCTACTAAGCTCACTAGTCCCACTCATTTGAGATCTAGTGACTCACTCACTAATTCCTCACCATGGGAATTAGCTACAGCCCCGAAGGCTATGCTATGCACACTAATCACCTAGCATGCAACATCAACAACAAATCCATAATGATTCACTCACTAATTCCTCACCATGGGAATTAGCTACAGCCCCAAAGGCTATGCCATGCACACTAATCACCTAGCATGCAACATCAACAACAAATCCATAATGATTCACTCACTAATTCCTCACCATGGGAATTATCTACAGCCCCAAAGGCTATGCCATGCACGCTAATCATCTAGCAATGCAACATCAACGACAATCCACAATGGACATATGCTCACACTCTAAGCCATACAACAGTCCATTCACAAATACATGCATAATATATACACTCATAGCATTATGCATACCATCATACATCATCAACACATTCATCAAAACATCATATCATGTCAATTAATCAATCACAGTATTAGCACACTCTACTAATACCTACACTGCTCAAAACAGCGGGAATTAATCCCTATTACATCATATGCCAACATAGGCCAACCCTCAAATAGGCACAAAACATTTAAAACACCAATTTTCCACTCTGCAACAGTGTTAACCGGTTAACGCCCTGGGTTAACCGGTTAACGCAGCACAAACACGCTTCCTGTCCAAAACTTAACAGTGTTAACCGGTTAACGCCCTGGGTTAACCGGTTAACGCAGCACAAACAGCAATATCTCAGCAATCACAACAGTGTTAACCGGTTAACACCCTAGGTTAACCGGTTAACGCAGACAAAACAGCAATTTTACACAATACAACACAGTGTTAACCGGTTAACACCCTGGGTTAAGTGGTTAACGCAAGACAGAAGCTGTTCCTGCGCTAACACAAAGCAGAATGCAGAATTCTCCGCATTTTCCGCCGTTGGAGGACTTCCAGACGTCCGATTCCAATTCCGTAAAAAGCTACACGTCCAGCGAATTACGACACACACCATTATCGATTCAATTACAGTTTTCACACAACTTATTCATCCAAATTTCTCAGCATTTCAAATCCCAATTAGGGTCAATTCAAGGTTTATCACTACCCATTACATGCTAACCCATAATACCCATTAAACGACGATAAACCCCCCTTACCTGAGTTAATCCGGCGAATCTCTTAGCTTGAAGCTCTTCCCTCTTCAACCTTCTTCCTCTTGCTCTGCCTCTTTGCCCTCTTCCTCTTCTCAGCCACTTCTCTGTTTCACGTGAAAACTTTTCTTTACCAAATGGGCTCTTTTCCTTAATTCCAACTTATATATATTTTCCAATTTATTTTATTCCAATAATAAAATAACCCAATTATTTGATTAAATTAATAATATACTATTAACTCAATTTAAATAATTATTTTATTTTATTGGGGTGTTACAGAAGGACTATCCTAGAAAAAAATTAAAAGTTGATATTTGAAAAGATATGACTAATGGGATGCAACCCAACAGATAAAAGTGTCATATAGAAACTCATTTTCCTTTGGACTTTAGCAAGCAACAATCATAAGAAATATCCAATCAATTATATGAAGGCCATGACATCAAATAAAGATAGCTAGAATATCCAAGCAAGCAATCCAATAGCTAGCAGTCTTCAATTTCTTCCAATGTATCAAATGAAAATATCCCTTGGTCAACTTAGAACAAACATCAGACATCAACAATAATAACAATATAACAAGTAAGCACAAAGTCAAAGTGGCAGATTAGTCATAGTCACTCAAGGTCTTGCATCAAATGAAAGGTACAAGCAAAGATAACCCAATCTCAGATAGTGGTATTGGCCAAGTCCTCAAAGCAAGAGAGATTGCCTATCCTAAGTCCAAAAGTTCAGATCAAGTTCAACAATCCATCAAGATGTTTTTTAGGATTTTTGTTGTTATTAGGTGTTTTAAGGTCATAAGACCACAAACAAAATCAAAACAAAGCAAATGATATATATAATCATATGATATGGCTCAAGCGAGCAAAGTGAAAATGACTGAAACATAAACAAGTTGCATGGAATATAAATGGCAGATGAATGATAAATGTACTAAAATTTAAATCGCATTAAGTAAATGACTTGAAAGTAAAAGCAAAATTAATAAAGTGTTAGTCAAATGTTAGTGAAGAGTTTTAATTGTTAAGCCATTCTTTGGAGAACACCCAACCATTCATTCACAAGTATGAATCCTTAAACCAAGACATCATTAATGAGAAGGGATCCAACTTGGATAAATAGACAAGTATGCCACTAGCTCTCATGAAAGGAAAAAAGGTCAAGTTTCCACACAATGCCATGAAGAATGGGAGACTTACAATCTCAGTTACTAGAATGCTATGCTTTGAGGGTAAAATTTATCTCTATGTTAAGCAATCATAATTGGACTTATGGTGTGAACATGTTCATGTTCATGTTAATAAGTGTTCAATCATGAATGCAACAATCACACACAAGGGATCACACACAAGGCAAACACAAACAAAAGTCAATGGATGGATCAAGTCATCATCACGATCAATCATCCATTTTGGCGGATTATAGTTTTCACCTTATTAACACCTAAGTTCCACTAATATTGACAAGACTTGATCGGATCAATCAAGAATCAAAGAGTTTGTTGCGAGTCACGAGCATGGAGTCGGGTTAAGAACCATCCCAAATGAGTGTACTAAGGGTAATTTGTAAAGCTAGCATTCTCGAAATTTTTATGTGTCATGATTGTTTTCATTGTTTTGGAAAGCTAGTATTTTTTTCTATATTAAAAAGAGATGATGATCTAAGTTCTCTGCCTCTTGATTGGTTGCGAGGCATTAATACACATCTTGAATCACTTAGCAGTCATCCCCAATTTTTTTGTTCAAATCATACTTTGCTTCGCTTCCCATAATGCGTACCATGTTAACGATAAATGTCAAAGTATTTTACATTAATCATGTTTATCTGAATTATAGTTATCTATCGCGGCCGCGAACGACGCGATCCTGAGCTGTCCAGCCAGAGCAGCCACTCACCGCATGAGTAGACAGCGTAACGGCGGTTGATAACGCGAGTCTCTCTTCAGGCGGGCAGTTTATCCATTTTTATCTTTATTTTTTTTATCGAAACTAGCGTCCAGATGAACACGTAAGATATAAATCATATTATATTTTTATTTAATTTTAATTTAATTTTTAATTATTTATAAAATACTTAAAAATAATAATACGAAAAATAATAAATCGTTATGTAATCGCCGTTCGTGGAAAAGAAAAGTTAAGATTTAAAATAAAATTGAAAAAATATATTTGCAAGAAAAAAACTACACCAAAATGATATTTTCTCTTTTTATATTAGTGTAGATTACTATTTCGCCCTTATTTTTTCAATTGTTAAAACTCTTTTTTTTTCTCCTCTCGTGTTTACGTTTACGTTCTAGACTTTCTGTTTTGCCCTAACGTTCTTTTCTTCTTCACTTCTTCACTGCCTCAATTCAAACAAACCCTAACGTTACATTCGTCTCTCTCCGGCAACCGACACCCCCTTCTCCGGCAACCGGTACCCCCTTCTCCGGCAACCGACGCTCCTCCTCCTCCTCCTCTGTTCTTCTTCAGGTAAGTTCTTATATGTGTTATTCTTTCGAATTTATTTCCTGTTCTTTCATTTCTTTGAGTTCTTTTTCTGTTATGTTCCCAGAAAATATAACAATATCTTCCTCTGCACCAACTTCTACCTCGGTTGCTTCATGTGGTCAAACCTTCAAACTAAGTGGTAGTAATTTTGACATACCATAGCAATGTAATCATTGGAGGGATATAAATAACAAGAAGAAGGTGACATGTGATTTTTGTAATATATGATAGTTAACAAAAGGGTTGTGTTTAATTTCTGTTTATTTTTCTGGTATTCTGATTTAGATTTGAGAAAATTAAATGAAAATTAATCTTGCTAATGTTTTCATGAACTTTTTATGAAACTACTACAGTGATTCAATTTGGGGGAAAAGAAGATTTAGCTTCAGAGATTGAGAAAGTGTTGAATTTTATGAGGGAAAAATGAAAATCACTCTGTTCCAGAGAAAAATTCAACTTCCTGAAATAGTGGAACAAAAATTGGTGAAATATTCTCTTACCCTTTTGACTTGACTATTTAGTAAGTTCAATTAATGTTTGTTACATAGAAAATTGAACTTGTTTGGTTATTTCTGGTTTTTCAACACCAACTTTTTTCTCACTGATGCAATCTTAGTATCTTGTTCTAAATTAGTTCCTCGTCTGTTAAAAATTTGGACCTTTTTGCATAAACATGGGAGATGTTAGGCTTAATAGGGTAGATCAGGGACAAACAAAGATTAAGAATGTTCCAATAGCTGTTACCCCTGAAGGGTTTTGGTGTTGTCCCTCACCTGTTGTGTTTCAGAAAAGTCATAAGCCTCAAAATCCTTTGAATAAGACCAAACCTTCTTCTTCGACACCGCAACCACAACCGAAAGCCAGTGTTCAGAAAAAGCCGGTGGCAGTGCAAGTGACGGAGAGAAGAGGTTCTACACCTGCACCGGCACCTGCATCGTCTAGATTGGTGATTTCAGATGATCAAAATTATGGTGTTGGTTCGAAAAGGTCATCCGCTGGTACTTCTTTGGCCGCGGAGAGATTATCTTCTAGACCAAAAATCGAAACCATGCTAAGAAAGGTAGCTATTGAGTTTGGTGAGCCGGGAACTTGTGATATGAAGGTGGTTTTATTAAGGAAACAAGGTTTTTCTGTTAAGTTGAGTGTGCATAGGGATGTTCTGATAGAGAAGAGTAGTTTCTTTTCTGAAACGATTTCCAAACAATTGGATTGGTCTTGTTTACAAATTGGAGATTGTGAGGATGTTGAAATATATGTTGAAGCCGTTGGTTTGATGTACTGCAAGGAAATGAAACAGCGGCTCATGAAACATAATGTTTCTCGCATTCTCAGAATTCTTAAGGTAACTTTCTATGCTCCCTTGTGATAAATATTTCCAATACCGTCGGCTAATATGTAGGTATTAACTACTGCTTCTAGTGATTTGGTTTTGATTGCATTTACATTACCAAATGCCACTAGCAACTGCATTTTCATTTGTGACTGCTTGTTTTTGCTCATTTAATGAAGCAAAGGTGATTCTATTTTATTGTATAAATTAGAATAGTTCTACTTCGTATTTTTTTAAACTTCCTTTCTAGAATGTTCTGCGACGTGGCAGCTTTTGACAATAGCTTTTATAACAGCTCACTCTGTTCACAAAACAGAAAAATCCAATTCTATTTTCAATGAGATGAAATCACATCTCATTTCTGTTACTATGAATTAAGGTATCACTCACTTAGCATTAGTATACATGTGGACGAGCGGTTTTCCCTTAAAAATAACCCAATGGTTGTATATTAGATGGAGAGCTCTAGATTTGAATGTAGAGTGTCAAAAATCATGCGCCCGTGTTTTTGGTAATTTATTATGAGTGTGTTGTTGTACATTCTTATCCTTGTTGATTTATAATATAATAGTATGCTTCAATTTGTGTCCAGTCAAAATAATATGATGCTGATTACAGACGCTGGTTTATTTTGCACCTTCTGCTTATTGGATTTTCAAGTGGAGCATGTGATTTTGGACGGAGGGGTAAAAAAATGGTTCCTCACGATGATGTCTCGTGAACGTGTGAACTGTGAGCAACCAACAGAGCTGAGACACAGGAGACGGAGGAGGGGTTGAACCTCTAAACCCCTATTACACACTCAAACATTTAGTACTAGGGTTTTAAGAGAGTTGGCTGAAGACCTCGTCAGGAATCAGATTCTCCTATGTCTACCTCAACTTTGACAGACAGAGGTCTAGAGTGAGTTCGAATAGAGGACTCTTTTAAACTAAACCGGTGGGGGTTGCATATGTAGGAAGGCTCAAGCTTTCGAACTGCGTAACAAAAGCGAGTCCTTGTTGGTGTAAGATAGGTGATGATATGATTCACTAATGTATGTTATAACCTGACGGATCATGCGTGTGGAGAATATCTCTCGTGACTCTGGATTTCCTTATCTTTTGAGGTACCACCAATTCAACACACAACTCTATTTTGTTCTCCTTTTTTCCGTTTCCAATTACACACTATGTGTTTGTATCAATTATAGGGTTCAACTCGGTGAGTGCCTCAACAATTCTTCATCCTGACTATCCCGAACAATGTCCCAATCTTCTTGATTGGATCAAGCATAATTTACAGGATCAACAAGTTTACTCTGTCTTATTCGTTCCTCATTCTTTCTATTAAACATCGCCTCTGTTTGTGTTGCACTTCTCACTGATTTATTTTATCTGATTTAATTTTTGCCATGTCTGCATGTCTCTTTGTTTTCCCAGGTTCAAATCAAATGATGAGAGGACTCCCGGCTTATCACATTATCGACTAGACATTTCCTTATCTTGGCAATATATTCAACAGCCTTGTCCAGATTGCTAATCCACCCATTGAAGTTGCAGATCTCATCAAGCTTATCCGTATGATATTCTGGTCCTTCGTATATGTAAGTTTTTTTCCCTCACCATCCAATGGCCGCAGTTGCATTTGTTATTTATAACCTGTTTTTCTATTTGAAATGGGAGCTGATACTGTAGATGGGGATGAAGCTGCTAGTAGTAATTTTAGAAGGTTGGCTAATCAGGTCCGTGGATATAATTCTGAAGACCCAAAGAACATTTGTTAGACTTTTTAGGAATGGAACTTCTTGTTATTCTCTATCGGAAAACAAAATATAAATTGTGCATTTTTATTTGAACATTATATCCTTTTGTAATTTATTATTTGTTTTCATTTAATGACTTTTTTTTATCTTAAATTCTTATTTTCATTTTGCATTCTGGACCAATGATGATGATGATATGATGACTCAGATGATGATGAAGATTTGAAGTTCTCAATTGATGAGTTGGATCCTTTTATTTTTTTATGGATACAACAAAAGGTATGTTGATATTACCCCTTAAAGTGTGTTAAATGTTTCATGCTACCAATACCTATCATTATTGTTCTAATTCTGTCTTTGAAAATAAATTTGTCTGTAGTGATGCAATCATCACAGATCCGATAATGTTTCACTTACCTATGCCATGTTCATCTATTTTTTTCACTTTCTCATCCCATCATAACTATTCTTTACCTTTCTCCCCTGCCTTCTCCCCCCTTCTCCGCTCCTCGCTGTTTTGCTGGGTTGCTCTATTTTTTCACTTTCTCATCCATTCATTATACCTTTCTCCCTTGCACTCTCCTCTATTTTGCTGTGTTGCCCTGTTTCTCTTTTAATAGCAACCATGGCATCGTCGAATTTTAAAGTGTAACACATGCTTCCAACAATTTATTAAATATATTGGTGACAATATTGACATAGGTTGTCAGTGGTACTCCTATAACTCCTATCAAGACATGAGAAAAATGAGAAAAAAACTATTTTTTGTGATTTAGTCATTTTGTTTATGTGTTTGCGTATATGCCTTGGTTTTAGTCTTCAAAATAGCGGTCATCTTGTTATCTGAGATTAACAACCTAGAGACGATATTTTAATTAAGCGGTATCTTAGATAGAGAGATTCGCTTGATGTTTTTTTTTCTTCAATTTTAGTGGTCATAGAAGCTTTGTCTGATTTCATTAACAAAGTCATCTTAGATAGAGAGATTCGCTTGATGTTTTTTTCAATTTTATTGGTCATAGAAGCTTAACTTGTAGTTCATCCGGATGTGAGAGAGATTAGAGTGCTTTCGAAATGTTAAATTTTATATTAAAATTTCCGTTTTGAAAATACTCTACCACTTGATATATATTGATTAAGTTTTAATCTATTAAGTTCACACAAAGAGGAGAGATCGTCTTAAGCAAAAGACGATGAATGATGTAGTTTTTGTTATGATCAATTCAAAATTGGCCGAGAAGAAGAAGAAAAACAGAAAAACAGAAAAACAAAAGAGTATAAGCTTGATGACATTGAGTCTGATAATGAATGGATTGTCAACTATGATGAAGATTTTGAGAACGAAATTTTACATTTTACTATAGAAAATGAGGATTTTGAAGTTGCCACAGCTGAAGGAGGGAATGGAATTAATGTTGCCACTATTAAAGGAGGGAATGAAATTGAATTTGCCACTACTGTAAATGAATTGGAGATTCATAACCTTGATGATGAGTTTGATGGAGAACAAGATTCTCGCCTTGATGATCAGAATGCCTTGAAAGATTTGTTAAGTGATATATTTTAGATGATATTTGAGTTAAGATGATGTAGTTTGGAATGTGTTTGAAACAATTATATTTTGAGTTGCTGTTATGAATATTATGATTGAGGAAATTATGTTTTTTTTAATTGAATATTTGCTATTATGATTAAGTTAATGAGAATTTTATGTTACGATCCGAATTAAGATCCTATGATTTATGCTTTCTTTAATTTTGTCTATTTGTTGGGATCTAACGATCCGAGTTATACGACCCTACGAGCTTTTTCCATACCCTAACGATCTTTACCTGGCTTCTCACGACTCTCTGATGCGGTTCTTCCTCGCGTCATCAGACGTGTTCATTTGCATCGGGTATGGGATGAAATTCATAAGCATATTTTTGCTCACAGATGCAAAATCGATATAGTTGTGATCTGAATTGAAGTCGATCGCAAAATGTGATCAATCTATCACTGAGTATCTTGTGTGAATTCAACGAATTGTTGACGTTCTTGAATCGATCGAAGATTCAATTTCATATTGTGATCGGTTGGAACAGATTCTAGATGGATTACTAGATGAGTTTGGTGCCATAGGTTCGATTATTCAGGATCACCCATCTTGTGCCTTTTTATTGAAGTAGTCAATGTTGCTATCTCACAAGGCAAAATTGGATTGTGCGAAGAAATCGGTTATGAATGAACCTTTTTTCCATCAATGTAGCTCACACCTCAAATCCTGTGCAGAATTTGCCAATACAGCCCGCTCTTGTAGACCTGTCCATGTCAGTCGGTTGATTCTACCACTAAATTGAGTGGAAATCGTGCATTTAAAGTAGGTAGAAGCTTTGGTCGTGGCAGAGATGGCTGGTTTGGAGGTAGTTCTAGAGTTCGGTGTCAAATATGCTCTAAGCTTGGGCGTGAAGCTAGTGTGTGCTATCATAGGCATTCATCTATGATGCCTTTTCAGAGTCAGTGGCAATATCCATCTCCAAGTCATTGGCAACATGCACCTTAAAATCACCGCCTCAGCCTGTGGTGAACTACAGTCAGTGGCTGTCATCAGCTACACGTGGTCCTCCACCTAGTTCTCCTCATAGATCAGGAGTTCAACCTCAAACCTTCTTTACGGGGACAAGTAGTATTGAATGTAAAGTTAGAATAGATAACTATTTCATATCTACTGTAATTAATAAGACTGACAATTGTCAGGATAGGAAAACTCTCACCTCTTACCTGCTATATCGCAGGCTTCCATTGGTTGCTTTATATTATATAAGGCAACAAGCGTCAGTTTCCAACTAACTTTCAATACCAATGAAATTCTGTTATAACAGAAATGAAAACCTCTACTCTACAATCTAATATGGTATCAAATTGCTGAGTTGATCCATGGCAGGTATTACTCCACCGGTCTCGCCTCCTTCCTCCGCTCGTGTTTCCCCTGCTCCGGTGCCAGGGTTAAACCCGTATGATTCATGCCGATTACACTTTAAGCTCATGATCGTGCAAAAGTTGGATGAAAAGAACTTTCATCTATGGCGTCAGCAGGTGGAACCGTATATCAACGCTCATGATCTCACTGATCTTGCTGTTTGCGCTCGAGTTCCACCGCAATTATTAGATGATGAAGCTTGCTGTATTGGTTTGATAATTTCTTCTTATTCAGTTTGGATTCAGAAGGATCAGATAATGTTGTCTTGGCTTCAATCCACATTATCTAGTGAAATTCTTTCACGCGTGCTTGGCTGTACTCATTCTTACCAACTGTGGATCATCTTTTCAACTATTTTTAGAAACAAACTCGAGCTAGGGCAACCCATCTTCGTGTAGAATTGCGTGCAAGTACTCTTGACACATTCTAAGTTCAAGATTATCTTCTGAAAATCCGCACCATTGTTAGATGCTTTGGCTTCTATAGGCGATCCTATTGACCTATGCCTACCTCTCACCACATTGATGTGATGTTATTCTTGAAGGTTTACCGGCGAAAATCCGCACCATTGTTGATGCTTTGGCTTCTATAGGCGATCCTATTGACCTATTCCTATCTCTCACCACTAAAAATGATTTTTTTTCTTTGTTTCGACACTCTTTGAATCAATGGTTGACACCCGTATGACACTCATAACACATGTCAGACAATTCAGACACCCAGTGTCTGTGTCGGAGTCCGTGCTTCATATTATTGAAAGCAAATTTGGTGTTATGGACATTGATAACGTTGAGATTCTTCTTACTCATTAAACAACCAATTCCTGACTTAGTCTCTCTTAACTGTTATACGTTTACTATCACTATCAACATTTTCGTGGTGGCAGATTTGGTAGAGGTCGTGGTGGCAGGTCCTCAACCTCCAATATTCAATGCCAAGTGTGTTATAAGACTGGTCATTCTGCTCTTAACTGTTGGCATAAGTTTAACTATCACTTTCAACCTGTGGCTAGTGGAAGCAGTTACATGCAGCATCAGTGGCATGGTGCTCCTTCCCAAGCCTCTCCTAATGTGTGGTCAAGACCTCTCACTTCATCAGCATTTGCTCCATCCATCACAAATTCTCCCTGTACTTTTGTTGCAAACTCCTTATCTTCAACCTTAGGATTATTTAGTATTGCCTATCCCTGTGCCCTATTATTGAAGCAGAGTCAATGTTGCTCCATCCATCACAAATGGTAAAATCACTTCCACCAAGGCCAAGAGTTGCAAGATTGATTCCATCATCACCAAATGCAGCAACTGGTTCATTCAATCTAAATTCTTATCAACATTATTGGAGGACCACAAAACCAACATCAACCAAATGCGGTAATTATCCACTCGACCATTATCAAGAGAAAAACATCACCAACGACAACGATATACAACAACAACAACAAAAATAACAAGATTGTTGTGTCTGCAAAATGCGAGATGAAGAACATGAACATGAATCGTGTTTCAAATGAGAAGCAACAACTTTTGGTTCTTAAAGGAAAGAATGGTGATTATTTGGTTCATAATTTTAAGAATTGCAAGGATTCAAGAAGGTCCTTTCTCTTTTGGGCTTATTGCATTGCCACCTCATGAATCAACCACTTCAACAACCATCACAAAAATTCACTACTACTATTTCTCCCAGTACTTTTGTTACAAACTCTTTATCTTCAACCTCAAGATTATTTAGTATTGCCTATCCCTGTGCCCTATTATTGAAGCAGAGTCAATGTTGCTATTTCACGAGGCGAAATTGGATCGTGCGAAATTGGATCTCAATGAACCTCTTTCCATCAATGTAGCTCATGCCTCAAATCCTGTGCAGAACTCGCCAATACAGCCTGTTTCTGTAGACCAGTCTATGTCGTCTGTTGATTCTACCTCTTTTAATTAAGTGGAAATCGTGCATTTAGAGGAGGTAGAAGCCTTGGTCATGGTAGAGGAGGCAGGTATGGAGGTCGTTCTAGAGTTCAGTGTCAAATATGCTCTAAGCCTGGGAAATGAAGCTAGAATATGCTATCATAGGCATTCATCTATGATGCCTTTTCAGAATCAATGGCAATATCCATCTCCAAATCATTGGCAGTGTGCACCTTAACCTTACTAGAACCAATGGTCTCAATCATCACCTCAGCCTGTGAACTACAGTCGGTGGCTGTCATCAGCTACACGTGGTCCTCCACCTGGTTTTCCTCCTATATCAGGAGTTCAACCTCAAGCCTTGTTTATGGGGACAAGTAGGATTGAATGTAAAGTTAGAATAGGTAACTATTTCATATCTACTGTAATTACTAAGATTGACAACTGTATGTACAGGAATAGCAGGGTTCCCTGTGTTTCTTTATATAAGGCAACAAGGGTCAGTTTGCAACTAACTTTCAATATCAATGAAATTTTGTTATAACAGAAATGAAAACCTCTATTCTACAGTCTATAATATGGTATCAGATTGCTGAATCGATCCATGGCAGATATTACTCCACCAATCTCGCCTCCTTCCTTCGCTCATGTTTCCCCTGCTCCGGTGCCAGAGTTAAAGCCGGATGATTCACTCTAATTGCACTTTTCGCTCAAAATTACGCAAAAGTAGGTTGAAAAGAACTTTCATGTATGGCGTCAGCAGGTGTACCTTCACCTAACTTGAACCATTGGTCTCAATCATCACCTCTGCCTGTGGTGAACTACAATCAGTGGCTGTCATCAGGTACACGTGGTCCTCCATCTGCTTTTCCTCCTAGATCAGGAGTTCAACCTCAAGCCTTCCTTACAGGGACAAACAAAGATTAAGAATGTTCCAATAGCTGTTACCCCTGAAGGGTTTTGGTGTTGTCTGTAACACCCTTATAAAATACCCCAAAAGTTTATTTAAAATAACAACATATATCAATCAGAGTAAATATGCAATTAAGGGTGTCACACAATCACTTCACACCATTCACCAAAATAACTGTCATGCTCTTTATTTAATCAAAATAAACATTGCATAATTCGCAGCGGATAGAAAACAAATCAATCATTCAAAACATGTAGCATATTACATGTAAACTGGCTCACAACCAACAATAAACATTTAAAACATCCCATCCCGATGTTACATCTACCAGAGCATGACCCACTAAGGAACTACACTAGACTCCAAGCACTAGCTCCTACTCGATCACTGCTTGTTACCTGAAAAATAGTTGTAAGGGTGAGTTCCTCAATCGATATAATAAGCATTATAAAATATCATGTAATGCTAAGTAAATAACACATTAATCACCCTAATCATATCACACATTCAGTAACGGCACATCAACTCAATTATCATACTCAATGCCAACACAATTCATACCCATAGTCAATACCAACACAAACACACGTATAATATTGGAATACATCCATTCATATTATACGCCATACATACATTATGCAATGAGACTCCATGCATGCGGTACCGACTATTCGTGAACATATAGTTCAACCTAACCGATCAAATCCAGATACGGCTACCAAGCCCACTAGTCCCACTCATTTGAGACCTAGTGACTCACTCACTAATTCCTCACCATGGGAATTAGCTACCACCCCAAGGGCCATGCTATGCACGTTAATCACCTAGCATGCAAACATCAACAACAATCCACAATGATTTACTCCCTAATTCCCCACCATGGGAATTAGCTACCACCATAAAGGCCACAATATGCATGCTAATTCACCTAGCAATGCAACATCATTAACAACAATGCACAATGGACATATGCTCACACTCTAAGCCATAAAACAGTCCATTCACCAACACATGCATAATATATACATTCACAACATTATGCATATTTTCACACATCATCAGCACATGTATCAAAACATCATATCATGTCAAATAATTAATCATAGTATTAGCACACTCCACTAATACCTATACTGCTCAAAACAGCGGGAATTAATCCCTATTACATCATACGCCAATATAGGCCAAACACCAATTATGTTCACAACATTAAAATATCAATTTTTCCAATTTCCAACAGTGTTAACCGGTTAACGCCCTGGGTTAACCGGTTAACGCAGGACAGAACACGCTTCCTGGCCAATTTTAACAGTGTTAACCGGTTAACGCCCTGGGTTAACCGGTTAACACAGACAGAACAGCAATTTCTCAGAAATCACAACAGTGTTAACCGGTTAACGCCCTGGGTTAACCGGTTAACGCAGACAAAACAACAATTTTTCCCAATTTATAACAGTGTTAACCGGTTAACACCCTGGGTTAACCGGTTAACGCAAGATAGAAAGCTGTTCCTGCGCTAACACGAAGCAGAATGCAGAATTCTCCGTATTTTCCGCCGTTGGAGGACTTCCGGACCTCCGATTCCGATTCCGTAAAAAGCTATACGTTCGGGAATTCACAACTCACACAACTACAGATTCAATTACAGCTTTAACACAACTTATCCAACACAATTTCTCAGCATTCAACATCCCAATTAGGGTCAATTCAACGGTTTATCACTACCCATTACATGTTAACCTATAATACCCATTAAACGACGATAAACCCCCCTTACCTGAGTTAATCCTGCGAATCTTTAAGCTTCAAGCTTTTCTCTTCTCCAACCTTCTCCCTCTTGCTCTGTCTCTTTGCCCTTTTCCTCTTTTCAGCCGCTTCTCTGCTTTTCACGTGAAAACTCTTTTTACCAAAATGGAACTCTTTTCTTATTTCCAACTTATATACTTTCCAATAATTATTTTTCCAATAATAATAATAATAATAATCCAATTATTCCAATTATTTAATTAAATTAATAAATATAATATTAACTTAAATTAAATAATTATCTTATTTTTATCGGGGTGTTACAACTCTCCCCCACTAAAAGAGTTTTCGTCCTCGAAAACATACCTCAAGCGAATAACTCCGGATAAGACTCCTTCATCTGACTCTCAAGTTCCCAAGTCACATTGCCACCTGCTGGTCCTCCCCAAGCTACCTTTACCAAAGCAATCTCTTTACCCCGCAACTGCTTCAACTCTCGATCCTCGATCCTCATAGGTGATGTTTCAACAGTCAGGTTATCTCTCACCTGTACATCATCTATTTGGACTACATGCGACGGATCAGGAATGTACCTCCTCAACTGAGACACATGAAAAACCTCATGCAAATTCGCAAGTGACGGCGGTAAAGCGATACGATAGGCTACCTCCCCTATCCTCTCCAAAATCTGGTAAGGACCAATAAATCGAAGTGTCAACTTCTTCGACTACAAAGCTCGACCAACCCAATTATCGGAGTAACACGAAGAAACACATGATCTCCCTCTTGGAACTCAAGTGCCTTCCTCCTCTTTTCGTGATAACTCTTCTGACGACTCTGAGCAATTCTCATCTTCTCCTGAATCATCTTAATCTTTTCCGTAGTTTGTTGAACAATCTCCGGTCCAACCACATCACTCTCATCGGACTCATACCAACATAAAGGTGTCCGACATCTTCTACCATACAAAGCTTCAAACGGTGCCATACCAATGCTCGAATGAAAACTATTGTTGTAGGTAAACTCAATCAAAGGTAAATAACAATCCCAAGCACCTCCCTTTTCCAAAACACAAGCCCTCAAAAGATCCTCCAGTGATTGAATCGTCCTCTTAGTCTGACCATCAGTCTGCGGATGATATGCAGAACTCAATCTCAACTTAATTCCCAAAGCCTTCTGCAAACCTTCCCAAAACTTCGATGTAAATCTAGGATCTCTGTCCGAAACAATACTCGACGGAATACCATGCAAACTTACAATCTTCTCAATATACAACTCGGCTAATCTCTCTAACGGATAATCCATTCTGATCGGAATGAAATGAGCCGATTTCGTCAATCTATCTACAATCACCCAAATAGCTTCAAAATTCTTACTTGTCCTCGGTAAACCAGAAACAAAATCCATACTGATACTATCCCACTTCCACTCTAGAATAGCCAACGGTTGCATTAGCCCAGACGGCTTCTGATGCTCAATCTTTGACTTCTGACAAGTCAAACAAGAATAAACAAAACTCGCAATTTCTCTTTTCATTCCCGGCCACCAAAAAAACTTTTTCAAATCATGATACATCTTCGTAGCCCCAGGATGAATACTCAGGCCACTACGATGTCCTTCCTCAAGAATACTCTTCTTAAGTTCGGTAACATCCGGAATACACACCCGATTACCAAATTTCAAGACACCATTCTCATCAACTCTGAATTCACCACCTTGACCTTGATTCACTAGAGTCAACTTATCAACCAAAAGCACATCGGATTTCTGACCCTCTCTAATCTCATCCAGAATACCACTCGTTAACTTCAACATTCCCAATTTAACACTATTGTGAGTACTCTCACACACCAAACTCAAGTCTCTAAACTGCTCAATTAAATCCAATTCCTTAACCATTAACATAGACATATGCAATGATTTTCGACTCAATGCATCAGCCACTACGTTTGCTTTACCCGGATGGTAATTCAAACCAAAGTCATAATCCTTCAGAAACTCTAACCATCTCCTCTGTCTCATATTCAGCTCTTTCTGATCAAACAAATACTTTAAACTTTTATGGTCACTGAAAACCTCAAATCTTGACCCGTACAAGTAATGCCTCTATAACTTCAGAACAAATACCACAACTGCCAACTCTAAATCGTGTGTCGGATAGTTCCTCTCATGAACCCTCAGTTGTCTCGAAGCATAAGCTATAACCTGCTTATTCTGCATCAACACACCACCCAAACCCAACAATGAAGCATCACAGAAAACCTCAAATGATTCCGACGAACTCGGTAATATCAGAATAGGAGCAGTAGTCAACCTTCTCTTCAACTCTTGGAAACCTTCTTCACATTTTGAGTCCCAAACAAACGCTTGCTGCTTTCTAGTCAACATCGTCAACGGTAACGCCAACTTAGAAAATCCCTCGATGAACTTCCTATAATAACCAGCCAAACCAAGAAAACTCCTTATCTCCGAAACTGACTTCGGAGCTTCCCACTTAGATACCGCTTCTATCTTAGAAGGATCAACAGCAACACCATCTCTTGAAATCACATGACCCAGAAAACTAACCTCTTCTAACCAAAATTCACACTTGGACAATTTCGCAAATAACTTCTTTTCTCGTAGAACTCCTAAAACCACTCTCAAATGCTCAGCATGCTCTTCTTCAGATTTCGAATACACCAAAATATCGTCAATAAACACCACAACAAACTTGTCTAGGTACGGATGGAAAATCCTATTCATATACTCCATAAACACTCCAGGCGCATTAGTCACACCAAAAGGCATTACAGAATACTCATAATGTCCATACCTTGTTCTGAAAGCAGTCTTCTGAATATCCTCAGTTTTCACACGTATCTGATGATATCCCGACCTCAAATCTATTTTGCTGAACACACTCGCACCAACCAACTGATCCATCAAATCATCAATCCTCGGCAAAGGATACCGATTCTTGATCGTCACTTTATTCAGTTGCCTGTAGTCCACACACAACCTCATAGTACCTTCTTTCTTCTTAACTAATAACACTGGTGCACCCCACGGTGACACACTCGGACGAATAAATTTCTTATCCAACAGATCTTCCAACTGACTCTTCAATTCAGTTAACTCAACATCAGACATACGGTACGGAGCCATCGACACCGGCCTAGTACCAGGTACCAAATCAATCGAGAACTCAACTTCACGCTCTGGCGGTAATTCATTCACTTCTTCCGGAAACACATCAGGAAAATCACACACTACAGCTAGATCGCAAATCACCGGTTTATCTTTAGCCTCCAAAGTCGCTAACAGCATAAACAACTCTGCCCCATCTGCTACTGCCTCATTCACCTGCCTTGCTGATAGAAACAAACTCTTTCCTTCCTCGATCTCAGGAAAAATCACAGTCTTATCAAAACAGTTGATATAGACTCGGTTAAACACCAACCAGTTCATACCCAAGATAACATCAATCTGCACTAGTGGAAGACACACTAGGTCCATCCCAAAGTCTCTACCAAAAATACTCAAAGGACAATTTAAACAAACTGAAGTAGTAGTCACTGAACCCTTCGCAGGAGTATCAATCACCATACTTCCATGCATCTCAGATATCTCTAACTTAAGTTTCACAGCACAATCCAAAGATATAAAGGAATGAGTCGCACCTGTGTCAATAATAGTTACAAGAGGAAAGCCATTAATATAACACGTACCTCGGATCAAACGATCATCTGCAGAAGTCTCAGAACCCGATAAAGCAAAGACCTTGCCTCCCGACTGGTTCTCTTTCTTCGGCTTAGGACACTGTGGACTGATATGACCCACCTCTCCACAGTTGAAACAAGTCACAGTCTTCAACCGGCACTCTGCAGCCAAGTGACCACCTTTGCCACACTTAAAACACTTCTTCTCATTACTGGTACACTCATGGATACGATGTCCAGCCTGACCACATCTGTAACACTTAGCAGGGGCACTGGAGTCTCCCCCACTAGGTCTCTTCATCCCACTCTATCTCTGGAAACCTTTGCCAGCTGCATACGGTTTCCCACGATCATTCTGATTCTTGCCTTTCCTATCAACCCTCTGCTGATAGCTCTCCGCTCTGGCTTTGGTATCCTGTTCAAAAATCCTGCAATAGTCAACCAAATCAGAAAACACTCTAATCCGTTGATACCCAATAGCCTGCTTGATCTCGGGACGTAACCCGTTCTCAAACTTCACACATTTCGAGAATTCCCCAGTAGCCTCATCATAGGGAGTGTAATACTTCGACAGCTCTGTGAACTTAGCAGCATACTCAGTAACAGACCGATTGCCCTGCTTCAATTCTAAGAACTCTATCTCTTTCTTTCATCTGACATCCTCTGGAAAGTACTTCCTCAGGAATCTCTCTCTGAACACAGCCCAAGTGATCTCAGCATTCCCAGCAGATTCCAACTCAGTGCGGGTAGCAACCCACCAATCATCTGCTTCTTCTGATAGCATATGCGTACCGAACCTGACCTTCTGGTTATCGGCACACTCAGTCACTCGGAAGATCCTCTCGATCTCCTTCAACCATTTCTGAGCACCATCTGGATCGTATGCTCCCTTGAACATTGGAGGATTGTTCTTCTGGAACTCACTCAGTTGACGAGCAGCTCCCATTCCCACAACATTCGGATTCCCTCCAAGTACTCCAGCTAGCATACCCAGAGCCTCAGCAATCGCAGCATCATCTCTACCTCTTCCAGCCATCTCTATTCTGAAAACCCAACAAGCTAAAACAATAAGTACGGATAGGGTTACACAACACCTATCACATACAGGGAAACAGAATAATTACGACTCGACTCGACCGACTATGCTCTGATACCACTAATGTAACACCCTTCTAAAATACCCCAAAAGTTTATTTAAAAAAACAACATATATCAATCAGAGTAAATATACAATTAAGGGTGTCACACAATCACTTCACACCATTCACCAAAATAACTGTCATGCTCTTTATTTAATCAAAATAAACATTGCATAATTCGCAGCGGATAGAAAACAAATCAATCATTCAAAACATGTAGCATATTACATGTAAACTGGCTCACAACCAACAATAAACATTTAAAACATCCCATCCCGATGTTACATCTACCAGAGCATGACCCACTAAGGAACTACACTAGACTCCAAGCACTAGCTCCTACTCGATCACTGCTCGTTACCTGAAAAATAGTTGTAAGGGTGAGTTCCTCAATCGATATAATAAGCATTATAAAATATCATGTAATGCTAAGTAAATAACACATTAATCACCCTAATCATATCACACATTCAGTAACGACACATCAACTCAATTATCATACTCAATGCCAACACAATTCATACCCATAGTCAATACCAACACAAACACACGTATAATATTGGAATACATCCATTCATATTATACGCCATACATACATTATGCAATGAGACTCCATGCATGCGGTACCGACTATTCGTGAACATATAGTTCAACCTCACCGATCAAATCCAGATACGGCTACCAAGCCCACTAGTCCCACTCATTTGAGACCTAGTGACTCACTCACTAATTCCTTACCATGGGAATTAGCTACCACCCCAAGGGCCATGCTATGCACCCTAATCACCTAGCATGCAAACATCAACAACAATCCACAATGATTTACTCACTAATTCCTCACCATGGGAATTAGCTACCACCATAAAGGCCACAATATGCATGCTAATTCACCTAGCAATGCAACATCATTAACAACAATCCACAATGGGCATATGCTCACACTCTAAGCCATAAAACAGTCCATTCACCAACACATGCATAATATATACATTCACAACATTATGCATATTTTCACACATCATCAGCACATGTATCAAAACATCATATCATGTCAAATAATTAATCACAGTATTAGCACACTCCACTAATACCTATACTGCTCAAAACAGCGGGAATTAATCCCTATTACATCATACGCCAATATAGGCCAAACACCAATTATGTTCACAACATTAAAATATCAATTTTTCCAATTTCCAACAGTGTTAACCGGTTAACGCCCTAGGTTAACCGGTTAACGCAGGACAGAACACGCTTCCTGGCCAATTTTAACAGTGTTAACCGGTTAACGCCCTGGGTTAACCGATTAACACAGACAGAACAACAATTTCTCAGAAATCACAACAGTGTTAACCGGTTAACGCCCTGGGTTAACCGGTTAACGCAGACAAAACAACAATTTTTCCCAATTTATAACAGTGTTAACCGGTTAACACCCTGGGTTAACCGGTTAACGCAAGGCAGAAAGCTGTTCCTGCGCTAACACGAAGCAGAATGCAGAATTCTCCGTATTTTCCGCCGTTGGAGGACTTCCGGACCTCCGATTCCGATTCCGTAAAAAGCTATACGTTCGGGAATTCACAACTCACACAACTACAGATTCAATTACAGCTTTAACACAACTTATCCAACACAATTTCTCAGCATTCAACATCCCAATTAGGGTCAATTCAACGGTTTATCACTACCCATTACATGTTAACCCATAATACCCATTAAACGACGATAAACCCCCCTTACCTGAGTTAATCCTGCGAATCTTTAAGCTTCAAGCTTTTCTCTTCTCCAACCTTCTTCCTCTTGCTCTGTCTCTTTGCCATTTTCCTCTTTTCAGCCGCTTCTCTGCTTTTCACGTGAAAACTCTTTTTACCAAAATGGAACTCTTTTCTTATTTCCAACTTATATACTTTCCAATAATTATTATTCCAATAATAATAATAATAATCCAATAATTCCAATTATTTAATTAAATTAATAAATATAATATTAACTTAAATTAAATAATTATCTTATTTTTATCGGGGTGTTACATTGTCCCTCACCTGTTGTGTTTCAGAAAGTCATAAGCCTCAAAATCCTTTGAATAAGACCAAACCTTCTTCTTCGACACCGCAACCACAACCGAAAGCCAGTGTTCAGAAAAAGCCGGTGGCAGTGCAAGTGACGGAGAGAAGAGGTTCTACACCTGCACCGGCACCTGCATCGTCTAGATTGGTGATTTCAGATGATCAAAATTGTGGTGTTGGTTCGGAAAGGTCATCCGCTGGTACTTCTTTGGCTGCGGAGAGATTATCTTCTAGACCAAAAATGGAAACCATGCTAAGAAAGGTAGCTATTGAGTTTGGTGAGCCGGGAACTTGTGATATGAAGGTGGTTTTATTAGGGAAACAAGGTTTTTCTGTTAAGTTGAGTGTGCATAGGGATGTTCTGATAGAGAAGAGTACTTTCTTTTCTGAAAAGATTTCCAAACAATTGGATTGGTCTTGTTTACAAATTGGAGATTGTGAGGATGTTGAAATATAAGTTGAAGCCGTTGGTTTGATGTACTGCAAGGAAATGAAACAGCGGCTCATGAAACATAATGTTTCTCGCATTCTCCGAATTCTTAAGGTAACTTTCTATGCTCCCTTGTGATAAATATTTCCAATACCGTCGGCTAATATGTAGGTATTAACTACTGCTTCTAGTGATTTGGTTTTGATTGCATTTACATTACCAAATGCCACTAGCAACTGCATTTTCATTTGTGACTGCTTGTTTTTGCTCATTTAATGAAGAAAAGGTGATTCTATTTTATTGTATGTATTAGAATAGTTCTACTTCGTATTTTTTTAAACTTCCTTTCTAGAATGTTCTGCCACGTGGCAGCTTGTGACAATAGCTTTTATAACAGCTCACTCTGTTCACAAAACAGAAAAATCCAATTCTATTTTCAATGAGATGAAATCACATCTCATTTCTGTTACTATGAATTAAGATATCACTCATTTAGCATTAGTATACATGTGGACGAGCGGTTTTCCCTTAAAAATAAACCAATGGTTGTATATTAGATGGAGAGCTCTAGATTTGAATGTAGAGTGTCAAAAATCATGCGCCCATGTTTTTGGTAATTTATTATGAGTGTGTTGTTGTACATTCTTATCCTTGTTGATGTATAATATAATAGTATGCTTCAATTTGAGTCCAATCAAAGTAATATGATGCTGATTACTGACGCTGGTTTATTTTGCACCTTCTGCTTATTGGATTTTCAAGTGGAGCATGTGATTTTGAACGGAGGGGTAAAAAAATGGTTCCTCACGATGATGTCTCGTGAACGTGTGAACTGTGAAGCAACCAACATAGCTGAGACACAGGAGACGGAGGAGGGGTTGAACCTCTAAACCCCTATTACACACTCAAACATTTAGTACTAGGGTTTTAAGAGAGTTGGCTGAAGACCTCGTCAGGAATCAGATTCTCCTATGTCTACCTCAACTTTGACAGACAGAGGTCTAGAGTGAGTTCGGATAGAGGACTCTTTTAAACTAAACCGGTGGGGGTTGCATATGTAGGAAGGCTCAAGCTTTCGAACTGCGTAACAAAAGCGACTCCTTGTTGGTGTAAGATAGGTGATGATCTGATTCACCAATGTATGTTATAACCTGACGGATCATGCGTGTGGAGAATATCTCTTGTGACTCTGAATTTCCTTATCTTTTGAGGTACCACCAATTCAACACACAACTCTATTTTGTTCTCCTTTTTTCCGTTTCTAATTACACACTATGTGTTTGTATCAACTATAGGGTTCAACTCGGTGAGTGCCTCAACAATTCTTCATCCTGACTATCCTGAACAATGTCCCAATCTTCTTGATTGGATCAAGCATAATTTACAGGATCAACAAGTTTACTCTGTCTTATTCGTTCCGCATTCTTTCTATTAAACATCGCCTCTGTTTGTGTTGCACTTCTCACTGATTTATTTTATCTGATTTAATTTTTGTGATGTCTGCATGTCTCTTTATTTTCCCAGGTTCAAATCAAATGATGAGAGGACTCCCGGCTTATCACATTATCGACTAGACATTTCCTTATCTTGGCAATATATTCAACAACCTTGTCCAGATTGCTAATCCACCCATTGAAGTTGCAGATCTCATCAAGCTTATCCGTATGATATTCTGGTCCTTCGTATATGTAAGTTTTTTTCCCTCACACCATCCAATGGCCGCAGTTGCATTTGTTATTTATAACCTGTTTTTCTATTTGAAATGGGAGCTGATACTGTAGATGGGGATGAAGCTGCTAGTAGTAATTTTAGAAGGTTGGCTGATCAGGTCCGTGGATATAATTCTGAAGACCCAAAGAACATTTGTTAGACTTTTTAGGAATGGAACTTCTTGTTATTCTCTATCGGAAAACAAAATATAAATTGTGCATTTTTATTTGAACATTATATCCTTTTGTAATTTATTATTTGTTTTCATTTAATGACTTTTTTTTATCTTAAATTCTTAGTTTCATTTTGCATTCCGGACCAATGATGATGATGATATGATGACTCAGATGATGACGAAGATTCGAAGTTCTCAATTGATGAGTTGGATCCTTTTATTTTTTTGTGGATACAACAAAAGGTATGTTGATACTGCCCCTTAAAGTGTGTTAAATGTTTCATGCTACCAATACCTATCATTATTGTTCTAATTCTGTCTTTGAAAATAAATTTGTCTATAGTGATGCAATCATCACAGATCCGATAAAGTTTCACTTACCAATGCCATGTTCATCTATTTTTTTCACTTTCTCATCCCATCATAACTATTCTTTACCTTTCTCCCCTTCCTTCTCCCCCCTTCCCCGCTCCCCGCTGTTTTGCTGGGTTGCTCTATTTTTTCACTTTCTCATCCATTCATTATACCTTTCTCCCTTGCACTCTCCTCTATTTTTCTATGTTGCTCTGTTTCTCTTTTAATAGCAACCATGACATCGTCAAATTTTAAAGTGTAACACATGCTTCCAACAATTTATTAAATATATTGGTGACAATATTGACATAGGTTGTCAGTGGTACTCCTATAACTCCTATCAAGACATGAGAAAAATGAGAAAAAAAACTATTTTTTGTGATTTAGTCATTTTGTTTATGTGTTTGCGTATATGCCTTGGTTTTAGTCTCCAAAATAGCGGTCATCTTGTTATCTGAGATTAACAACCTAGAGACGATATTTTAATTAAGCGGTATCTTAGATAGAGAGATTCGCTTGATGTTTTTTTTTCTTCAATATTAGTGGTCATAGAAGCTTTGTCTGATTTCATTACCAAATTCATCTTAGATAGATAGATTCGCTTGATGTTTTTTTTCAATTTTATTGGTCATAGAAGCTTAACTTGTAGTTCATCTGGATGTGAGAGAGATTAGAGTGCTTTCGAAATGTTAATTTTTATATTAAAATTTCCGTTTTTAAAAATACTCTACCACTTGATATATATTGATTAAGTTTTAATCTATTAAGTTCACACAAAGAGGAGAAATCGTCTTAAGCAAAAGAGGATGAATGATGTAGTTTTTGTTATGACCAATTCAAAATTGGCCGAGAAGAAGAAGAAAAACAGAAAGACAGAAAAACAAAAGAGTATAAGCTTGATGACATTGAGTCTGATAATGAATGGATTGTCAACTATGATGAAGATTTTGAAAATGAAATTTTACATTTTACTATAGAAAATGAGGATTTTGTAGCTGCCACAGCTGAAGGAGGGAATGGAATTAATGTTGCCACTATTGAAGGAGGGAATGAAATTTAATTTGCCACTACTGTAAATGAATTGGAGATTCATAACCTTGATGATGAGTTTGATGGAGAAGAAGATTCTCGCCTTGATGATCAGAATGCCTTGAAAGATTTGTTAAGTGATATATTTTAGATGATATTTGAGTTAAGATGATGTAGTTTGGAATGTGTTTGAAACAATTATATTTTGAGTTGCTGTTATGAATATTATGATTGAGGAAATTATGTTTTTTTTAATTGAATATTTGCTATTATGATTAAGTTAATGAGAATTTTATGTTACGATCCGAATTAAGATCCTATGATTTATGCTTTCTTTAATTTTGTCTATTTGTTGGGATCTAACGATCCGAGTTATACGACCCTACGAGCTTTTTCCATACCCTAACGATCTTTACCTGGCTTCTCACGACTCTCTGATGCGGTTCTTCCTCGCGTCATCAGATGCGTTCATTTGCATCAGGTATGGGATTAAATTCATAAGCAAATTTTTGCTCACAGATGCAAAATCGATACAGTTGTGATCTGAATTGAAGTCGACTGCAAAATGCGATCAATCTATCACTGAGTATCTTGTGTGAATTCAACGAATTGTTGACGTTCTTGAATCGATCGAAGATTCAATTTCACATTGTGATCGGTTGGAACAGATTCTAGATGGATTACCAGATGAATTTGGTGCCATAGGTTCGATTATTCAGGATCACCCATCTTGTTCCTTATTATTGAAGCAGTCAATGTTGCTATCTCACAAGGCAAAATTGGATTGTGCGAAGAAATCAGTTATGAATGAACCTTTTTTCCATCAATGTAGCTCACACCTCAAATCCTGTGCAGAATTAGCCAATACAGCCCGCTCTTGTAGACCAGTCCATGTCAGTCGGTGGATTCTACCACTAAATTGAGTGGAAATCGTGCATTTAGAGTAGGTAGAAGCTTTGGTCGTGGCAGAGAAGGCTGGTTTGGAGGTAGTTCTAGAGTTCAGTGTCAAATGTGCACTAAGCTTGGGCGTGAAGCTAGTGTGTGCTATCATAGGCATTCATCTATGATGCCTTATCAGAGTCAGTGGCAATATTCATCTCCAAGTCATTGGCAGCGTGCACCTTAAAATCACCGCATCAACCTGTGGTGAACTACAGTCAGTGGCTGTCATCAACTACACGTGGTCCTCCACCTAGTTCTCCTCATAGATCGGGAGTTCAACCTCAAGCCTTCTTTACGGGGACAAGTAGTATTGAATGTAAAGTTAGAATAAATAACTATTTCATATCTACTGTAATTAATAAGACTGACAATTGTCAGGATAGGAAAGCTCTCACCTCTTACCTGTTATATAGCAGGCTTTCATTGGTTGCTTTATATTATATAAGGCAACAAGCGTCAGTTTACAACTAACTTTCAATATCAATGAAATTCTGTTATAACAGAAATGAAAACCTCTACTCTACAATCTAATAATAATAATAATGTGTTTATTATTATTGTCTTGTGGTGATCGGTTATGACCTTAGTTTTCCTTTGTTTTGTTTTGTGATTTTAAAATACGACCTGCGTGTTATGCCTCTCTTTTAATCTCTTAATGTAACATCTTTTCTCATCTCACTCCCTCGTATATAAAACGAGTTTCTTTTATATAATGCAATTCTATGAAGAAAGAGAAGAATACAACATCAAAGGAGGACAACCTTGAAGATCTTGCTTGGAGAAGCTTAGATCATTATTAGGTTATCTTAGGTTCTCTCATTGTCTTGGGAGAACAATTGCGCTAGGGGTCATAACTGTTTCATTTTGTATGTATGTTGATGCATGTGTGAGACGGTTTATATGATAAATAAGCTGGTGAGATCATAATAATTTCAAATTCCCTCAAATTAAATATTAAGTTTATGTTTTCCAAGTTTTAGCACTCATCAAGACTAGTATCGAATAATGTAGGTTTCACCTACACGAGGTGCATGTTCTATATTAGTAAGGTGCGATAGGATAATTGTAATATCCAATTGCTAAAAAAAATAATGGGTCAAACTTAACTAAACAAATTATAATAAGATTATATATGCTTAGAAGCAAGATTTGGAAATGATCCATATGATGGATTGGAATAAGGAGTT
This sequence comes from Lathyrus oleraceus, assembly GCF_024323335.1. Lineage (NCBI taxonomy): Eukaryota > Viridiplantae > Streptophyta > Magnoliopsida > Fabales > Fabaceae > Lathyrus > Lathyrus oleraceus. The sequence continues at coordinate 519,644,568 of NC_066584.1, forward strand.
ATTCACCCAACTAAAATATTCGAGAGTTGCATTAGATACAATTGGAAGGAGTTCCTACCTAAATAACTCAGTTTTGTGTAATCCGCCTACAGAAACTTAAAATAAAGTGAAATGTGGATCTCGACCCACTAGAAAATCTTCCAACGGGATTTTCGAATCAAATGATAAGGGTCATTTGTTTTGAGTAAAATAGTGGGAGCATATTTAAAAAAAAGCCTAATTAAATATGTTATTTTAGTGATACTTATATTTTCATATTTTTCATGTAGATTACCATGACAACGAACACCTCTAACAACATTTTACGCTCAATCCTTGATAATGAAAAATTGTCTGGGACAAATTTTCTGGATTGGCACCGAAATCCGAGGATTGTCCTCAAACATGATAGAAAGCTGTATGTCTTGGAGAAACCTATTCCTGAAGAGGAACCTCCTAGTTTTGCACCTAAGGCAGAAAGAGATGCTTATAAGAGGCATGTTGATGATGCCAATGAAACTGCTTGCCTCATGCTGGCTACCATGAACTCAGAGTTGCAAAAGCAACATGAGAACTTGCCTCATGCTAATATTTTTGTGTTTGACAAGACCTTTGGTCTTATGCCCACGTACCAGCATAAAAATGAGGGATCAAAATCTCGTAGTTCGTGGTAAAAATTTCAAAGGAAGATAGTGAATTGATTTTAATCAAAAGTTTAGTAAGAAGGCACAAAAGGCTAAAGTCTTGAATGAGATTGTTAATTCCTTTAGTCTTTTTGAAATTAAAGTCAATATGATTAAGTTCATTTACAAATTTGATTAAGAAAAGTTTTTAAAATTCATTGGCATAAGACCAGAGTTTCTAATCATTAAAACATTTCTAAGTTAGAAAACACAAACAAAAAAAGTTTTTGAAAAGAGAGAGAGAGAGAGAGATTTTGAAATTTAAGAAGTGGGAGGAGATGGAAGGACTATCCTAGAAAAAAAATTAAAAGTTGAGATTTGAAAAGATATGACCAATGGGATGCAATCCAACAGATAAAAGTGTCATATAAAAACTCATTTTCCTCTGGACTTTAGCAAGCAACAATCATAAGCAATATCCAATCAATTATATGAAGGCCATGCCATCAAATAAAGATGGCCAGAATATCCAAGCAAGCAATCCAATAGCTAGCAGTCTTCAATTTCTTCCAATGTATCAGATGAAAATATCCCTTGGTCAACTTAGAACAAACATCAGACATCAACAATAATAACAATATAACAAGTAAGCACAAAGTCAAAGTGGCAGATTAGTCAAAGTCACTCAAGGTCTTGCATCAGATGAAAGGGACAAGCAAAGATAACTCAGTCTCAGATAGTGGTATTGGCCAAGTCCTCAAAGCAAGAGAGATTGCCTATCCTAAGTCCAAAAGTTCAAATCAAGTTCAACAATCCATCAAGATGTTTTTTAGGATTTTTGTTGTTATTAGGTGTTTTAAGGCCATAAGACCACAAACAAAATCAAAACAAAGCAAACAATATATATATATATATATAATCACATGACATGGCTCAAGCGAGCAAAGTGAAAATGACTGAAACATAAACAAGTTGCATAGAATGTAAATGGCAGATGAATGATAAATATACTAAAATTTAAATTGCATTAAGTAAATGACTTGGAAGCAAAAGCAAAATTAATAAAGTGTTAGTCAAATGTTAGTGAAGAGTTTTAATTGTTAAATCATTCTTTAGAGAACACCCAACCATTCATTCACAAGTATGAATCCTTAAACCAAGACATCATCCATGAGAAGGGATCCAACTTGGATAAATAGACAAGTATGCCACTAGCTCTCATGAAAGGAAAAAAGGTCAAGTTTCCACACAATGCCATGAAGAATGGGAGAGTTACAATCTCAGTTACTAGAATGCTATGCTTTGAGGGTCAACTTTATCTCTATGTTAAGCAATCATAATTGGACTTATGGTGTGAACATGTTCATGTTCATGTTAATAAGTGTTCAATCATGAATGCAACAATCACACACAAGGGATCACACACAAGGCAAACACAAACAAAAGTCAATGGATGGATCAAGTCATCATCAAGATCAATCATCTATTTTGGAGGATTATAGTTTTCACCTTATTAACACCCAAGTTCCACTGATATTGACAAGACTTGATCGGATCAATCAAGAATCAAAGAGTTTGTTGTGAGTCACGAGCATGGAGTCGGGTTAAGAACCATCCCAAAGGAGTGTACTAAGGGTAATTTGTAAAGTTAGTATTCTCCAAATTTTTATGTGTCATGATTTTTTTCATTGTTTTGGAAAGCTAGTGATTTTTTTCTATATTATAAATAGATGATGATCTAAGTTCTCTGCCTCTTGATTGGTTGCGAGGCATTAGTACATAACTTGAATCACTTAGCAGTCATCCCCAATTTTTTTGTTCAAATCATACTTTGCTTCGCTTCCCATAATGCGTACCATGTTAACGATAAATGTCAAAGTATTTTACATTAATCATGTTTATCTGAATCATAGTTATCTATCGTGGCCGTGAACGACGCGATCCTGAGCTGTCCAGCAGAGCAGCCACTCACCGCGTGAGTAGACAACGTAGCGGCGGTTGATAACGCGGGTCTCTCTTGAGGCTGGTGGTTTATCCATTTTTATCTTTTTTTTTTGAAGTGTGTGAGTGAGCCCTATTTAACGTGTTCCAAAGAAAGGTGATACGACTGTGATTGAGAGTGAAAAAAATGAATAAATACCTTTAAGAGCTAACTTGTAGGAGAATTTGTATGACTTATAGAAAGTTAAACAAAACAACAAGGAAAAACCATTTTCCTCTTCCATTTATTGATCAAATGTTTGATAGGCTAGTTGTAAAAGTTTTATTATTTTTTGATGGATACTAAGTGAAATCTGGCAAGCAGATCCATGATGTCGTATACGATGTCACGACCTCAGAGTCTGCACATTATCACACTACAAACAATACCAGAATAAATATAAAAATATAACAGTAAATAACACAATAAGTTGTTAACCCAGTTCGGTGCAACGCCACCTACATCTGGGGGCTACCAAGCCAAGAAGGAAATCCACTATCACAAAATTAATTTATAGTCCTGAACAACCTCAGATTTTACAGACTTCTCACCTAATCTCTACTTGTGAACGTTTATATCTAGGACACTCCTAGATATGAGTCCCCTCTCACTTTCTCATCACACGACAACTAACAACTGAAAAATACAATCCACTCTTGCTTAAAAGCTTTTGAGGGATTATTCGTTACAACACAATACACATGTCCAATTGAAGTATCAATGTGATACTCGAATGGCTCACATACGAAACCCTAATGATAACAAAATACTACACGGCTTCGATACTTTTTTAGGTTTAGAACTCCTCTATAAATAGCAGTGAAAGAGCATGGGCTTCGGTCTTGATTAGTAACAGATCCAAGATCTCTGCATAATCTTCTGAAGATATGATTTCAATCAAATCAAATGTTTCCTAAAATGTCTTGACATTGTTACTTCATAAATAAGTCAAGATACAATATTCTTAAGGTACAAGGAAAATACTCAATAATATACTCGAGCTAAATCTTCAGAGAATCTTTAGATAAAACATTAAAGAGAATAAATCTCACAAACAACTTAAGCTTGGTTATGCTGAATGTTGAAACAACATGTGAGGATATCTTGTTCAACATCTGTCAAATATACTTATTTTTTCAAAATGCAGCCAATCATAATGTGTCAGACCTAACAATCTCCCAATGGAAAATTTTGGCTAAAATAATCTTTGCAACGGTCAATAGTTAAGAGGGATAGAAACAAGGATATACATCAACAAGAAAACAGACAACATCCTTTTTCACACAGTCACTAGAGGTAGGCGCAGCGACCAACAAGCCTCATACTGTATAACACACAAAAAATATAGCACACCAGAAAAAAATCCTTTTTAGGCAGGATGTCATGACATTGTTCCTGACTTCATGAACACAAGTATCAGGCGCTCCCCTTGAGTATTAGGCGTTCCCCTTGAGTATCAGAACCACAGACTGAGTTACCCAAAGGGTTACTCCCCTTTCATACTAGCACATGCTCCCCCTCAAGGAGCAAGAGGGATAAGAAGCAGAGCACACTACTAGCATCACACAATCACACATGTACTCCCCCTTTTTAGCCATAAAGTTGACAAAAAAACCAAATCAACCAAAGCATCACTGTAAGTAAGAGAGTTTACAAACCAAAGAGTATTTTTAAAGTGCACACAATAGAAACCTGAGCACAACCCATAAAATAAACAAAAGATGAATCAACACCCAAAAGAACTATTGATCATTAGTCTTCATCACTGCTGGTATCTGTAAGACCCTAATTTTGACCATAAGATCCCTCATGCTATTCTCATCATATGCATTGGCATTGGGATCACACCTTGACATCCTCCTTACCCCTCCTTCATTGGATTTTTATTGGGAGAGACCACCAAGCACCATTGATTGTATCATACTTTGTATTTTAGCATCGTTACTAACCAAAATACCAAAAATATGTCTTTGTATTTGTCTAACTCTTTTGTAGGTAGGGCACATGCTCACCTTTGATTCATCAAGCTCATATCTAGGGTTTAAGACCCTCATTGCTAAGAGCTCAATCAAGAATGATCTAAAATTGCTATAGGAATCATATATGGATCCCCATGAGCTCCACATGATATTTTGATCAAGAAATCATCAAGAGTTTGGAATTGGTTTGCCTTGGAAACCCTAATTCATATGGGTATCTTATGTAACTTTTTCAACAAGCTTCTTCACCAATTGATCAAATATCTTAAGGGATACTTCAAAATTCATCATCTTATTCATATATGATCTCCCATGAGTCCCAAAAGTCAAGAGATTTGCAAGCTAGCAAGTTGGTTGATGGTGGTTGAACAGAGGAATCATCTGATCAAAATTGGGGTTCCCTAGACCCTATATCCTATAATTTTTGTCATATGAAAATGATTCAAATAGAAAAGTTACTCTAAATGATATTCCAAACAACTTTTATGTTTAGGTCTAGAGCTAGTTTTGCTTGGAAGGTCATGTTTTATGGTAAAATATTATAGGTCATTTTGTCTAAACCCTAATTTTGAGGTCAACTTCCCAAGGCCATAACTTGCTCATTTTTTATGAGATGAAAGATTTCTAAGTTGCACAATCAAATTCAAGATGTCTACTTTAACTTTGATGTTTGGAGGAAGAGCTAATTCAACTTTAATGAGCATGTGATATGAGGATACATTATAGGTCATTTTGGACCAATGCCATTGAACAAGTGATTTTCCTTAACTTCAAAAATGCATAACGCCTTCATATCAAATCCAAATAAGGTCAAATTTATGACCATTTTGAATTAATTTAAGAGAGCTACAACTTTGATGAAGGAAGGTTTCTCATTTGAAGCTCACATAAAAAGTTAGCCAAGGTGGAATAAGTGAACATATGGATTGGCACTTAGAAAAATTCTTGATATGTTTAATTTTCCAAACTTCCACCTCAAAATTCACAATGATACAAGCTTAAAATGAAAAAATGTTCAACATGAAAGTTGTTCCTCTTGATTTAACCTTTCCAAAAAGTCTAATTTCATTCATTTTGGACAAGATTTGAATGGGCTGCGCATGGCTTGAACATTGCATCATCATTTGGCAAGATTGAACTTCAAACTTCCATGCACAATTGCCTAGCATTCCAACATGACTTCAGACTTGTTTGTATTCAATTATGGACCAAATGACATGATTTCATGGGCCTGTACACGTCCATGCATCCATGCATCACACATTGGTAAATTTGGAACCCACACTTCCAAACCCTTCCATTTGAGAGGATAAATCAGAGAATTTCCATTGGAAATTGAGTTTGAATCTCACTATTTTGAGATTCAAAACTCCAGGGATCCAAAGCCTTTTGATCATTCTAATCTACTCCTACAAGCATTCTGAGCAAGATCAAGTACGAATCAAAGCAAGAACAATTGAATTCAGACCTGCATAGAAGGTATTTTCCAGAAAATTTCATCTCTTCGATTCTCACTTAATTCTCCATAATTCTCTTGGATCCTTGGTTGTCTGAAGTTCTACCAATGTAGGCAATAAGATTGAGTTGCTTTGAGGTCAAATCGAAGCAACTCAGATCGTGCACCTCAAATTTCAACTCCTTGTATCTCTCAATATACTTGGAGTTAAGATGAATTGGGGCCAAATTCGAGCTCAATGCCTTTTTTACTTTAAAATCATGTCATTCTTTTTAATTTTGGTGATGGTTATGACCGAACCAGTCCGGTGAAGCTCACCGGAGAAGGAGACTGAAGTTGTAGCTTCTGTGGTGAGTTGGCAGGTTCAGAGCCACATGATCCATTTGAAATGAAATAATCTCGTGTGTTGGTTTGGATTACCATTGTTGTGGCGCGCTGACTAGAGTCTATCGTAGATTGCGCGCTTGTGACCACTTGATCTGCCACCTCAATGAATGAGGGAGATCAAGTGGTCCATGTTTTTTCTGATTATTTGATTTTCATTTTATTTGTGTTATTTTCATTAATTGATATTAATTTTAATATTGATCCAAAAAATATGAGAGTTTCACCAAAAAATTTCAAATAATTTCCTCTTTCATTTTTTGAATTAAAATTATTTTTTGGATCATTATTAATATTTTTCATGATTTAATTGATTTTGTGAATATTTTTAATTGTTTAAAAATAGTTTTAAGTTTCCAAAAATGATGAAATTTTTTCTCCAAGGTCCTTTGACCTTGTTTGACCTATGATAAATCTCATGGCCATTTCTTTGGTGTTTTGATGAGATTTTAGGAATTTGACAAACCATAATTTAATTTAATGCATATTTTAGTTGATTTTAATTATTTAAATGCCAAATAAATATTGTTTTGAGCTTTTAATTTTGACTTGTTGAGTTTGGCTTGTGTTGTTGGACCTTGATTAAGGTTGATTTGACTTTGTTAAGTTAAGATCATTGAATTTAGGGGATTGATGAAATGTACATTTCATCTCCCAAAATGAATGAATGATCTTAATTTGGTAAAAGTTCTCTTTTGACCAATTTGTGTTGATTTCATTTCCCCTCCCTCTTCATCTCAGTCCCCTTCTTTATTCATTCATGTCATGGACCTATGATATATCTATATCCTAAGGCTGGTTGATTGCAAAATCAACATGAGCATGGATGATATTAGGTCCACTTTTTTGCATATTCTTTTTGTGTGTGGTATGTTTTATGAGCATAGTTCATTATACTATGTCTCCAACATGCATTAACACCAAAATTCTATTGCCCGACCTCAAATAGTTGTGACTTCTACATAAGTCTAGTTACGATTGTTTAACATAACGCTAAATTTGTGTCACAAAAGGCATATCATTCTAGTGGGCTTTTTAGCTTGCAGCCCAAACAAGTGGTTCTATAAATAGAACCCTTGTGTAGAAGCATTTGTGCAGTTGCAATTTCGTTTCTCTCTCTCTCTCTCTCTCTCTCTCTCTCTCTCTCACTCACTCAAAGCCTTCATTCGTAGTAGCTAGCACTGAGATTGAAGGAATCCGTTCGTGTGGACTGAGTAGGGGCGTTGTCATTGTTCAACGTTCGTGATCGCTTCGTAGATCTGCATCAAAGGTTACAATCGCCACAAGAGGTAATGATTCTATCACTGATCATGCCCATTCGTAAGGATCATTAAAGGAGAAATTTTAAATTCTGCTGCGTTTTGGATCACCCTTCTCTTTTAGGAAGACGCACTCGCCAAGATGAAGCAAGAGAAGGATATGTGGGAAGAGCGTTTGTATGCTTTGAGCAGAAAGCATTAGGAGTTGCAACTTGAGTCTGAGGAAAAAGATGCACTTATTGAGCTTCTTGAAGACAGAGTAATGAAGAGATAGAGAAAACCAGAGGTTTCATCTTCCTCTAGTATGCCTCAGCCTTGTGCCCGAGGGTTTTGCGCCTACTTTTGCTTCCATGCTGGCATCTAGCCCGGTCATGTCTGTGACACCACCAGTTGTTCATACACTATCCCGTGTTGAAGACACCATTTATCATTACGAGCCGTCTGAGGGCCCAGATGTTTATGAGAAGATGGACAAAATGGAAGATCAATTCCTTGAGCTACGAAAGGAGTTGAAGACCTTGAGGGGTAAAGATCTGTTTGGTAAGAGTGCTGCGAAACTTTGCTTGGTTCCAAATGTCAATATCCCGATGAAATTCAAAGTCATTGACTTTGAAAAGTATAAGGGGAATACCCGTCCCCTCAGTCATCTCGTCATCTATGCTAGAAAGATATTGACGCAAACTAATAATGATCAGTTATTGATTAATTACTTTCAAGACAGTCTTACTGGTGCTGTAACACCCCGATAAAAATAAGATAATTATTTAATTTAAGTTAATATTATATTTATTAATTTAATTAGGTAATTGGAATTATTGGATTATTATTATTATTATTATTATTGGAATAATAATTATTGGAAAGTATATAAGTGGGAAATAAGAAAAGAGTTTCATTTTTTTTGGAAAAGAGGGTTTTACGTGAAAAGCAGAGAAGCGCTGAAAAGGGAGAAAGGGCAAGGAGGAAGAGCAAGAGAGCAAGGGTTGAAGAACGAAAAAGATTGGAGCTTAGGGATTGCCGAATTAACTCTGGTAAGGGGGGTTTATCGTCGTTTAATGGGTATCATGGGTTAACATGTAATGGGTAGTGATAAACCGTTGAATTGACCCTAATTGGGATGTTGAATGCTGAAAAATTGTGTTGGATAAGTTGTGTTAAAGCTGTAATTGAATCTGTATTTGTGTGAGTTGTGATTTCCCGAACGTATAGCTTTTTACAGAATCGGAATCGGAGGTCCGGAAGTCCTCCAACGGCGGAAAATGCGGAGAATTCTGCATTCTGCTTCGTGTTAGCGCAGGAACAGCTTTCTGTCTTGCGTTAACCGGTTAACACAGGGCGTTAATCGGTTAACACTGTTAGGAATTGTGAAGTATTGCTGTTTTGCTTGCGTTAACCGGTTAACCCAGGGCGTTAACCGGTTAACACTGTTGTGATTTCTGAGAAATTGTTGTTCTGTCTGCGTTAACCGGTTAACCCAGGGCGTTAACCGGTTAACACTGTTGAGTTTTGCCAGAAAGCGTGTTCTGTGTTGCGTTAACCGGTTAACCCAGGGCGTTAACCGGTTAACACTGTTGGAAATTGGAAAAATTAATATTTGAATAATGTGTGCATAATTGGTGTTTGGCCTATATTGGCGTATGATGTAATAGGGATTAATTCCCGCTGTTTTGAGCAGTATAGGTATTAGTGGAGTGTGCTAATACTGTGATTAATTATTTGACATGATATGATCTTTTAATACGTGTGTTGATGAATGTATGATGGTATGCATAATGCTGTGAATGTATATGTTATGTATGCAATTGTGAATGGACTGTTTATGGCTTAGAGTGTGAGCATATGTCCATTGTGGATTATTGTTGATGATTTTGCATTGCTAGGTGATTTAGCATGCATATTGTGGCCTTTATGGTGGTAGCTAATTCCCATGGTGAGGAATTAGTGAGTTAGTCATTATGGACTGTTGTTGATGTTTGCATGCTAGGTGAATTAGCGTGCATAGCATAGCCCTTGGGGTGGTAGCTAATTCCCATGGTGAGGAATTAGTGAGTGAGTCACTAGGTCTCAAATGAGTGAGACTAGTGAGCTTGGTAGCCGTATCTGGATTTGATCGGTGAGGTTGACGTATATGTTCACGAATAGTCGGTACCGCATGCATGGAGTCTCATTGCATAATGTATGTATTGTGTATAATATGAATGGATGTATTCCAATATTATACGTGTGTTTTGATGTTTATGTTGAGTATGATTATGAGTATGAGTTGATGTTGCCGTTACTGAATGTGTGATGTAATTAGGGTGATTAATGTGTTATTTACTTAGCATTACATGATATTTTATAATGCTTTTTATATCGATTGAGGAACTCACCCTTACAACTATTTTTCAGGTAACTAGCAGTGATTGAGTAGGAGCTAGTGCTTGAAGTCTAGTGTAGTTCCTTAGTGGGTCATGCTCTGGTAGATGTAACATCGGGATGGGATGTTTTAAATGTTTTATTGTTGGTTGTGAACCAGTTTACATGTAATATGCTACATGTTTTGCATGATTGATTAAATCTCTATCCGCTGCGTATTGTGCAAATGCTTTATGTTTTGAATTAATAAAAGAGCATGACAGTTATCATGGTGAATGGTGTGAAGTAATTGTCTGACACCCTTAATTGCATATTTACTCTGATTGATATATGTTGTTATTTTAATTAAACTTTTGGGGTATTTTAGAAGGGTGTTACATTAGTGGTATCAGAGCATAGTCGGTCGAGTCGAGTCGTAATTATTCCGTTCCCCTGTACGTGATAGGTGTTGTGTAACCCTATCAGTACTTATTGTTTTAGCTTGTTGGGTTTTCAGAATAGAGATGGCTGGAAGAGGTAGAGATGATGCTGCAATTGCTGAGGCTCTGGGTATGCTAGCTGGAGTACTTGGAGGGAATCCGAATGTGGTGGGATTGGGAGCTGCTCGTCAACTGAGTGAGTTCCAGAAGAACAATCCTCCAATGTTCAAGGGAGCATACGATCCCGATGGTGCTCAGAAGTGGTTGAAGGAGATCGAGAGAATCTTCCGAGTGACTGAGTGTGCCGATAACCAGAAGGTCAGGTTCGGTACGCATATGCTGTCAGAAGAAGCAGATGATTGGTGGGTTGCTACCCGCACTGAGTTGGAATCTGCTGGGAATGCTGAGATCACTTGGGCTGTGTTCAGAGAGAGATTCCTGAGGAAGTATTTTCCAGAGGATGTTAGAGGAAAGAAAGAGATAGAGTTCTTAGAATTGAAGCAGGGCAATCGGTCTGTTACTGAGTATGCTGCTAAGTTCACAGAGCTGTCGAAGTATTACACTCCCTATGATGAGGCTACTAGGGAATTCTCGAAATGTGTGAAGTTTGAGAACGGGTTACGTCCCGAGATTAAGCAGGCTATTGGGTATCAACGGATTAGAGTGTTTTCTGATTTGGTTGACTGTTGTAGGATTTTTGAACAGGATACCAAGGCCAGAGCGGAAAGCTATCAGCAGAGGGTTGATAGGAAAGGCAAGAATCAGAATGATCGTGGGAAACCGTATGCAACTGGCAAAGGTTTCCAGAGACGGAGTGGAATGAAGAGGCCTAGTGGGGGAGACTCTAGTGCCCCTGCTAAGTGTTACAGATGTGGTCAGGCTGGACATCGTGTCCATGAGTGTACCAGTGCTGAGAGGAAGTGTTTCAAGTGTGGAAAAGGTGGTCATTTGGCTGCAGAGTGCCGGTCGAAGACTGTGACTTGTTTCAACTGTGGAGAGTTGGGTCATATTAGCCCACAGTGTCCTAAGGCGAAGAGAGAGAACCAGTCGGGAGGCAAGGTCTTTGCTTTATCGGGTTCTGAGACTTCTGCAGATGATCGTTTGATCCGAGGTACGTGTTATATTAATGGCTTTCCTCTTGTAGCTATTATTGACACAGGTGCGACTCATTCCTTTATATCTTTGGATTGTGCTGTGAAACTTAAGTTAGAGATATCTGAGATGCATGGAAGTATGGTGATTGATACTCCTGCGAAGGGTTCAGTGACTACTACTTCAGTTTGTTTAAATTGTCCTTTGAGTATTTTTGGTAGAGACTTTGGGATGGACCTAGTGTGTCTTCCACTTGTGCAGATTGATGTTATTTTGGGTACGAACTGGTTGGTGTTTAACCGAGTCTATATCAATTGTTTTGATAAGACTGTGATCTTTCCTGAGATTGAGGAAGGAAAGAGTTTGTTTCTATCAGCGAGGCAGGTGAATGAGGCAGTAGCAGATGGGGCAGAGTTGTTTATGCTGTTAGCGACTTTGGAGGCTAAAGATAAACTGGTGATTTGCGATCTAGCTGTGGTGTGTGATTTTCCTGATGTGTTTCCGGAAGAAGTGAATGAATTACCGCCAGAGCGTGAAGTTGAGTTCTCGATTGATTTGGTACCTGGTACTAGGCCGGTGTCAATGGCTCCGTACCGTATGTCTGCTGTTGAGTTAACTGAATTGAAGAGTCAGTTGGAAGATCTGTTGGATAAGAAATTTATTCGTCCGAGTGTGTCACCGTGGGGTGCACCAGTGTTATTGGTTAAGAAGAAAGAAGGTACTATGAGGTTGTGTGTGGACTACAGGCAACTGAATAAAGTGACGATCAAGAATCGGTATCCTTTGCTGAGGATTGATGATTTGATGGATCAGTTGGTTGGTGCGAGTGTGTTCAGCAAAATAGATTTGAGATCGCGTTATCATCAGATACGTGTGAAAATTGAGGATATTCAGAAGACTGCTTTCAGAACGAGGTATGGACATTATGAGTATTCTGTAATGCCTTTTGGTGTAACTAATGCGCCTGGAGTGTTTATGGAGTATATGAATAGGATTTTCCATCCGTACCTAGATCAGTTTGTTGTGGTGTTTATTGACGATATTTTGGTGTATTCGAAATCTGAAGAAGAGCATGCTGAGCATTTGAGAGTGGTTTTAGGAGTTCTACGAGAAAAGAAGTTATTTGCTAAACTGTCAAAGTGTGAATTTTGGTTAGAAGAGGTTAGTTTTCTTGGTCATGTGATTTCAAGAGATGGTGTTGCTGTTGATCCTTCTAAGATAGAAGCGGTATCTAAGTGGGAAGCTCCGAAGTCAGTTTCGGAGATAAGGAGTTTTCTTGGTTTGGCTGGTTATTATAGGAAGTTCATCGAGGGATTTTTTAAGTTGGCGTTACCTTTGACGATGTTGACTAGAAAGGGGCAAGCGTTTGTTTGGGACTTAAAATGTGAAGAAGGTTTACAAGAGTTAAAGAGAAGGTTAACTACTGCTCCTATTCTGATATTACCGAGTCCGTCAGAACCATTTGAGGTTTACTGTGATGCTCCATTGTTGGGTTTGGGTGGTGTGTTAATGCAGAATAAGCAGGTTATAGCTTATGCTTCGAGACAGCTGAGGGTTCATGAGAGGAACTATCTGACACACGATTTAGAGTTGGCAGCTGTGGTATTTGTTCTGAAGTTATGGAGGCATTACTTGTACGGGTCAAGATTTGAGGTTTTCAGTGACCATAAAAGTTTAAAGTATTTGTTTGATCAGAAAGAGCTGAATATGAGACAGACGAGATGGTTAGAGTTTCTGAAGGATTATGACTTTGGTTTGAATTACCATCCGGGTAAAGCAAACGTAGTGGCTGATGCATTGAGTCGGAAATCATTGCATATGTCTATGTTAATGGTTAAAGAATTGGATTTAATTGAACAGTTTAGAGACTTGAGTTTGGTGTGTGAGAGTACTCGCAATAGTGTTAAATTGGGAATGTTGAAGTTAACGAGTGGTATTCTGGATGAGATTAGAGAGAGTCAGAAATCCCATGTACTGTTGGTTGATAAGTTGACTCTGTAAGAACAAAAATTGTTCTACAACAGATTCCATGATTTTGATGATAACAAAGGATGAAACCAAAAATGGCACCCTAACGAAAAGTTTCTAAGTGTGCAGGGTTCTAAAGAAAGAAGAAATAAATCTGATGATGTCATCAGATGCAAAACAAGATCAGATGCAAAATCTCAAGTATCAGAAGCATCTAAAGTGGAATCTCGTTTCAAGAAGCTCTGACTCTGGACAAAACTACAAGTATCAGAAGCATCTGAACATGAAGTAAAGTCTAGAAGCTCTGACTCTGAACAAATGCCTTCTGTAAAGTCTGAAGTTATCAGCGTCATCTGAACTTTCAAGAGATAACATCAGAAGCCAGTTTCTCCAGATACACAAAGACTCTAATCAGAATTGTTAATCATGATGAAGTAACGTTTAAGCCAAGTTAAAGTTCTGCAAATGGATTTCCTCAGTTAGAAAGAGACGTTAATCTCCACTTCCAAGAGAGAAGATACTAATTGTGGTAAGTAGTCACTTCTAAGAGAAAAAGTCTACTGCAGAAGCTATTAATGGAATGGCGTAACTACATCTCAATATCCAACAGATTCAACGCTACTTCAACTCTACTTCAACTCCTATAAATAGAGAAGAAATCTCATTCAGTAAAAAATAAGAAATCACTAGCCAAAACTATACTGAAATTATATCACGCTCAAGAAAAACATCTTTGTTCTTCAAAGATTTTCACTAAGCTTTTGCTTATCAAGTGAAAAATTTGTTCTTAAGTTTGTAATATTTGCTTTCTTAGAAGCACTCTAGATTACACATCTTGTATCTTATTTTTATTTGATTTCCTCAAGTGACTCTTTGTAGTCTGTAGACTTGAGAGGACTAAGAGATTTTCTTCTCTCTTAGGGGTTGTTTGTAATCTTTCAAGATTAGTGGATTAAGTCCTTGTTGAAGGCGAAATCACCTTGGCCGGGTGGACTGGAGTAGCTTTGTGTTATAAGCGAACCAGTATAAAATCATTGTGTGATTTCATTTTGCAAAAGCGCTTATTTTTCAAACAATTCAAACCCCCCTTTCTTGTTTTTCTCACCTTCAATTGGTATCAGAGCCCCGGCTCTGTTATTGATTTTCAAATCAAACACTTAACCGTGTAGAGAGATCCAGTGCGAGAAAAACAAATGGCCCACTCAAATGAGAAAGATTCTTACAATGCCAAGCCTCCTGTTTTTGATGGAGAAAAGTTTGATTACTGGAAAGATAGAATCGAAAGTTTCTTTCTGGGTTATGATGCTGACCTCTGGGACATTGTCACAGATGGATACAAATCTCCAACCTTAAATGGAGCTGAAGTTCCCAGAAGCAAAATGTCAGAAGATCAGAAACGTGAGTTCAAAAATCATCACAAGGCCAGAACAATACTTCTAAATGCTATATCATACAACGAATACGAAAAGATCACCAACAGAGAGACGGCTAAAGATATACTTGACTCTCTGAAGATGACCCATGAAGGAAACTCCCAAGTCAAGGAGACGAAGGCTCTGGCGTTGATCCAGAAATATGAAGCCTTCAAGATGGAAGATGACGAAGCTATAGAAGCTATGTTTTCCAGATTCCGAACTCTTATTGCAGGTCTTAAAGTGCTAGACAAAGGATACACGACTGCAGATCATGTTAAGAAGATAGTCAGAAGTCTGCCAAAGAAATGGAGACCAATGGTTACTGCTCTGAAGTTATCAAAGGATCTGAACAATATCAGCCTTGAAGAACTTGTTAGTTCTCTCAGAAGCCATGAGATAGAACTAGAGGAGGATGAGCCTCAGAAAAGGAACAAGTCAGTGGCGCTGAAGTCCAGACCTGAAAGACGGAAGTCAGACAGAACCAAAGCTCTCCAGGCAGAAACTGCAGATACTGACGACTCTGAACCTGAAGACTCTGATGATGAAGAAGAACTGTCCTTACTAACCAGAAGAGTTAAGCAACTCTGGAAAAGAAGGAACAACAACAACTTCAGAAGATCAAGACCCAGAGGGGATAGATCAGAGTCAACTTCAAAAGGTAAACCTAATAAAGATATTACCTGTTTTGAATGTAAAGAAACAGGTCATTATAGAAATGAATGCCCCAAGCTGAAGAAAGATAACTCTAAGAAAGAAAGCTTCAAGAAAAATGCCTTCAGAACAAAGAAGGGATTAATGGCCACCTGGGACGATAGTGAATCCGAATCATCAGAATCTGACTCTGATGAACAGGCCAACGTAGCTCTTATGGCTACCACATCCAGCAGCTCAGATGAAGAATCTGAAGAGGTATTTTCTGAACTTTCTAGATCTGACTTAGAATCATGTTTATCAGAAACTCTTACCTCTCTTCAGAAATTAAAACAAAAAGTTAAAAGCATTAAAGGCCTTCTTAAAGCAAAATCTGAAGAATGTAGTGAACTTGAGACAACAATTCTAGTACATGAAGATACAATCAAATCTTTAACGTTAGAAAAAGATGGAGCTAAAACAAAAAGCTTAAAATTAGAAGAAGCGTTGTCTCAAGCACCACAAACTTCGAATGAAATTATTTATAAATATGAAGAAGCCTTTCAGAAGTTTCTGAAGAGTGGAATAGATAGGAGTATTATGGCATCCATGATTTATGGAGTAAGTCAGAATAATAAAAGGGGAATTGGGTATGATTCTGATTCTGATAAAACTTCTACCAGCAACCAAATTAAATCACCTTTTTCATACCACTATACACACACACAAGAACACAAATTTAAAAATGCTAGAAGACCCAAAGTTGTAAGAAACTCTGGGAAAACTAATCTGAAAGGACCCAAGAGATTCTGGGTACCGAAAGATAAGATTATCTATGTTGCAGATATCCTATGCAGCAAAGTTCAGACACCAGTCATGGTACCTGGACTCTGGATGCTCGCGACATATGACGGGAAGAAAGTCTATGTTCCAAAGCCTGGAACTTAAAGACGCTGGCTTTGTAGGCTTCGGAGGAGATCAGAAAGGAAGGATCAGAGGCTCCGGAACTATTGGTAATGGTACTCTTCCCTCTATATCTGATGTTCTTTATGTAGAAGGATTAATGCATAACTTGTTATCCATAAGTCAATTAAGTGATAACGGTTATGATGTAATCTTTAATCAAAAAACGTGTAAAGCAATTAGTCAGAACGATGGCTCTGTCCTTTTCACAGGCAAGAGGAAAAACAACATTTATAAAATAAATCTTTCTGATTTAAAAGATCAAAATGTTAAATGTTTAATGTCAGTTCACAAAGAGCAATGGGTATGGCATAGACGCTTAGGCCACATTAGCATGAGAAAACTTTCTCAGCTAACTAAACTTGAGTTAGTCAGAGGCTTACCTAAACTGAAGTTTTCTTCAGATGCTCTGTGTGAAGCTTGTCAGAAAGGAAAGTTTTCAAAAACATCTTTTAAAAAGAAAAATGTTGTTTCTACCTCCAAGCCTCTGGAGCTTCTTCACATTGACTTATTTGGTCCTGTGAAAACAACATCAGTCAATGGAAAGAAGTATGGACTTGTAATCGTTGATGATTACAGCCGCTGGACATGGGTAAAATTCCTAAGGCACAAGAGTGAGTCTCACTCTGTATTCACCAGTTTCTGTTCTAAAGTGCAAAAAGAATTTGACTCTAAAATTGTTAGAGTCAGAAGTGATCATGGTGGAGAATTTGAAAATAAAGATTTTGAAGAATTATTTGATTCTAATGGAATATCCCATGATTTCTCCTGCCCTAGAACTCCACAACAAAATGGAGTTGTAGAGAGGAAGAATAGGACACTCCAAGAAATGGCCAGAACCATGATCAATGAAACAAATGTAGCAAAGCACTTTTGGGCAGAAGCTGTAAATACAGCGTGTTACATTCAGAATAGAATCTCTATTAGACCTATTCTGGATAAGACTCCCTATGAACTGTGTAAGGGAAGAAAACCCAACATTTCATATTTTCATCCTTTTGGATGCATTTGCTTTATATTAAATACTAAAGAACATCTGAACAAGTTTGATTCCAAAGCACATAAAGGTATTATGTTAGGATACTCAGAACGCTCTAAAGGCTACAGAGTATACAACACAGAAACCAAAATTGTGGAGGAATCAATTCATGTTAGATTTGATGATAAGCTTGACCCTGAAAAGTCAAAGCTAGTTGAAAAGTTTGCAGATTTAGAGATCACTCTGGTAGAATCTGAGAAAACTCCAGAAGCAACTGTCACTCCAGACTCTGAAGAAATTAAATCTCCAGAAATTCCAAGGAAAGTCAAGAGTCGTAGCAACGTATCTGAAGATTTGATTTTGGGAAACAAAGATGAACCTGTTAGAACCAGATCTACCTTCAGAACTTCTGAAGATATTCCTCTGGGACTAGTGTCTCTGATTGAGCCTACGTCCTGTGATGAAGCTCTTCAAGATAACGATTGGGTGGCAGCTATGCAAGAAGAGTTAGATCAATTCTCCAAGAATGATGTCTGGGATCTCGTTCCAAAACCCAGAGGCACTCATGTCATTGGAACCAGATGGGTTTTCAGAAACAAACTGAACGAGAAAGGAGAAGTTGTCAGAAACAAAGCTCGACTGGTAGCTCAAGGTTATAGTCAACAAGAAGGTATTGATTATAATGAAACTTTTGCTCCAGTCGCAAGGTTAGAATCTATTCGTCTTCTTGTATCTTTTGCTATTAATCATTCTATCAAATTATACCAAATGGATGTCAAGAGTGCATTTCTAAATGGTTATATTTCAGAAGAAGTGTATGTTAATCAACCTCCTGGTTTTGAAAACTCAAATTTTCCAGAACATGTTTTCAAACTTAAGAAATCCTTATATGGACTTAAACAAGCTCCCAGAGCTTGGTATGAACGCTTAAGTAATTTTCTTCTAGAACAAAATTTTATCAGAGGGAAAGTTGATTCTACACTTTTCTGTAAAAATCATGAAAATGATCTCATGATATGCCAGATTTATGTTGATGACATTATTTTTGGTTCTGCTAATATCTCTGTTTGCCAAGAATTTTCTAAGTTAATGCAGGCAGAATTTGAAATGAGTCTAATGCAAGAACTAAAGTTCTTTCTGGGAATTCAAATCAATCAAACTCCAGAAGTCACGTACATTCATCAAAGCAAGTACATTAAAGATGTTCTGAAGAAGTTTGATATGTCTGAATGCAACTCTGCAAAGACTCCTATGCACCCAACTTGCATTCTGGAGAAGGAAGAGGTAAGCAACAAGGTTTGTCAGAAGCTCTATCGAGGTATGATAGGCTCTCTTCTCTATCTGACTGCTACTCGTCCTGATATTCTCTTTAGCGTTTGTCTTTGTGCCAGATTCCAATCAGATCCTAGAGAATCTCATTTAACAGCTGTTAAGAGAATTCTTAAGTATCTGAAAGGAACTCCTAACCTGGGCCTGATGTATGAGAAAACATCAGAGTATAGGCTTTCGGGTTATTGTGATGCAGATTATGCAGGAGATAGAATAGAACGAAAAAGCACATCTGGAAATTGCCAGCTTCTGGGAAACAATCTAATCTCCTGGGCTAGCAAAAGACAGTCAACTATCGCTCTATCAACTGCAGAAGCAGAATATATCTCAGCATCACTGTGCACAACTCAGATGCTCTGGATGAAACATCAGCTAGAAGATCTACAAATCTTTGAGAGTAACATTCCTATCTTTTGTGATAATACTGCTGCTATTTGTTTAAGTAAGAATCCCATTCTACATTCCAGAGCCAAACACATAGAAATAAAACATCATTTTATTAGAGACTATGTTCAGAAAGGGATAGTAACGCTGAAGTTCATTGATACAGAACATCAATGGGCAGATATCTTTACTAAGCCTCTAGCTGAAGATAGATTTCTTTTCATCTTAGAAAATCTGAACATTAAAAATTGTCCTGAGTAAAATTTGGCTCTGAACATGTAAAATGAGACTCTGATAAAAACAAATACACTTCTGCCTCTGACTCTGATACTTCTACCAAGTTAAGAAGATATCTGAGTTAGAAATCTTCAGAAATCCTTTGGTATTCCTGAAGATCAGAAACATCAACACGTGGGGAACATGTGTCTAACCCTAGAACTTCTAGACAGCTGTCAAAAGAAATCAAAGGTCAGAACGCTTGAAATCTCCTCGAGCAGTGTGCTTACTGTTGGGATTAGACATTCATTTATTAGCTATAATCATTTTTCCCCCCTAGCGTGCAAATCTTGTGTTCTGTTCCAACGCAATTAAATGTGTCGTTTTGCATGTGTTTTTACCCTTAGGTATATAAACACTTTTCTCACATTTCACACACTTATCACTCTTCACTCACTCTTAAACCCTAAACCCTCTCTCGAAGTTTTCTCTGCAACCTTCTCAGTTCTTCATCTTCTTCATCAATCTTCGTCATGAATCCTCAAGAGCAAGAAGTTTTTAACTTCTCCCAACAAATGGAAGCCGCTTCTAATCCCCAAACCTCAAACACTCAAACACCCATGGTTGTAGATGTTACCACAACCCCAGTCTACAAAGAACCTCACATTTTGGAACGCGAACAACACATAAACCTTTCAACTCCCTTTGAAGGTTTGGATGTACTATGTGAATCACTGGTGGATTTTGAGAATTTAAGAAGAAATGGTGTTGATCTTACTGAAGATCTTCACAAGCAAGGTTGGGAAACCTACTTCAACAGGCTTTATGGCCCAATTTATCCTCTTCTGGTGAAAGAATTCTGGAGATGTGCAGATGCTGATGACGAGTTCATTGTCTCGTTTGTTCTGGGTGTGAAGATTGTTATCACAGAAGCGTCTATTGCTTCTTTGCTGAACATGGAGAAAGCTGGAGGTAAAAGGATTTACAACATTCCTCCAAGGTCCAAGCGCATCACAGAAGTCATTAACCCTACAATCTTCAAAGCAAACGCAGAAGGAAACCCCTCTAAGAACAAGGAGCTTCATCAGAACCTCCGAGTTTGGCTGAAGATTATTCTGGGAACAATCCATCATCGTCCAGCCTCCAACTCTTCAGATTATATAAATGCTGATCAGAAATGCATCCTCTACTGTATTCAGAAGGGTATTCCAATCAACCTCCCTGTTCTCCTCTTCAGATATCTGAGGGATTCAGTCAGAGAAACGAGGAATAATATGAAGCCCAGATCCTACATTCCTCTGGGTAGATTGCTCTCTGACATCTTCATTGAGCATGGGCTGGTAGATGCTCTGGAAAAGACCAGATGTATGGATGATCTGGCAATTGATGTGGGAAAGCCTCTGAATGCCAAAAATCTGAGGAGTATGGGAATCATCAAAGACATCAGAGTCAAGCCCACTATGGAAGTAACCTGGGAAGCTCTGAAGGATCAGAGGAAGATGCCTCATGGCCTTGAAAGGTTCTTCAAGAACGAACCCAGAGATGCCATTGCTATCTACCTTCAGGATCGTCTGGATGAAGGCATTGATATCTCTGATTTCCGCCTTGAAGACTGTCTGGACTCTGTAGAAGATCTGGTCAGATACAAAAGAGGTCTTTCTGAGAAGAAGATCGCTGAGGAAGCAAGGAAGGCAAAGAAAGCCAGACTTGGAGAAACCTCTGGCACCAAAGCTTCAGCACCTCTGAATGTCTCTTCTGGTAAGTCCCTTCCTCCTGTTACTTCTGTACCTGTAATGGCTTCTTCTACTCCTCTCCCAACACCTCCCATATTCACTACCTCTGAAATCCCTCCTTCAACCATCAGAACCTCTCAACCTCCACCTGTTCTAAAAATTGCTCGAAATTTCACAACAACCTCTGACCCTAATCAACTTTATCACCACAGCTCCTCCTCATCCTCTGAATATGAATCACCCCCTTACCTTTCCCCTTCTTCTGACCAAGAGTTATCTGATCATGAGTCCTCTGATCAAGAACACTCTGACCCAAACTCCCCAACAATAGCTGAAATTTATGCTAAAAATTTCGCTCCACAACCCACACAACAGTCTGAAGTAACCTCTCCCCTCCGAACTTCACTTCCACCACAACAAACAACCACCACACCCTCTGAAACCCAACCATCTGTAATTCGACCATCTGATCCTTATATCACCCCACCAATCATTCCCGCTATACCTGAACCAGACTCTGACCCCTTAGATGTAAACCCACTCTATGCTTCTTCCCCAGATTCTGAACTTCAACCAGAAGCAGAATCTGAACCCCAGCCAGAACCAGAAACTGAAACTCCCTCTCTGAATCTCAGCTCCCCAAACTCTCCAACTAATACTCCTGAACCTGAACCTGAACCTAAAATTATCACACCTACCCTTGAGGAGGCCATTATACAGGTTGCAGAAGCTTCAGTCCAGAAGATCAAGTCTCTGGCTAAAAACTCTGAAGTTAGTGATGATCCTAAATCTGTTAGGACACACTGGAACAGAGTCATTAGTTGGATGACCTCTGAGTCTTATAGGCTGAAGAGTATCTCTGAACAAGTCAGAAATGGCTACATCAGAGACTCTGAGGAAAGACTCCAAGAGAGACTGGCTAGAGAAGCTGAGGCCAAGAGATTAGAGGAAGAAAGATTGGCAAAGGAAGCTGAGGAAGAAGCAAAGAGGTTGGAAGAAGAACGCCTGGCAAAGGAAGCAGAACTTCTAAGGATTCAGGAAGCTGAAGCCAAGGCTAAGGCAGATGCAGAAGCCCAAGCTGCTGCTGAAGCTGAAGCTCAGCAGGCTCTGATTCAGGGAGAGTCTTCCTCTGCGATCCCTCTGATTCTTAACACTCTGAAGGAGATCAAGCAAGATCAGCAAGAGATCAAGAAAGATCAGAATGAGCTTCGTGCCAGGATGGACAAGCAAGATGCTCTGAATGAAAACATCCAGAACATGTTTGCCATGCTGCTTCAGAGACTTCCTCAACCTCCAAACCCTTAGGCACTTAGGATTTATTTTTTTGTTTATTTGCCTAAGTGTTTTTGCTTCTGTCTTTCTTTTTAGCTCTGATATTCTGTTGAATCTGATGTTTTGACTGTTGTTTGCCTTTGTGCTTTTTAATGAATTGTTTTTCTCTTTATTACTCTTTTTATTTTTATGCCTTTTTGATTATGCCAAAAAGGGGGAGAAATTATTAAATAGCTCTGATGAAAATTATGTCTAAAACCTTAAGCATTCTGCAACAATTATAGAAATAGTTCTGATATAAATAGCTCTGATTAAATAATAGCTCTGATTAAATAACTCTAACATTAAAATTAAGAAATTGCAGAAAGTTTTCAGAAATCTTATTGCTTGGAAAGCTCTGGTAAGAACTTCTGAACTCCCTAGTACTAACTCAGGGGGAGCTTTTGTTTATCTGATCTAATATTTTTCATGTTTCATCTGATAATTTTATTTGTTTTGTCATCATCAAAAAGGGGGAGATTGTAAGAACAAAAATTGTTCTACAACAGATTCCATGATTTTGATGATAACAAAGGATGAAACCAAAAATGGCACCCTAACGAAAAGTTTCTAAGTGTGCAGGGTTCTAAAGAAAGAAGAAATAAATCTGATGATGTCATCAGATGCAAAACAAGATCAGATGCAAAATCTCAAGTATCAGAAGCATCTAAAGTGGAATCTCGTTTCAAGAAGCTCTGACTCTGGACAAAACTACAAGTATCAGAAGCATCTGAACATGAAGTAAAGTCTAGAAGCTCTGACTCTGAACAAATGCCTTCTGTAAAGTCTGAAGTTATCAGCGTCATCTGAACTTTCAAGAGATAACATCAGAAGCCAGTTTCTCCAGATACACAAAGACTCTAATCAGAATTGTTAATCATGATGAAGTAACGTTTAAGCCAAGTTAAAGTTCTGCAAATGGATTTCCTCAGTTAGAAAGAGACGTTAATCTCCACTTCCAAGAGAGAAGATACTAATTGTGGTAAGTAGTCACTTCTAAGAGAAAAAGTCTACTGCAGAAGCTATTAATGGAATGGCGTAACTACATCTCAATATCCAACAGATTCAACGCTACTTCAACTCTACTTCAACTCCTATAAATAGAGAAGAAATCTCATTCAGTAAAAAATAAGAAATCACTAGCCAAAACTATACTGAAATTATATCACGCTCAAGAAAAACATCTTTGTTCTTCAAAGATTTTCACTAAGTTTTTGCTTATCAAGTGAAAAATTTGTTCTTAAGTTTGTAATATTTGCTTTCTTAGAAGCACTCTAGATTACACATCTTGTATCTTATTTTTATTTGATTTCCTCAAGTGACTCTTTGTAGTCTGTAGACTTGAGAGGACTAAGAGATTTTCTTCTCTCTTAGGGGTTGTTTGTAATCTTTCAAGATTAGTGGATTAAGTCCTTGTTGAAGGCGAAATCACCTTGGCCGGGTGGACTGGAGTAGCTTTGTGTTATAAGCGAACCAGTATAAAATCATTGTGTGATTTCATTTTGCAAAAGCGCTTATTTTTCAAACAATTCAAACCCCCCTTTCTTGTTTTTCTCACCTTCAGACTCTAGTGAATCAAGGTCAAGGTGGTGAATTCAGAGTTGATGAGAATGGTGTTTTGAAATTTGGTAATCGGGTGTGTATTCCGGATGTTACCGAGCTTAAGAAGAGTATTCTTGAGGAAGGACATCGTAGTGGCCTGAGTATTCATCCTGGAGCTACGAAGATGTATCATGATTTGAAAAAGTTATTTTGGTGGCCGGGAATGAAAAGAGAAATTGCGAGTTTTGTTTATTCTTGTTTGACTTGTCAGAAGTCAAAGATTGAGCATCAGAAGCCATCTAGGCTAATGCAACCGTTGGCTATTCCAGTGTGGAAGTGGGATAGTATCAATATGGATTTTGTTTCTGGTTTACCGAGAACGATTAAGAATTTTGAAGCTATTTGGGTGATTGTTGACAGATTGACAAAATCGGCTCATTTCATTCCGATCAGAATGGATTATCCGTTAGAGAGATTAGCCGAGTTGTATATTGAGAAGATTGTAAGTTTGCATGGTATTCCGTCGAGTATTGTTTCGGACAGAGATCCTAGATTTACATCGAAGTTCTGGGAAGGTTTGCAGAGGGCTTTGGGAACTAAGCTGAGATTGAGTTCTGCATATCATCCGCAGACTGATGGTCAGACTGAGAGGACGATTCAGTCATTGGAAGATCTTTTGTGAGCTTGTGTTTTGGAAAAGGGAGGTGCTTGGGATTGTTATTTGCCTTTGATTGAGTTTACCTACAACAATAGTTTTCATTCGAGCATTGGTATGGCACCGTTTGAAGCTTTGTATGGTAGGAGATGTCAGACGCCTTTATGTTGGTATGAGTCCGGTGAGAGTGCTGTGGTTGGACCGGAGATTGTTCAACAAACTACGGAAAAGATTAAGATGATTCAGGAGAAGATGAGGATTTCTCAGAGTCGTCAGAAGAGTTATCACGACAAGAGGAGGAAGTCACTTGAGTTTCAAGAGGGAGATCATGTGTTTCTTCGTGTTACTCCGATAACTGGGGTTGGTCGAGCTTTGAAGTCGAAGAAGTTGACACCTCGATTTATTGGTCCTTATCAGATTTTGGAGAGGATAGGGGAGGTAGCCTATCGTATCGCTTTACCGCCGTCACTTGCAAATTTGCATGAGGTTTTCCATGTGTCTCAGTTGAGGAGGTACATTCCTGATCCGTCGCATGTGGTCCAAGTAGATGATGTACAGGTGAGAGATAACCTGACTGTTGAAACATCACCTATGAGGATCGAGGATCGAGAGTTGAAGCAGTTGCGGTGTAAAGAGATTGCTTTGGTAAAGGTAGTTTGGGGAGGACCAGCAGGTGGCAATGTGACTTGGGAACTTGAGAGTCAGATGAAGGAGTCTTACCCGGAGTTATTCGCTTGAGGTATGTTTTCGAGGACGAAAACTCTTTTAGTGGGGGAGAGTTGTAACACCCCGATAAAAATAAGATAATTATTTAATTTAAGTTAATATTATATTTATTAATTTAATTAGGTAATTGGAATTATTGGATTATTATTATTATTATTATTATTGGAATAATAATTATTGGAAAGTATATAAGTGGGAAATAAGAAAAGAGTTTCATTTTTTTTGGAAAAGAGGGTTTTACGTGAAAAGCAGAGAAGCGGCTGAAAAGGGAGAAAGGGCAAGGAGGAAGAGCAAGAGAGCAAGGGTTGAAGAACGGAAAAGATTGGAGCTTAGGGATTGTCGGATTAACTCTGGTAAGGGGGGTTTATCGTCGTTTAATGGGTATTATGGGTTAACATGTAATGGGTAGTGATAAACCGTTGAATTGACCCTAATTGGGATGTTGAATGCTGAAAAATTGTGTTGGATAAGTTGTGTTAAAGCTGTAATTGAATCTGTATTTGTGTGAGTTGTGATTTCCCGAACGTATAGCTTTTTACGGAATCGGAATCGGAGGTCCGGAAGTCCTCCAACGGCGGAAAATGCGGAGAATTCTGCATTCTGCTTCGTGTTAGCGCAGGAACAGCTTTCTGTCTTGCGTTAACCGGTTAACCCAGGGCGTTAACCGGTTAACACTATTAGGAATTGTGAAGTATTGCTGTTTTGCTTGCGTTAACCGGTTAACCCAGGGCGTTAACCGGTTAACACTGTTGTGATTTCTGAGAAATTGTTGTTCTGTCTGCGTTAACCGGTTAACCTAGGGCGTTAACCGGTTAACACTGTTGAGTTTTGCCAGAAAGCGTGTTCTGTGTTGCGTTAACCGGTTAACACAGGGCGTTAACCGGTTAACACTGTTGGAAATTGGAAAAATTAATATTTGAATAATGTGTGCATAATTGGTGTTTGGCCTATATTGGCGTATGATGTAATAGGGATTATTCCCGCTGTTTTGAGCAGTATAGGTATTAGTGGAGTGTGTTAATACTGTGATTAATTATTTGACATGATATGATGTTTTAATACGTGTGTTGATGAATGTATGATGGTATGCATAATGCTGTGAATGTATATGTTATGTATGCAATTGTGAATGGACTGTTTATGGCTTAGAGTGTGAGCATATGTCCATTGTGGATTATTGTTGATGATTTTGCATTGCTAGGTGATTTAGCATGCATATTGTGGCCTTTATGGTGGTAGCTAATTCCCATGGTGAGGAATTAGTGAGTGAGTCATTAGGTCTCAAATGAGTGAGACTAGTGAGCTTGGTAGCCGTATCTGGATTTGATCGGTGAGGTTGAACTATATGTTCATGAATAGTCGGTACCGCATGCATGGAGTCTCATTGCATAATGTATGTATTGTGTATAATATGAATGGATGTGTTCCAATATTATACGTGTGTTTTGATGTTTATGTTGAGTATGATTATGAGTATGAATTGATGTTGCCGTTACTGAATGTGTGATGTAATTAGGGTGATTAATGTGTTATTTACTTAGCATTACATGATATTTTATAATGCTTTTTATATCGATTGAGGAACTCACCCTTACAACTATTTTTCAGGTAACGAGCAGTGATTGAGTAGGAGCTAGTGCTTGAAGTCTAGTGTAGTTCCTTAGTGGGTCATGCTCTGGTAGATGTAACATCGGGATGGGATGTTTTAAATGTTTTATTGTTGGTTGTGAACCAGTTTACATGTAATATGCTACATGTTTTGCATGATTGATTAAATCTCTATCCGCTGCGTATTGTGCAAATGCTTTATGTTTTGAATTAATAAAAGAGCATGACAGTTATCATGGTGAATGGTGTGAAGTAATTGTGTGACACCCTTAATTGCATATTTACTCTGATTGATATATGTTGTTATTTTAATTAAACTTTTGGGGTATTTTAGAAGGGTGTTACAGGTGCCGCTTTGAGGTGGTACATGAGTTTGGATAGTGCGAGTGTTCGTACATTCAATGATTTGGGTGAAGCATTTGTGAAACAGTACAAGTATAATGTGGATATGGCGCCAGATAGAGATCAATTGAGGTTGTTGTCTCAGAAGGATAAGGAGACGTTCAAAGAGTATGCTCAGCAATGGAGAGAGCTTGCCGCTCAGATTACCCCTTCTTTGGAAGAAAAGGAGATGACTAAGGTTTTTCTCAAGACCCTGAGCTCATTTTATTATGAGCGGATGATTGCCAGTGCCCCTAGTGATTTTACCGAAATGGTAAACATGGGGATGAGGCTAGAAGAAGGTGTCTGAGAAGGATGATTATCTAGGGAGGAAGTTTCATCCAGCAAGAGGTATGGTAACAACTTTGCTAAGAAGAAAGAGAACGAGACTAATGCAGTGTCTGTTGAGAGGCATAAGAGGCCTCATGTAAGAAGAAGTCAACTACCCCGTCAACACCATCATCAGGTATCATATGTGATTTTGGTATTTTCTAACAATCAATCAACACCAATTCAACAACAACATCAACAACCACCACAACAACGAACAAACACCTACAACAACAACAATACCAACAATCATCAATAACAAAAAACTTCGAGAGGAAGAAGGTCTCTTTCGACCCAATTCCTATGACTTATGCTGAATTGTACCCATCATTGGTTCTCAAGAACCTTTTGCAACCAAGAAATCCACCTCAAATCCCTGAACCAGTTCCATAGTGGTATAAATCGGAACTCCGTTGTGCCTTTCACCAAGGAGCTCCCGATCATGATATTGAGAATTGTTATCCCCTGAAGTATGAAGTCCAAAAGCTGGTTAAGAGTGGAATGGTGTCCTTCGAGGATCGTGTGCCGAATGTCAAAGCAAACCTATTACCCGCTCATGGTAATTCATCTGTTAATATGGTGGACGAATTTCCCGGGGAATTCAAAATATATGATGTACACTTCATTAGAAGATCCTTGATGAGGATGCATAAGGATATTTATTTGGTTAGCGATTACGAGCATGACCATGATGGTTGTGCAATTTGTAGTGTCAATTCTCGAGGTTGTGTGTGAAATTCTGGTATCAGATATGAGATGTCGAAGATAATGTCACGACACTAATATCTGAACAATACAAACAGGATAAAAGATAAAGAACATTAATGAAAGAGACACAAGCAACTGTTAACCCACTTCAGTGCAAACTCACCTACGTCTGGGGGCTACCAAGCCAGGAAGGAAATCCACTAAACAGAATCAGTTCAAAGACTCTCAGTAAACAACTTCAAGTTACGGTCTTTTCACCTAATCTCTACCCGCGTGACTTCTACCTAAGAACTCTGAGATATGAGATCCTACTCACTCCCCCTCAATCACAACAGTGATATAAAACAAGAATTACAATGAAAATAAGACACTCTTCAAAGATACATACTTGATCTTACTTAAAAACTTCAATCAAGTAAACACACACTCATGCTTAAAAGCCTAGAGTGGACAAATTACAACTCAAAAATCAGACCAATTCAATCATCTATGGATGAATTGAATGGCTTACAATTCAGACGACCACACAAGACTAAAACCCTTATTCTCTCTCAATATTTCGTTCGTTATTTCTTGTGTATAAAACCAGGTTTTCCATGTCCTTTTTATAGAAGCATTTGGCTGGGCTTGGACATCATAAAACCCTAAAACTATTTTCCATTCATATCTTCTCATGACAGTTGATTATATCTCTTTGGAAAATAAGTCAATCTAGTTGTAATTACTGATTGATAGCGCGTTCAATCATCTCATCAATCATACATAGATTATCATTAAAAATGCTGTAGCGCGGTATTCGTTACCTTATGGTTTATTGACTAAACCAAAAGTAAACATACAATTCGAGTCGCCACCGCACTTTTATTTGTCCAAAGGAAAGGCTAAAAAGCGAACAAAAGCCAAATAAGAAGTTTTATCAAATCAAAAACTAATAAAAATGTCAGAGATCTAGGTAAGGGGGTTGGTTATGAGATGGGAATGTTTACACACCCAAAACATCCTTAGTACTCTAAGGGAACCTCTTTTTGCAAATGTGTGTTGTAGGTTGGTATATGTGAAAATACGTGCAAAAGATTGGGGGGATGAGAAGAGAATAAATTATATTTACAAATTTGTTATTTGAATGGATGAAACCATTGCCTACGTACCATCCCAAAAAAACTCAACCTAAACCAACAATCCACCATATGAGGAGAGCTTCAACATACTAGTGAGGGGTTAACCCTATAATAAGTATGGAAGACTTATAGTCCAATCACTAAGGATGAGGGGAGGTTTACATCAATCACTATGATAATTCAAACCTATGGCAAATGTTTATAAAAAGTTTTAACAAAGGTGGCGATTGGAACCACAAAATCAACTTGAGGTGAGTTGTATTTACAAGTTAGATTTATTTATAAAATGAAGTCAAAGTTGAATTAAGACTTATTCACAATGAGTATTGTAGATGTTTAATTGGCTGCATTGTATGGTAAAACACTAGCTGGATTCTAATGTCTTGACTGATGTCATGACATGCTGTGGAGATGTTTGTTTGACTACATTGTATGTTAGAATATCTAGCTGTACTCTGATGTCTTGGCTGATGTCATGACATTCTGAGTAGTGTACTGCAGGATTAGCTAATACAGGATTTATTGAATGTCAAACTGGATGTTATGTCATTCATCCCTGTCAGCAGTTACTGAGGAATAGAACAAGTGATGTTCTACTATAACTCAGTATTTATTGTCAGTCTGCTTATCAAGAGGATAACAGACCTGATGTAAGTCTCTAAGTGTGAATGTCAAATTGGATGCTTTGACATTTATTATTGTACGCTGATACTGAAGCATGGACAGATTGATTCTGTACAGTACAGCAAATTGTACAGTCTGTTTTCAGGAAAAACAGACTTAGCATATGGTCCTTGATTTGGATGTCAAACTGAATGTTGTGACATTCATTCCTGACAGCATATGCTATATTGTAGGTTGTTTAGTTTTTCTGTTTCAGCATTTTTCTCAGGCTATTCTTCAGGGATTCAACAGCTGAGAGAAAATCTAGGAAACCAACAAACAAGCTACAATTAATGAACCTAACAAATAGCCTATTTGTTAGTAACCTAGATATGGAATTTAGGGGAACTCGCGTGACCTAAATTTCAGGAAGATACAAGTTTAAGGCCCAAGTGCTGCAATATAAAAGGATGGCAATCCTTCATTCAGAACTAGGGATTTTTAGGCGCGAAGATTTAGTGTGTCCATTATACTTCACTGCTGTATTTTTTGTGTGTCTTGTATTAGACGTATCTTGTAAGCCAAGCTATTATCACTGAAATGATTGCATTGGTATAGGGTGTTCATTGAGTTGTAAGTGTTGTGTCACTCTAAGCTTTTAAGCGTGAGTGCTGTGTATCTTGATTAAAGCTGTTAAGCACAATCAAGAGTTGTTTGAAGTGTGACTTCATACTTGTATTTAATATTGATTAAAGGTAGTAATCACTGAGGTGATTGAGGGGGAGTGAGTAGGAACTCTGATCTTTGTGTAAGATTGAAATTGCATTGGGTAGGTATTAAGTGATAGGGTTAAACAATTGGTTTAAGGTCTGAATTAATACTACTAATAATGGATTTCCTCCCTGGCTTGGTAGCCCCCAGACGTAGGTCATGTTGGACTGAATTGGGTGAACAATTACTTGTGTTATTTACTGCACTTACGTTTAAGTTCTGCATAATTCTTGTCTGTGCAGAATTGGATGTCATAACAACCCGTGTGACATCGAAAGTCTGATAACTAGAATTTCAATTGGCATCAGAGCAGGCACCCTGCCTGTTAAGTTCTGGGTGAGATCTAGGGAAGTTACTTTCTAGTACCATGGACAAGGATATATGACACTCAAATAGACCACCCATGTTGGATGGCTCTAACTATGATGACTGGAAGCCTCGTATGATAGCCTTCTTAAGGTCTCTAGATAGCAATGTGTAGCACCTCAAATTTGCACCTCCCATTTTGTACATACATTTTCATCATTAGGTCATTAACAAAACATATTTCACTGCATAGCATTGCATTGTCCTTTGCCCAAACGCAAGCCATCAGAAAAAATTAGGTCAAGATGATCAGGAGATCAGTCAAGCAAGCAAGCAAGTGCATTTCTCAAAGAAGCAAAGCCCTAAGGTTGATTCATCAAGTTCATATGACCTAGGGATCATTTTGAAGTGGTTTGGCCAAAGATTGGATGTTCAGAAGTCATCAGTCAAGCTGAAGTTCATCTGAAACCCTAGAAAGTCAACTGTGGTCAACTGTGCCTGAATTCTTGGATTTGAAGGTGGGAGATGGTTTGAAAGGCTTCTTTCATGTCTATACAAGTCTCATTTGACATTTCAAAGATCAAGATTGAAGAATTTGAGGTCAGATAAAAAGTTTCCAAAAATAGTAAGTGACCTGTAATTTCAAACTACCAAAAATGGAAAGATCTTCTCCTCAAATTTACATCATCATACAAGCTTAAAATGGAATTTTGTCCAACATGAAAGTTGAAGATCTTGCTCTCACCTTTCCAAAAAGTCCAAGAACACTCATTTCTCATGTGTGGTTGGCAAGTTATGATCAAATCATTTTCAAGAAAAGTTGAACTTCAAGGAGGCATAACTCTTGAACCATTTGGCCAATTCATGTGATCCTTTTTTGAGCAAACTCCATTTGACATGCTTTACCATAATCCATCATCACATTTCATCAAAAATCATCACATCAAAAGTCCATTTTTCAAGTGATCAATTTGAATTTTGGTGGGAAAAAAGGCCATTTTGAAAAATACACATGATTTTCACTCCAAACCACTTCCAACAGCCTTAAAACAGAAATTTGGATTTGCTTCAAATGAGTTTCTACTGTTCCATTGGTCACATTTGAAAAAGGGCATTTTTGCCAAATTGCATAACATGTTCATTTGCACTAATCCAATTCATTTTTGCTAATCATGATTAACAGTTGGATTAACAGGTACTATAAGACCTTAATCATAACAGAAAATTGGGATCAACAATTCATTTTCTCAGATCCAAATCCAAAAATCTCAAATTCTCTCAAATTCTTCCCAAACTTTTTTCACTTTGTTCATCAAATTCCACGATTCTTTTTGCTTGTGCATGTGCTAATCGTCATCTGCAGGTATAATTGAGCATCTGTTGAAGCAAAATAGTAGTGAATCTGTGAAAATCGTGGCTGTTGAAAAGTTGAAGATGCACATGGCAGTTGGAGATTGCTGCGAATTCAAGTTGTTTTGAGCTGAAATCTTGATTCCATACACTCATCCAAACATCACTGAGCATCTGTTTCTATAAACCAAGCCTTGGAACAAGCAGGATCAAGATCTGCATCTTCAAGAGGTAAGAATTTGAATTCTTCAATTCTCACAATTAGCATATGGCTTTGGTAGATCTTTTATTCTAGAGCATGCTGCAAGTTGAATCGTGCAATTTCATTGAGATTTGAGCTAGTTATGCTGATTTGAAATCTGATTGTTAAAACTTGTTGAGCTCGATGCTTTTGCCATGGTTAAAATTAGAACAAATCAATGCCATATTCGTGATGTATGATGAATGAGGATTCGAGTGATATGCGTTTTATCCATTTCTGTGACCAAATGTTCTTGACCAGTATGAACATGATGAATGTGTGATGAACATGTTGAATTTCGTTTCCAGAAATGGCTTTGATCCGTTGTGCCTTCAGTTTGCATGAATTTTGTGTTTTCCTCGCCATGAGCCAATCACGTGCCGCCATGTGTTTAAATGAAACGGAGCGTTTCATCCTAGCGCGCCAGATTTTGAATTAACCAGGGGATCGATTCCCCGCTCCACACTTTTCCATTGGCTTGTGTTATTTTCTTTTATATATGTTAATCATGTTCATGCATTCCTTTTTACATTTTATTATTTTTCTTTCAACATGAAAAATCCATAACTCACTCATTAATGATCCAATTCACATGAGATTTTTTCCATCAGGATCCTTGTAATCTCTAGAATTTTTTGATGATTTTTATGGAAATTGTGCATGGTTAGAAAAAATAATTGGCTAGGGTTTGCTCATACATGTCATTTTGTGTACCATGCTTACCATTTTGATCATGAAATAATGATGCTTAATTGGAAATTCTTGAAATTTTACATGTGTGATCTAGACTCATTCCTGGTCATTTTGGTATATAATTTGTGATTTTTGCATTCCTGTATTGAGAGATATGACATGATCATTAGAGGTGTGACAATTTGTGTCACACCATTTCATGTCCAACTTCTTGATTTTATTTTCCATGCTTATTGAACTTGAAACAACCTGAATTTTTGCATGTTGATACTTAGGAATGTTTAGAATGCTTGTGAATTTTCCTGGAATTTTTGAATGCATTTCCTATTTGTTTGATAATTTCTCCCCTGTTTGACCAATTGTTGACTTCTTGTGAGTCATGATTTCATTTGATTTGGGAAATTCTTATGGTTTATTGGATGGACTTGAAATTTGGCATGTGTATTATAGACATCTTGAAGTTTGCCATGGTTTTGATTTGGTTCATTTATCATGTTTGGTTTCTGTTTTATGATTGCTTGAAGTGGATGCATGTTTTGGTGCTTTGTATGAGCTTGTTTGAACTTGTGTTGACTTGATGAATTTCATTGACTTGCTTCCCTTGGTCCAAATGAGTTGAAATTTGGTGTGTAGGTCATGTTGTGAATGCTGTTTGATCATGAATTTGTTGGTGATTTATTGAAATGTTTGTGAGTTGATTTGAGTTGAGCCATTCTGTTTGGTCCTTTGAGCTTCAAATTGCATGTTTTGTACTCTTTGCTTCATGAAATGATATTGATGAATGATATGAATGTGGAACCACTTGGGTTTGATTCTTATTTGATTGATATTGACTTTGGATAAGTTTCATGTTCTGTTTTGGTTTTTTGCTATCATTTTGACCCTAGTCTTGTACTAGTGGTTTGTGCTCTCACATTTGGGCTTTGTTTCAGGTTAAAAGCACAATTGCTTATGCTTGATGATGTGAACTCAATTGGAGTTGGTTTATTGTTTGTTTATGACTAACCTTGAGTTTGTTTTGTAGGCATTGAGACTTGTACTTAGGCCTTGTGGCTTGCACCTTTGTGCATTGATGCTTGTTATTTGTTTGTGCTGTGGACTTGTAATTTTCTGTTTGATTTGTGTTTGTCTGGAGTACTGATTATGTTGGATTGATTTCAGGTACCTTAGTTGCTATAGTTCCTTTGTGAACTTGATTGTGCTTTGCTTGCTAGCTTGAGCACTGAGGTATAATGATCTCTTCTCCATGTAGTTTGGAAGACCTGGCCTGTTACTTGGCCAGGCACCTGTCTGAAGTCCTCCTTAAGAGGCAATGTTTGTGCTTGTTTATATTTGTCCCTGTACATATCAAAGACCTTTGATAAAGCAATTGGCAGATACAAGACATGTGCAATCCATCTCCTGCTATTCAGTTGAGTCATCCCTCTGCTCACACAACTGGTGTTGAGGCATTGTGGATAGCAGCCCAAGATCCTTGTACAGTTGTACAGTTGAGTCAGTGTCATAAGTATAGAAGGGTTCCCACTTTCTGGACCCACACTTCATTGTCTGAAGCTCTCCCAGGCCAGGGATAAGAGCTGTGAAGTCTCATCTTCACTCACCTTTCATCTGCTTCACCCTAACTCCCAATGTTAGGGTTAAGAGCTAACATCACCCTGATACAGTTGGCTTGCTCTTGCAGCCTAACCCTTGTTTGAGCCCCACTTGGTGTGTATATAGTGTGTGCTATCTGTGATTGTTTGCTTTGTTTTTGCCTGTGCTTTAGGATAGCTTGCTCCATGTGCAAGTTAGCTAGAAACCTTGACTTAGGGATGATTTTGCATGATAACATCTAGGCTCAAGTCGTAGTCTCCCTAGTTGTGTCTCCCTCTGTTATCTGGTTAGGCTAGTCCTGTGTCCATGCGTAGGGGAACTACGTCACCCTGATCCTCATACCAGATGAGGTACGTAGGCAGGAGATGAGCAGATCTCTCCGGGCGCCCTTTTGTTTTGTCTTCGTGTGTGTCAGGAGATGGATGTAAGCCCAGCGATTGGCATTCCGTATCCTCTTGTTGTGTGCTTGGAGTCCGGTATAAGTCCATCAAGTGGCATCTGGTTTCCAGTATGGGTGTGTTTCGGTTCGGAATCTGATGTAAGTCCAGCGATTGGCATTTGGATTCCACGTTCGCCTGTGTCTGTTGTGTTTGGTGTGCGTGAGCCGAGCTACGGATGCTCTGATTCTTCTTCGTCCAAGAAGATACGTATGCATAGGATGCGACATCCTAGCGAGCATGTGTTTTTCCCAGTTCGAACTACTTTGACTCTGATGTCTATGCCTGATAGACTAAGTAGGCCCAGGACGCGATGTCCTGCCGAGTCAGTTTCTCTTGTTTTCCTGTGTCTCTTTCAGCCAGTGTGTGTGTGTTTGTGAGCAGTTTTAGCAACCATTTTCCTTCCTTTTGTGCGTGGATCCCGTCGAGTACGACGGATGCGTAGGGGTGCTAATACCTTCCCTTCGCATAACCGACTCCCGATCCCATTCTCTTTGGTCGCGAGACCATGTTCTTTCCAGGTTTACTCTGAGCGTTTCCTTTCCCTCTTTGGGATAAATAACGCACGGTGGCGGCTCTGTTGTTCTTGTTTCCCGCCGGTTTTTCGCGTAATGCGACACAATGTCTGGAGAGCTTTCAACAAAGGATGGGAACATCCAACGAAGACAAGTGAAGATGGAGTCAGTGTGCAAATTCCTGAAGAAGAGTGGGACAAGGAGCAAGAGGCATTAGCCCTTGGAAATTCTAAGGCCTTGAATGCATTGTTCAATGGAATCAGTAAGAACATCTTCAGGCTGGTGCACCCTGTGAGCTAGCTAAGGAAGTTTGGGATACCCTCAAGATAACTCATGAAGGTACCTCCAAGGTGAAGATGTCCAAACTTCAGATGTTGACCACCAAGTTTGAAAATCTGAGGATGAAAGAGGATGAGACTATTCATGACTTTCACATGAATATTCTTGAAATTACAAACACCTCTGGTGGACTAGGTGAGAAAATGGCTGAAGAGAAACTTGTAAGAAAGATTCTCAGGTCCTTGCCTAAGAGATTTGCTATGAAGGTCACAGCCATAGAGGAGGCTCAAGACATATGCAATATGAAGGTGGATGAGCTCATTGGTTCTCTCCAAACCTTTGAAATGGGCTTGTGTGAGAATGTTGAAAAGAAGAACAAAAGCATAACTTTTGTATCAAATACTGAAGAGAATTCAGAAGAAGGAAACATTGGGGGAAATGAAAGCATTTCAGAAGCCCTAGCCATGCTTGGAAGACAGTTCAACAAGTTCATAAAGAAGGTTGATCAACAGGGTAGACCTAATGTCAAGAACTCTTCACATGACATCAGTAGAAAGTCAAAATATGAAGAAAAGGTCACTCATGGCAAGGGAATCCAGTGCCATGGATGTGAAGGTTATGGTCATATTAGAGCTGAATGCCCTACATTCCTTAAGATGCAACAGAAAGGGCTAGCTGCCACCTGGTCTGAAGAAGACTCTGAGAGTGAATCTGAAGGAGAATCTGCTAAACATGTCACTGCTCTGACTAGTGTCTGTGCCTCAGAGGATAACTCAAGCGGGGATGAGCTTACCTTGGATGAACTTGCTGCTTCATATAAAGAGTTATGTGTTAAAAGTGCAGAAGTATGTATCCAAGGAGAAAAGCAGAAGAAACTCATCAAAGAGCTGGAAGCTGAGAAACAGAAGCAGCTGAAAGTCATAGATGGTCTGAATGGTGAGATTTCTTTGCTGACAGCTAAGCTAGAACAAATGACAAAATCCATCAGAATGTTGAACAAAGGAACTGACACCTTGGAAGAGATTCTAAAGGTAGCTCAGAAGTCAGGAACCATGTCTGGTTTAGGTTTTGCTAAGAAGTCTCCAGCTGAACTCAAAAGATCTAAGGATGAAGTTCAGAAATTCAAGCAGAAGTCACAACCGATGTCTCAACATCAGAGAACCAGAATGAGTAACCATCAGAAGAAGAAATTTTAGAGATGGAGATGTCACTACTGTGGTAGATTTGGTCACATAAAACCCTTCTACTACAGGCTGCATGGTTATCCCAACTAGAATACTCAAGTCAGACCTAAGCAGAAGGCATCTAAGCTTAATGCCCCCATTAAGAAACAAAAATGGGCTGATAATCAGACATCTCATGTCAGACCTAAGCAGCAGGCATCTAAGCTTAATCACTCCCTTGAGAATCAACAATGTGTTGCTAAACTA
Source organism: Lathyrus oleraceus (assembly GCF_024323335.1). Lineage (NCBI taxonomy): Eukaryota > Viridiplantae > Streptophyta > Magnoliopsida > Fabales > Fabaceae > Lathyrus > Lathyrus oleraceus. Next base: position 519,682,312 of record NC_066584.1, read on the forward strand.
GCCCATAGATCTCCAAGGGCACCTACCAGACAAGACTGGTACTTTGATAGTGGCTGCTCAAGACATATGACTGGAATGAGCAACTTATTGGTGGATCTACAACCCCATGTCACCAAGTATGTGACATTTGGTGATGGATCTAAAGGAGAAGTCAAGGGTGTTGGTAAGCTGGATTTCCCTGGAGTGCCAAAACTGAGTAATGTGCTATTAGTAAGAGGACTAACTGCTAATCTCATCAGCATAAGCCAACTATGTGACCAAGGATTCAATGTGAAATGCACTAGGGGGGGTTGTGTGGTGTTGAATGGTCGCAATCAGGAAGTAATGAGAGGAGCCAGATCCAAAGATAACTGTTATCTATGGATATCCAAAGACTCACTCTTCTCCTCCAAGTGCCCCTTAGCCAAGGGAGAGCTGGAAGTGAAGCTGGAACATGGAAGACTTGGACAACTTCATTTAAAAGGAATGAAGAAGATCATATCCAAGGAAGCAATCCCAAATCTGCTTGTGAAAAGAAAGGCAGACTATGGAAAATGTCTGATTGAAAGCTGTGAGTCATTGTCATTTATTGGTCATCATACAAATGGAGCAGTAGCAAGGAATAAACAGATGTGTGGACCATTGTCCATTGCAGAAGCTAAGTACCTAGCTTCTAGTAGCAGGGGCTCATCACTGGTATGTATGAACCTGATGCAGACTGAGTACAATGTCACTCAGAATGTCATGACATTGAACGCTACTCAGGTTGACAAAGTTAGGGGCAAAGAGGGAATGTGAGCCTCTGAGAAATTATAGCAACTAATAATGTTAGTTAGCTACTGTTTAGTAAGGCAACTTATTAAACAATTAATAGTGCACTCTGAGTGGTCAACAAATAATAGACATTACTCGTGCAAAAAGCGTTTACTATTCCATCGCTTCAATCCTCAGTCTTGCAAACTCTCTTCCAAAGAAACGGTTCAACTCTCCTCCGAGACGTTAATCATGTCGCATAAATCCGACTCAACCTCCTACACGACCATGTCTGATTCCCCCAACACTGAGTCTTGCAACCCTAACCGGGAGGATCCTGTTCCTGACGATGCAACTTCGTCCCATGCAAGAAGACCTAAGGAAACGGTCTCCGAATTTTCCTCAGAAATCGCTCTTGATGAACAAACAAGGGAAGGCTCGAGGTATGTGCATAACTCCATTGTAACTATTTTCACTCAGATACTATCTGGTAATCGGAATGTTCCTGGGGTTTTTGTTCCCCTGAACACTATCATACCTGATATTGTTGCATGTCAAGATAACGCAGTAGTGTTAAGAAAGAATGTCTCTGACAATGTTGAGCAACCTGAGGCTCATGAGGGGTCAAAGATTGACAAACCCTCAGGCAATGTGAGGGGTGAGAAGGTCGGTGTCACTCAAGATGTCAGTGACAACCCTAATGTTGACACTGTGAATCTGGAAGAGCTCTCTGACAATGAACTGTTGACCTCGGTTGTCCATAGCATAGCCGAAAGGGTTAGGACTAGGAGAGAGAAGAAGACTGTGGTGCAGAGGTCCCCAACTAGGGAGGTGGATCTGACAACTTCTCCCAAGCTAAAAGTGACACAGAGTCCCCTCAAAAGGACAGGACATGGACCTGCAAAATCTTGGAGCAAGGAGGTGCCCAAGAAAATGAAGACCAAGTTTGTTGTGGTGGAGTCTGATTCAGATGTCCCATGTGATGTCACAACATCTCTGTCTAAGAAGAAGCCAACCACTAGCAAGCTGGTTGAGAGAGTGAGAGAATGTTCAGTGTGTTCAGGCGTCTCTCTCAATGCTGTTAGCTGTCCTTTATATAAGGGTGAAAGGACCGTTGAAATTGATGGCAAAAAATTTGTCTTGAATAAGAATTAATGCCATAACTTCTGTTGTTTCTTGCCAAAACAACTTTGTCTCCCTGAGTAACTTCTTTTCAAAAATAGTTTCTTTCCATTTGAGATTGAAGTTGCCATTACTCTTTCTGAATAAGGAAGTCCAATGTCAGAGTCTGCGTGACTCTGGGAATCTTGGAATCTTGCTATGTTGATTCGGAGCTTCTGATGTTTTGATCTCTTAGAGTTCTGATGATGTCTTCAGATGACGCTGAGAGTTTCTGGAGTTTGACAAACCGTTGTTCAGACTCAGAACTTCTAGAGCGCACTCCCTCTTCAGATGCTTCTGATCTTCTGGTCATTTGTATCTGATATGATTCTGTATCTGATGACGTAATCAGATTCCTTTCTTTTTGTTTAGATTCCTGCACACTTAGGAACTTTTTGTTAGAGTGCCATATTTGGTTTCGTCCTTTGTTATCATCAAAATCTTGGACTCTGTTGAAGAATAATTTTTGTTCTTACAGTCCATAGTGGTTTCAGGTCGAAGGGTGGTATACACCATTATCACCGTGAGAATAACTTATGACACTTTGCATAGCAATCTATATAGTATTCTCATAGCGGGTCAATCCAGTATAAATATTACTCTTAATATTCATACCTATGTTTAAGACTTGATAACTCCTTATCCATGATCCACGAGATGTGATCATCAGTCTATATACATAATAGTCTTAATGCTTTAATGTTATCCCACTTCACAATAAAGCTCGACTATGGATACTTTAAGAATAATGTCCTTATGTTTAATGTGATCTCATGATTAAGTCACACTTGATACATTAAACGGACTATCTATTCTAGGGACTTTATTAAACAAACATAATAAAGAAAAAGCCTTTTATTATTAATAAATAATTCGATACAAGTACCAAAAGTATTGACCTCTAGGGCTTACACCAACAATCTCCAACTAGCACTAGAGCCAATCAGGCATACCCCTAATGCCCAGAGATCTAGTATGGCCATCATGCTTCTACTGCGCAAGAGGCTTTGTCAGTGGGTCAGCAATATTGTCAAGTGTAGGTACTCTGCATATTTTCACATCTCCTCTATCTATTATCTCTTGAATGAGGTGATAACGCCTAAGTATGTGTTTGGATCGTTGGTGAGATCTAGGCTCCTTAGCTTGTGTTATAGCACCATTGTTATCACAATAGAGACCAATGGGATCCACAATGCTAGGAACTATGCCAAGTTCACTAATGAACTTTTTGATCCAAACAACTTCCTTTGTTGCACTTGAGGCAACAATATACTCGGCCTCGGTTGTAGGATCAGCAACTGTATCTTGCTTTGTACTTTTCTAGCTCACAGCGCCACCGTTTAAGCAAAACACATAACCAAATTGCGATCTAAAGTCATCCTTATCTGTCTGGAAGCTAGCATCGTGTATCCAATTACAGCCAACTCTTCCCGACCTCCATATATCAAGAATGAGTCCTTAGTCCTTCTCAAATACTTAAGGATATTCTTGACAACTACCCAATGAGCATCACCAGGATCATATTGGTACCTACTTGTTGCACTTAAAGCATACAAGACATCTGGTCAAGCACATAACATGGCATACATGATAGATCCTATTGCAGATGCATATGTAATCTTATTCATGCGATCCCTTTCTTCCTTAGTTGAAGGGGATTGTGTTTTTGATAGACACCGGCCATGCTACATAGGTATGAATCCTTTCTTAGAATCATGCATATTAAAGTGTCTCATCACTTTGTCTATGTACGTACTCTGACTCAGGCCAAGCAGTTTTTGTGATCTATCTCTATAGATTCTGATTCCTAATATATAGGCTGCTTCACCTAGGTCCTTCATAGAAAAGCATTTCCCCAACCAAGACTTTACTTGTTGCAGGGTAGGGACATCGTTTCCAATGAGTAATATGTCATCTACATATAATACCAGGAAAACGATCATGCTCCCACTAAGCTTCTTGTAGACACAAGGCTCATCTTCATTCTTGATGAATCCATATTATTTTACTGTTTCATCAAAATGAAGATTCCAGCTTCTGGAAGCTTGCTTCAATCCATAGATTGATCTTTGTAACTTACATATCTTTTGGGCTTCTTCTGGTATGTCAAATCCTTCAGGCTGTGTCATGTACACATCCTCAAGAAGATTCCCATTAAGGAAAGCAGTTTTGACATCCATCTTCCATATTTCATAATCATGATATGCAGCTATAACAAGTAAAGTCCGAACAGATTTAAGCATTGCAACTGGTGAAAAGGTTTCATCATAGTCAGCCCCATGGATTTGTTTATATCCTTTTGCAACCAGTCTTGCCTTATAGGTATGTACCTTACCATCCATGTCAGCCTTCTTTTTGAAGACCCACTTGCATCCTATAGGGTTAACTCCTATAGGAGGCTCTACCAAGGTCCAAACTTGGTTTGTGTACATGGAATCCATTTCAGATTTCATGGCTTCTAGCCACTTCTCAGACTCGGGACCAGTTATGGCCTCTTGGTAGGTCACAGGCTCATCTTGATCCATGAGTAATACATCACCTTGATCAGTTATGAGATATCCATATCTCTTAGGTATGTGACGTATCCTGCTTGACCTACGCTGGTCTTGTTCTACTTGAGCAGGTTGCTCTTCCACAACTACTTGTGTTTCCTGCTCTAATTCCTCCATAGGTGTATCGATGCTTTGTGATTCTTGAATTTCTTCAAGCTCTACTTTCCTCCCACTGATTCCTTTGGAAATAAAATCCTTTTCTAGGAAAACTCCAGTTCGAGCGACAAACACTTTGCCCTCAAAAGGATTGTAGAAGTAATACCCTCTTGTTTCTTTAGGATACCCCACAAATAAGCATTTGTCAGATTTGGGCTCAAGCTTAGTTGAAATCTGTCGTTTCACATAAACTTCGCAACCCCAAATCTTCATGTAAGACATATATGGTTTCTTACCACTCCATATCTCATATGGTATCTTCTCAACCTTTTTGGATGGAAAACGGTTAAGTGTGTAAGCTGCTGTCAATAGTACATGTCCCCAAAAGGAGTTTGGAAGATCGACGTGACTCATCATGGATCGGACCATGTCTAATAGGGTTCGATTTCTTCTCTCAGATACACCATTCCATTGGGGTGTTCCAGGAGGAGTAAGTTGGGATAGGATCCCACAGTCTTTCAGATGGTCATCAAACTCTAGGTTTAAATACTCACCACCTCGATCTGATCGAAGAGTTTTAATATTCTTACCTAGTTGGTTTTGTACTTGATTCTTGAATTCCTCGAACTTTTTAAAGGACTCTGATTTGTGTTTCATTAAATATGCATAACCATATCTACTGAAATCATCAGTAAATGTGATGAAGTACTGAAAACCTCCTCTGGCTGGTATGTTCAGTGGTTCACATACATCAGTATGTATGAGGGCCAAAAGATCATTAGCTCTTTCACCTTTTCCTGTGAATGGAGACTTTGTCATCTTTCCAATTAAACAAGATTTGCATGTCTCATATGATTCATAATCAAAAGAGTCCAACAGTCCATCTTTATGGAGTTTGGAAATGCGTTTCTCATTTATGTGGCCTAATCGACAATGCCAAAGGTAAGTTGGATTTAACTCATTAGGTTTCATCCTTTTAGTATTAATGTTATAAATAGGCATTTCAAGATCAAGGACATATAGTCCATTGTTCATTTGTGCAGTAGCATAGAATATATCATTCAAATAAATTGAGCAACAATTGTTCTTTATTATAAATGAAAAACCAAACTTGTCCAAAGAAGAAACGGAAATAATATTCCTGCTAATTGCAGGTACATAATAACAGTTCTCTAACTGAATTATCAAACCACTAGGTAAAGTCAATACATAAGTTCCTACGGCTAAAGTAACAACCTTTGATCAATTGCCAACTCGTAGGTCGACTTCACCTTTTGCCAAATCTCTACTCCTTTTTAGTCCTTGCACATTGGTACAAATGTGAGAACCGTATCCAGTATCTAATACCCATGATGTAGAAGTAGATAAATTAACTTCAATAACAAAAATACTTGAAGTTGAAGTCTGTACTCCATTCTTCTTGTCTTCCAGGTACTTTGGGTAGTTTCTCTTCCAGTGTCCGGTCTTACCGCAATGGAAGCAGGTGCCTTCTTTTGCTATGCCTCCACTAGGCTTCAAAGCAGCAACAGTGGGTTTGGGTTTGGCAACTTCCTCGCCTTTCCCTTTATCACCCTGCTTAGTGGGCCTTTTGTTCTGTCTCTTTCCATTTCCGATCATCAGAATGAACTTTCCTTTTGACTTCAGAATCTGCTCAGCAGTTCTTAACATGGCTAGCAGTTCAGGAAGAGATTTGTCCATATCATTCATATTGAAATTTAGGACAAATTAACTGAATCTATCTGGCAAGATTGCAAGATCAAATCAGTCGCAAGTTCCTTTCCGAGGGGAAAACCCAACCTCTCAAGGTTTTCCACATACCCAATCATCTTGAGCACATGGGGACCTATAGGGGCTCCCTCAGCTAACTTGCCTTGAAAAAGGGCTTTTGAAACTTCAAACCTTTCATGCCTTGCTTGTTCTTGATAGAGCATCTTCAGGTGTTCGATCATATTGAACGCTGCCATGTTCTCATGTTGCTTTTGCAACTTTGAGTTCATGGTAGCTAGCATGAGACAAGCAATTTCATTGGCATCATCGACATGCTTCTTATAAGCATCTCTTTCTGCCTTAGGTGCATAACTAGGAGGTTCCTCTTCAGGAATAGGTTTCTCCAAGACATACAGCTTTCTATCATGTTTGAGGATAATCCTCAGATTTCGGTGCCAATCCAGAAAATTTGTCCCAGACAATTTTTCCTTGCCAAGGATTGATCGCAAAATGTTGTTAGAGGTGTTTGTTGTCATGGTAATCTACATGAAAATACTGAAAATATAAGTATCAATAACATATTTAATTAGGCCTTTAATTAAATATGCTCCCACTATTTTATTCAAAACAAATGACCCTCACCATTTGATTCAGAAAATCCCGTTGGAAGATTTTCTAGTGGGTCGAGATCCATATTTCACTTCGTTTTAAGTCCGCGTAGGCGGATTACACAAAACTAGGTTATTTAGGTAAGAACTCCTTCCAATTGTATCTAATACAACTCTCGAATATTTTAGTTGGGTGAATAACTCCTTATTCCAATCCATCACATGGATCATTTCCATCTCTTGCTTATAAACATATATAATCTTATTATAATTTGTTTAGTTAAGTTTGACCTATTGTTTTAACAATTGAATATTACAATTATCCCATCGCACCTTACTAATATAGAACATGCACCTCGCGTAGGCGAAACTTACATCATCCGATACTAGTCTTGATAAGTGTTAAAACTTGGAAAACATAACCTTAATATTTAATTTGAGGGAATTTGCAATTATTCTGATCTCACCGACTTATTTATCATATAAATCGTCTCTCACATGCATCAACATACATTCACTTGCATCAACATACATGCATAATGAAACAGTTATGGCCCCTAGCGCAATTATTCTCCCAAGCCAATGAGAGAACCTAAGCTAACCTAATATCGATCTAAGCTTCTCCAAGCAAGATCTTCAAGGTTGTCCTCCTTTGATATTGAATTCTTCTCTTTCTTCATAACTTTACATTACATAAAAGAAACTCGTTTTACATACGAGGGAGTGAGATGAGAAAAGAAGTTACATTATGAGATTAAAAGAGAGGCACGACACGCAGGTCGTATTTTAAAACCCAAAACAAAATAAAGGAAAACTAAGGCCATAACCGATCACCACAAGACAATAATAATAAACACATTATTATTATTAATTTTAATTCTTTTAATTAATTAAAACCAAATTAAATTTCGGAGACCGATCACACTACGCAGAGTTAGCCGGGGGTCCGTTGCCCGATCAGCGGGAACGGGTGTTCCCCTGACCGTTCAGCGGACGGGGGTCAAGGGGGCAGCGCCCCTGGCCGAAAATTTTAATGAACAATTTATTTGAAATCAAAGTCGTTTTTCGCATCAACACTTGATACTTTAAAGCACAACTCTTGCGCAGTCACAACCCTAATCGCATAAGTCTTTGACAACACAACCCTTGTGCCGTCATTAACCCTAATGCATAACTCTTTGACAACACAACCCTTGTGCCGTCATTAACCCTAATGCACCAATTTCAGACCGTCAAACACTTCTCGATTGTTGATTCAGTCTGATTGATCAATACGTCATTGCTTCACCATACTAATGTCGGATCAAAAAGCAAACGACCATTGGTCGCTCAAAGGAAAACAACCATTAAGTGTTTGAATGAACGAAACAGAAACGATATATCATATATACCGTATTTTGCATCAGGATTACTTATATCATATATATAAATTGATCGATCTCAATTTAATTACTCGTTTATTCTTTGATTCATTCTGTCTTTTAATCGTATTAATACAGAAAATACAGAAAATAAACAGCTATCAGATGCATGGTTTCGTAAGTGGCTCTGATACCTCTGAAGTAGAAGGGCGATCCAAAATGCAGCAGAATTTAAAATTTCTCCTTTAATGATCCTTATGAATGGGCATGATCAGTGATAGAATCGTTACCTCTTGTGGCGATTGTAACCTTTGCACAGATCTACGGAGCGATCACGAACGTTGAACGATGACAACGCCTCTACTCAGTCCACACGAATGGATTCCTTCAATCTCAGTGCTAGCTGCTACGAATGAAGGGTTCGAGTGAGAGAGAGTGAGAGAAACGAAATTGCAACTATACAAATGCTTCTACACAAGGGTTCTATTTATAGAACCACTTGTGTGGGCTATAAGCTAAAAAGCCCACTTAAGTGTATGTGGCCCATATCTTACAATATGCCAAAATCACTTAAGCGCGTGGTACCTTACCATATTTCGTATTCTACTTAAGTACACCGTATCTTACGATGTTCTATAATTCACTTAAGTGCACTGTACCTTACGATGTTCCTTAGTTACTCTATCTCTCATCAATCCGTCCTTTGTGTGTGACCCTGTAGGTTTTCGCGGCATTGACAATTATATTAAATCACGCATTTAACATAATAAACCGTGAGCGGTATCTAGCAACACATCACTGCTACCCAAGACACGAAAATGTCATGTGATCTGACAAATCCTTCTGTGATAATACTTATGTGTATAGTTATCCTTTTGCCCTTATGTCTATATTGAACACAAGGCATAGACCGTGTCATCCTTGTCCAGTTCAATATTGGGCCCATAGACATTTATCCTGTTACGCGGGATGGGCAAATTCTATCTAGGTCACTCATGGCCCTTAGCATGCTTCGTGGAGTACCCATCAACTGTCTTTGTGGTCATCCAGTTATGGACAAGGTTTGATCAACAATAAGGCACTCGAGTCTACATCTAGGGTCCATAGTGGTTTTAGGTCGAAGGGTGGTATACACCATTACCACCATGAGAATAACTTATGACACTTTGCATAACATTCTATATAGTATTCTCATAGCGGGTCAATCCAGTATAAATATTACTCTTAATATTCATACCTATGTTTAAGACTTGATAACTCCTTATCCATGATCCATGAGATGTGATCATCAGTCTATATACATAATAGTCTTAATGCTTTAATGTTATCCCACTTCACAATAAAGATCGACTACAGATACTTTAAGAATAGTGTCCTTATGTTTAATGTGATCTCATGATTAAGTCACACTTGATACATTAAACGAACTATCTATTCTAGGGACTTTATTAAACAAACATAATAAAGAAAAAGCCTTTTCTTATTAATAAATAATTCGATAAAAGTACCAAAAGTATTGGCCTCTAGGGCTTACACCAACATGTCATGCTTGCTCTTATCTTCATCTAGCCACTTCATTGAGCTTAGGAGCCTCCTAGGAGCATGGTGAGCACATGATCACTTGAGCTTCAAAACAAAAAGAGTTAGTGACATATTTTTGTGCTTTTGGTTAGTAAACAAAATAAGAAAAGCAATAATATACAATTCAAGCATGCTTGGTGGTCTCAAACCACTCACACAAGTCCCAACCCTAGGGTTAAGAAGCCACACATGCTTTGATCCTTGAGGCAATGCAATGAGCAAATGATATGATGCCATGAGGGATCTTAGGGTCAAAATTAGCGTCTTACAGATGCCCCTATTTAAGGTCATTCTAGCCGGAGATATGAAGGTTAAAATCTTCGTCTCGACGTGGTAGAATGGTCTTAAATAATAACCAAGAGACGAATATTGGTCCCTAAGAGACCTCATGATGCAAATGTATGCATGCAAAAATAAGATCTTCATGGTGACTAATTACCACGAAGGAAAAGAAATCAAGAGAAATTGACAAATCCGTAGGAGTGCCATGCTCACTAGGGAGACAGAGACTCTGGGGAAAATAGTGTAAAAATGCATGAGCAGGTCACGATTTGAAAACTTGCTGGGAGACAACGAAGGGATTCCATGAAAATAAATCAATGGAAAGACTCGAGCTGACGCAAAGATGCGTGTATTGGGGAATATGCCAATACAGCAAAACTATCCGCAAAGGATACTTGGGATAAAAATCCGAACTCAGACGGGGATGTCCACAAAGGAATCAGCTGAGGAGGAAAACAACGAGATATTACCGGTTACTGTGTAATAAACTCAAAGGGAGACATGTTATCAAAACACCAGTTACTGGATGAGAGAACAACACGCTCAGGGAGAAAGAATATCTAAGACCGGTATAATGGTGAAAGATATCAATCGTCTGAAATATCTGAGGAGGACCTAAAAGGCACATCTCCATTCAGAAAAATCTGTCTCCATAGGGGACAAAAAGTCTTAATAGGGAGCAGAAGGAAGGAACACCAGGGATACCGGTTACTGGGTATATAATAGGTGACCAACCAGGCGTGAATTGGGAACATATCCAAGACACTCATCATCCGAAAAGAGGTCTGAAAAAGCAAACTCGTCTTACAAGATGGACATTCGATTCCACAAAGAAATATGAATCTTACTCAACTGGGGAAGAAAAAAGAATTCGACTGAAGAGCGCATGAGATATATTATCTATTACCGTCATAACGTAGATACCATACTCGCATGGAAGATTATCCACAACCGGTTACTGGGTTAATAAAGGATAAGTCGACCGAAAATAAAGGATATCGGGATACCAGATTCTGGGTATAAAATGATGACCAATCAGAAAAGAGAAACAATCATTACCAAACAAAAGGGTAAATGAAAGATGACTTGCAAAGGGGATAAATTGCTTGACAAGATCAATCATCCAAGAGATATATCACCGGTTACTGGGTGGTATACTCAAAAGCGGAGGAATATCAATACCGAATATTGGATAAAGATAACCATCAAAGAGGGGATTACATCTACTGGTTACTGGGTAGAAAACCACAGAAATAGGACTTACAACTACTGGTTATTAGGTAGAAGGCCACCAGGTTCACTAGGGGGAAGGTGAACAATTACTGGTTACTGAGCAATTGAACAACTAAATCACAGGGAACTGCAGGGGAATAACAAGAAAGGAGAGTCAATCCAGGAACAAACTAGAAAGACACGATCAAACAAGACTTAACCCAATGAGGATATAACTCAGGGGAGTAATTCCATCCCAATACATAATTAGGGAGGAAACTGAAACAATAATCATCCATGAGGACATCACTCAATGGGGAATAAAGAAGGAAAGATAGACACTTTATGCCTATAAGGCTGACTCTATATGGAGAGATCAGACACAAACATCTGCTTAGGGAAGAATATTTCACCAATAGCAGGAGATAACAAGCAAAGATATATGTCTAAGAATGCAACATGAATATCTGAATGCTATAAATATGCATGTATATGCATAGTTTATGTATGATTAATGCTGACAAACAGACATATATAACACAAACAGGCTTAAGAGCCACGAATGGACATCCGGTATAACATCTCATAAGAGAAAGGCCAGGGCCCACAGGAAAAATCAATTCTGGTGGGGATGCATCAAATACCAGGAGACATGGACCACCGCTGGGGATAAGCAAAGTCTCAGATGGGGAACATGCAGAGATATTAGCAAGATTTGCCATAGAAGAACTCTACTCGGGATCTTGTCAGGGGATGATGTCAGGCTCCGTGGGGAACAACCGCCAACCAGATACTCATCAATCAAAATATTCCTTCTAACTGCTGAAGAGACATCTCTGCTGAGGGGAGGAAGAACAATTTGCTCCGCTGAGGAAGGAAATAACACATCTTCCTCAAAATTCTTCATTACTGGAAGAGATCTCAAACTCAGAGGGAATGCAAATTATCAAGCTCGGATCAGGCAACTCCACTGGGAATGGACTGTAGGCGACCATACTAGGGATAGTCTGCTGACAACCTGCTGGGGAGAAACTACAAGTAACTCCGGAGGAACTGACTTGGCTGATGGAATCGGAAGTGAACCCTTCATCGACACGTTCCATGTTGGGGATGAAAAGAGGAACAAGCCCTTCACCAACTGCTCTAGGAAACTACTGCTGAGGAGATATCTGAAAGATAACTTTACGGGGAACACATGCTTACTCCGCTGAGGACTTCTACTCATACCGGGGAAAGACAAACTTCCTCGTGAAGAGATAGCATATAAATTTTTATCAATCTATAAGGGATTTTAAGTCAGTCCACACAAGGGATGACGGCCATATAATTGATAAAACACAAATGCTAGTGCCTGATATAGAGGTATACACATCTCTAAAAGATCGAGGCCAAAACTCCAAACTCTCTGGGGAGCTGAGGATGTAACACCCTTTCTGCGCTCGCTGAGGAGACAACTTGAAAGTTGATGAAGAAGATATAAACATGCCAGAAGTATGAACAAATGTCTTACCTTTAGGAGATCATACTATCCTTGGGAGAGCACTGAAGACATTCCATTTATCCTTTCAGTCATTGTGAACGTTCACTTTGTTTAAAAACAATATATAAAAAAACTTTATTTGTTTAAAACAATGATATTTATCAATTAAAACATGCAAACATTTGTTAAACAGAAACAAATAAGAGTGCAAAGAATTGGATAAAGGCTCAAATTTATTTGATAGAATGGTAGTCCACAAATGGCGAGACTCCATGGATCTTTACAAATTTGAAATTGGTGATTATATTGGAAAAAGGCTACATTAAACATAATGACCATTTCTTCACCAACTCTGAATCCAATGTATTTGAAGCTTTAGTTGACGATGACTGAGCGAGAATCTTTGACAGAAGACAGTGATAGAACAAAGTCTTGTTATGATGCAGTTACTTGCCAAATCCCTATTTTTTGCCTTGATTGCCCCAGGATGATGTACTCAATCTAGTGGGATATATATATATATATATATATATATATATATATATATATATATATATATATATATATATATATATATATATATATATATATATATATATATATATATTTTCATGTCTCTAACGTTTGCCTGGATCGCCCTTTTGGGCTTTCAATCCACTGAGACGCTCATTTTTGCCTAAGTCGCCCTTTCAGGTTTTCAACTTAGCGAGCTATTCTGTTTTTATTTTAGGCGAAGTATTTCTTGACTGCATCCGAATTCACAGGACGAGTGAAATCCTCCCCATCCATAGTTGTAAGTATCAAAGCACCGCCTGAAAAGGTTCTCTTAACAACATACGGACCTTCATAGTTTGGAGTCCACTTGCCCCTGGAATCGGGCGCAAAAGACAAAACATTCTTGAGCACGAGGTCACCTTCTCTGAACACACGAGGTTTGACCTTCTTATCAAAGGCTTTCTTCATCCTTTGCTGATATAACTGACCATGGCACATGGCAGTTAATCTCTTCTCTTCAATCAAATTCAGTTGGTCATAACGAATCTGAACCCATTCAGCCTCAGTCAACTTGGCTTCCATTAAGACTCTCATTGATGGGATCTCAACCTCCACAGGGAGCACAACCTCCATGCCATATACAAGGGAGAAAGGGGTTGCCCCTGTTGAAGTGCGGACAAATGTACGATAGCCATGCAAAGCAAATGGCAACATCTCATCCCAATCTTTGTACGTAACAACCATTTTCTGGATAATCTTCTTGATGTTCTTGTTAGCAGCTTCAACAACCCCATTCATCTTGGGTCTGTAGGGAGAAGAATTATGATGTGAAATCCTGAACTCGCTACACAACTCTTTCATCATCTTGTTGTTCAAGTTAGATCCATTATCAGTAATGATCTTGTCTGGCACACCATATCGGCATATGAGTTGATTCTTGATAAACTTCACAACCACCTGCTTGGTCACATTCTCATATGATGCCGCTTCAACCCACTTGGTGAAGTAATCAATAGCTACGAGAATAAAACGGTGACCGTTTGACGCCTTCGGCTCTATCATGCCAATCATGTCGATTCCCCACATGGAGAAAGGCCATGGTGAGGAAATAACATTCAAAAGTGTCGGGGGAATATGAATCTTATCCGCATAAATCTGACACTTCTGGCATTACTTCACATATTTGTAGCAGTCAGACTCCATTGTCTGCCAATAGTAGCCTGCTCTCAACATCTTCTTTACCATAGCATGTACATTGGAATGAGTACCAAATGAACCCTCATGGACTTCAGTCATCAACAGGTCTTCTTCATATCTATCCACGCATTTGAGCAAAACCATGTCAAAATTCCTCTTATAAAGCACATCACCATTGAGGTAGAAACTACCAGATAATCTTCTCAATGTCTTCTTATCTTTAACAGATGCCCCAGGCGGGTAAATCTGACTTTGGAGAAAGCACTTGATATCGTAATACCATGGCTTATCATCTTTCACTTCTTCAACTGCAAACACATGAGCTGGTCTATCCAAGCGCATCACGATGATATTGGGGACTTCATTCCAATATTTCACCACAATCATCGAAGCAAGCGTAGCAAGAGCATCTGCCATCCGATTCTCATCTCGAGGAATATGATGAAAATCAACCTCAGTAAAGAAATTTGAAATCCTCCTCGCATAATCTCTGTATGGGATGAGGCCAGGCTGATTGGTCTCCCATTCACCCTTAATTTGATTAACAACAAGGGCCGAATCACGATAAACATTAAGATGTTTGATCCTAAGATCAATACACTCTTCCAAACCCATAATACAGGCCTCATACTCTACCATGTTATTCGTGCATTTGAAAGTTAGCCTTGCTGTAAAAGGAAAATGTGTTCCCTGAGGGGTAATAATCACTGCCCCAATACCATTTCCATATTGATTAACAGCACAATCGAACACCATTTCCCATCGGGAACCAGGTTCTGGACCTTCATCAAGCGTAGGCTCATCACAATCTTTCATCTTCAAGTACAGAATCTCCTCATCAGGGAAGTCGTACTGCACAGACTGATAATCTTCAATTGGTTGATGTGCCAAATGGTTAGCCAAGATACTACCTTTAATAGCTTTCTGAGCTCGATACTCAATGTCATACTCAGATAACAACGTTTGCCAACAGGAAATCCTCCCAGTTAAAGCAGGCTTCTCAAAGATATACTTGATTGGATCCATCTTGGATATCAACCAAGTCGTATGATTCAACATATAATGGCGTAAATGCTTAGCGGCCCAAGCCAAAGCACATCATGTCTTCTCAAGCAGTAAGTACCGAGACTCACAATCAGTGAACTTCTTACTCAAGTAGTATATTGCATATTCTTTCTTCCCTGATTCATCTTGCTGACCCAATACACAACCCATAAAATCATCAAGCACAGCCAAGTACATAATCAAGGGTCTCCATTCAACAGGCGGAGACAGAATTGGAGGCTCGGACAGATACTCTTTGATACTGTCAAAGGCCTTTTGGCAATCCCCGGTCCAATCATGACGCTGATCTTTCCGGAGGCGCTTGAATATAGGCGCACATGTGGCAGTCATGTGGGATATAAATCTAGAAATATAATTTAAGCGGCCAAGAAAACCTCGGACTTGCTTCTCAGTTTTGGGCGCAGGCATCTCTTGTATTGCTTTGACCATGGCAGGATCAACTTCAATACCTCTTTCACTGATAATAAAGCCCAATAACTTGTCGAAACGAACTCCTAATATACACTTGTTCGGATTCAGGCGGATTTTGTACTTCCTCAAACGCTGGAAAAGCTTCAACAAGTGCTATATATGTTCAACTTCCATTTTCGACTTTGCAATCATATCATCAACATACACCTCGATCTCTTTGTGCATCATATCATGAAACAAGGTAGTCACAACGCGTTGATACGTGGCTCCGACGTTCTTCAAACCAAAGGGCATCACTCGATAACAGAATGTTCCCCAAGGCGTGATGAATGTTGTCTTCTCCATATCCTCGGGTGCCATTTTGATCTGATTATAATCGGAAAATCCGTCCATAAATGAGAAGACATTGAATGTAGGTGTATTATCTACCAACATATCAATGTGTGGTAGAGGAAAATCATCTTTCAGACTAGCTTTATTCAAGTCTCGGTAGTCTACACACATTCAGACTTTTCCATCTTTCTTAGGCACAGACACATTATTGGCCACCCATTGAGGATTTGTAGAAGTTACCAGAAACCCCGCATCAATTTGCTTCTGAACTTCTTCTTTAATCTTCACTGCCATATTAGGATGAGTTTTTCTGAGCTTTTTCTTCACAGGCACACACTCAGGCTTCAACGACAAGAAATGTTGCACAATATCAGTATCTAGACCAGGCATGTCTTCAAACGACCAGGCAAAGACGTCAACATATTCTCGTAGCAACTCAATCAACCCCTTCTTAAAAGACTCTTCAAGGAGTGCCCCAATCTTCACTTCATGAACTCAGTCTTCAGACCCCAAGTTGACTGTTTCCAGATTCTCAAGATGCGGCTGAATGATCTTCTCCTCGTGCTCAAGCAGACAAATAATCTCATCAGGAATCTCTTCAACATTATCTTCTTCTGCCTCAAATACAGGGAACTCAAAGTTGGGAGATGGTGTTGGATCATTATGTTCAATGGGTTTGATCAACCTTGTAAGACCCCAATTTTGTCCCTAAGATCCCCCATGGCATCATAAGCATTGCATTGCATGGCCTCAAGGATCATTGAGCATATTGGCTACCTTACCTTTGGGTGGGATATCCCTGTGAGTGGTTTTGGATCACCAGGCATTGCTTGCATTGTATATCATTGCTTTTCTTTTAATCACTAACCAAAAGTACAAAAATATGTCATCTAACCTTTTGTTTTGTAGCATCAAGCAAGCACAGGTCAAGCAATTCAAGAGTTTCCTTTGTGCAAGAGCTGATGGTATTTTCTTGAGATGAGGACCATTTGATTATTATATTGAGCTTATATGAGCTATGGTTCCATTTTGAAGCAAATTCTCCAAGTGGCAAAGGCCCAAATTCATCAGGCATTTTCAGGTCATCTAGGCTCATACAATCAACTGTGCAGTCAATTGAAGGCTTTGAGGTGGGGGAATTGATCTTAACATCCTCATTCATGTTCAAACAAGGCCTATTCATCATGTCATACATCTATCTTGAAGATTTTGAAGTCAAATCAAAAGTTTCCAAAAATGGAAAGTGACCTATAATTTCAAGTTTCCAAAAGTGGCAAGTTTTTAGTTCACATTCAACTTGACTCTTTCCAACATCAAAGAAGCTTCAAATAAATATTTGGTCAATATGAAAGTTGAAGATCTTTCTCTCCCATTTCCAAAAAGTCCAAGATCATGAGCATCTGATGAATGGTTGAGAAATTATGGCCAAATGATTGCCAAGTGTACATGGAAGTTCAACATGCCATAACTTTTGATCCAAAACTCCAAATTGGTCCACTCTTTTTGCAACATGCTTCTTGTGACCAAAGATTCCAAATCAATCATTGCATTGCATGAAAAGAGCTCACATGACCATATGTCCATGCAAGTACATTTTGGAGGGAAAATGCATAATTCAAATTTGGTGAATCACATGAGCCAAATACCAATCATATCATGTTCATGAGCTGATTTTAATTGATTTTGAACCTTGCATGGGCACCGTTCACGTGCACTTTTGCCATGCATAGGTGTATTTACCAATTTTGCCATACACCTCATATCTTCCTAATTTCAATTAACCAAGGCTTAATCTTAATTGCAGCATGCTTAATGGAGAGTATATAAGCCAAATTGCTAATCACATTTCATAAGAATAACAGAATTTAGATCTAGAATTGCATTTCCCTCCAAAAACTATCTCACTTCAAAGTTGAAATTTCTTCACATAACTCATGAATTTTCTTGCATAATCTGGTTCATTGAGCATTATTGAGTAGGAATCAAGCATTGGATTGGAGAATTTGGTGCAGATTCGTGCATACATAAAGCTTGAACATGAAGATGGATCTTGAAAATTGGGCTTCATTCAGGTGGATTCAAGTGTCGATTCGTGCATCAAACTTCATATCAAGGTTGGAGGAGAAGATCTGGAAGTGCTGGAGCCTTGAACACGAGGATTTGGACACTGCACATCAAGTGAGCTTGAAATTCGATCCTCATTATTTGCCTTTTCATGTACATAAACTGATAGATCCTTTGATGCTGATGATTCTGATGTGATTAGATCTAGAAATGGTTAAGAATTGAGCTAGATATGTTGACTGGAATTTTTGATGTGCAATATGTTTCTCTTCGATCTGCTCTTGTTAGGAAGTATTAATTTGAATTGAGCATGGATTTGGAAAGTATGTTGTGTGAGCTTTCGAATGGTACCATTTTCATGCATTTCTGGAAAAAATTTATGAACCGTCGCCGGAAAACCATCGGAGAAGACGACCGGAATCACTATTCCGGCCGTCTGGTTCAGCGCTTAGGGTTTCAAATAGTGCGTGCTTGCAACCTTCAGGTCTTCAGTTCGAACCCTGGCGCAAACATCTTGAAATTCCATTTGATTTTCCTTCACTTATCCAAACGCTGTGTTTCAATTGCCACGCGCTTGCAACCTCATACACTTCAGTTCGATTCCTACGCATGACATTTGTTTTAATTGTTTTCACTGAGCGCTTATTTGACCTCATGCACCTGTGTTCGAATCCCTGCTTGTTGCATTATGCTGTTTTCATTTTTAAATAACATTTTCGATGATTTTCATTTTATTTCCATTTTATTTCATCAACTTGCAAAAATCATAAAAAATAGAATACATATCCAATTTAATCCAAATTTTTTTCACATGTTCATTTTAATCTCTATTATTTTTTGATGTTAATTTCCTGATTTTTACATTGCTGGATTTTTAAATGTGCTTGATTGTTTGAACATAATGCCAAAATGACATGTTGTGCTAATTGATTTGTGGAATGCTCATAGTTTGTCAAATTGCCTTGAAATTTGACATGCTTATTCATAACATGTAACATGATCTTTTGGCTTTTGTTTGGCATTTTTACCATTTAATACCACTGTTTTAGTCACATGGACATATGTTGTAACATTTGGTGTCACATTCTTGACCTTGCTCTTGTGCATTTTCATTCATATGCCATTTGTTATCTTCTGGACTTAATTTTTGGTATGATGCTTGTTCATAACATGTTAAGTGCACATAAAAATTTTCATGATCATTGGATTCATTTCTGTTTTAATGTGGATTTTCTATTCTTGATGTCCAAATTTGATCACATTGTTTGCCTTTGCCTTATCTTGATTAATTGATGGCTTTGCTTATTGATTTGGGTTTGGTCCTTTTGAGGCTTTCTTCTTGTTTGATTGAATGTGCTTCATATGAAATATTGACTTCTGTTTTGGTCATTTGCCTTGCCTTTGACCCTATTCTTTGTACTAGTGGTTTGTACTCACCAATTGTGTTTGTGTTTCAGGTATTTAGCACTAATGATTGGTGTGGCCTCATCATTTGAGATGCCATTTACTTTGTTTACTAACCTTTGTTGTGTTGTAGGTCCCTTGATGTGATGAATTCACTTGAGTGATTGCATTTGAGACTTACCTTGTGTATAACTGTTGGATGTTCCTCTGTTGTCTGTTTTGGTTTTTTGAATACAATATTGACTGTCTGGCTTTTGTACAGGTACATTAGTCGCTTTTAGCTCATGTCGCCTTTTTGGCAGGCGTTTGGCTGAAGTCCTCCTTAAGAGGCAATGATTGTGATTGTTTATATTTGTGCTAAAGACCTCTAAATGAGGCATGCTACTTGTTAAGTCCTCCTAAGTGAAGAGGCAATTGACAGATAAAAAGGATTTGCAATCAATCCCCTATTATTCAGTTGAGTCTTTCATTATGCTCGCACTACGTGTCGATGCTTTTGAATAAACACCCAAGATCTTGTATAGAGTCAGTCATGTGGAATAAGGTCCCTCATTCTGGATCCCCACACCTTCTTTGATTCAAGCTCACCCAGGCCAGGGTTAAGAGCATGAGGTCTTATCCTCATTTCCTATTCATCAGCTTCACCCTAACTCTCAATGTTAGTGGTTAAGAGCTTCAGAACACCCCTACAGTCTTGGCTTGTTTGTCGAGGTTGATATGACCCCTTGACTAAAGCCCAACTCTTGTCTGAGCCTCTTGTTTGCATATAGAGTGTGATACTTGATTGCTTGTTTGCATATAGAGTGTGATACTTGATTGCTTGTTTGCTTATTTGTGAATCTTTCATATGTTTTCTTTTCATGCATGTTTGTTTGTTTGAGGAGTCAGATGTAAGACCATTGATTGGCTATCTGTTTCTTGTTTTGTTCTGTGGAGTTAGATGTAAGACCATTGATTGGCTATCTGTTTCCTGTTTTGTTTTGTGGAGTTAGATGTAAGACCATTGATTGGCTTTCTGTTTCCAGTTTGTTTTTGGAGTTGGATGTAAGACCATTGATTGGCACTCCGTTTCCAGTTTTTGATTGTTCTCTTATGAGACCCTGCTTATTTGCTTATTGCTTTGTGTTGCCTAATTCCAAAGGAACTTACTTGGATCATTTCTATGATCTTGAGAAAGCAAATCCTGTTTGTGGTTTTGTTCCCTTAACCCTTTTGTGCTTAGCCTTGATCCATTTCCATCCTTAACCTAAACCAGAAAATCTTTTGTGCAAACATTTGACTTGTTTTCAAAACTAGAAACCTAGACCTTATGCCTTTGATTTTCCAACTCTCTTTTCACTAATACTCATTGTAATTGAACTCTAATTCATACTTTGACTTCATTTTGTGAATAATTCTAATTGGTTAATTCCACCCACTCAATTGTCTTTTGTGGCCCTTGTCCACTTCTTGATAAATTTTAATGCATTAGCCATAGGTTTGAGTTATCTCAGTGGTTGATGTAAATCTCACCGCATCCTTAGTGATTGAATTGTAAGACTTCCATGCTTATTATAGGGTTAACCCCTCACTAGCGTGTTGAAGCTTTTCTCACATGGTGGATTGTTGGCTTAGGTTGAGTTTCCTCCTGTTGATAACGAAAGACCTTAAGGCTTTTGTTTAAAATCAATCCACTCATTCGTTTTGAAATTTTTTACCCGAACTATGGGGTTTTGATCCTTATCTTTCATGAAAAGGTACGTAGGCAATGGGTTCATCCATCCAAACAAAAAAAAATGTAAATAAATTTGTATATTCTTTTCTCATCCCTTCAATCATGTTTGCACAAAATATTTCATAAACAAATAACTCTTTGCAACAAGTTGTGAAAAGAGGTTCCCTAGGAGTACCTAGGATGTTGTGGGTGCCTAAAACCTTCCCATGACATAACTAGCCCCTTACCCAGATCTCGCACCCTTCTTTTACTAGTTTTGTTTGTAAAACTTTTAGGCTTTTGTTCGCTTTCTAGCCATTCCTTTGGATAAATAGAAGTGCGGTGGCGACTCGACTTTGTATGCTTTGCTTTTGATTTAGTCAATAAATCTAAAGGTAACGAATACACCGCTACAGAAAAGTGGCGACTCCATTGGGGATCGAACCCTCACCAGTGGGTTTGCCTTTTTTCACACTTGTTGTATTATATTTGTTTATGACATATTTTTGTGCAATTTGGGATTACTGTATTGATTGTAATGTTTGAATTGCTTGATATATCAATTGCTTATTTGCTTGGTGATCCTTGTGAGATGAGTTCTATACCCGAACTCGAGTGCACCTTATGATAGGAGAATGGCATAGTCTCGTCGACTTGTGTGGAGTTATTCCTTAGCAAGTTGACTTGCGAGTCCATTCACTTGGTGGAGGTCATGTTGGGATCAATAATGTCACACAAGTTATTTGTGGTTACACATTACTCTTTCCAATATGTGCCTTAGAAGCCAAGGACCTTAGTTTACCAAGCCCATCTTGGCCTATTTTTAAGACGTAGTGCGGAGGTCGTTCAGATGTAATATCTGATACGATTGTTACGTGATACTATACTCATAAGAGTCTCTCTTGAGAATATTTTTAGAATACGAGTATTCGTTCCTCCGATAATATTCGAAAGATGGGATGATGACTATGGGAACCTCTGGTAGAACATGTTCGGCAGGTTTAAACCATAATACACTCCCTTTGGGTGGTTCTTAACCGAGACTCCATGCTCGTGACTCACAACAAACCCGTGATTCATGGTTGATCCGTTCAACTATCGTTAATATCAATGGAACTTGGGTGTTGATAAGGTGAAAACCATAATCCACCAAAATGGATGATTGATATTAAGGATGGTTGAGCCGTTCATATATCGTTAATATCAATGGAACTTGGGTGTCGATAAGGTGAAAACCATAATCCACCAAAATGGGTGATTGATATTAAGGATAATATGAGCCATCCCATGACCTTTGTCTGGTGTGCTTTGCTTGATCCTTGAGTGTGATTGTTGTATTCATGCATTCATCTGCATCCATGTCATCAGAGAAAAAGAAAATTTTCAAGGAACTTAAGGGGTTTATTTGCAAAATTTTCAGACATGGAAAGACAAAAAAGGCATACAAAGAAGTACAACTTCCGACAGCCCAATCTGAAAGAGTTAAGGAATCTGACATCCTATGTACTAGATCCCTTGGGTTTCAAAGCTCGTTTCGGGAAGCTTCTTCCTCTTCTGACTACTCAGATGGATGAAGGGTTGATGGGTACTTTGGTGCAGTTCTATGATCCTCTGTATCACTGCTTCACTTTTCCAGACTTTCAGCTATTGCCTACCCTTGAGGAGTATGCTCATCTTGTGGGTATTCCTATTCTGGACCAGTTGTCGTTCAGTGGCTTGGAGAGTATTCCTACTTCTCAAGAGATAGCTGACATGTTGCACATAGATGAATCCTTGGTTAAAGCTCATATGACTACCAAAGGTGGAATTCAAGGTCTTCCTTCTGACTTCCTCATTGCTCAAGCTACCATTTATGGGAAGGCTATGAGTGAGGATGCCTTTGAAGCCATATTTGTGCTTCTCATCTATGGATTGGTATTGTTCCCCAACATCGACAAATTTGTGGATGTGAACGCTATTAGTATCTTCTCTGCTCTTAATCCCGTTCCGACTCTGTTGGGTGATACCTATTTCTCTTTGCATCTGAGGAATGCAAAGGGTTGTGGTGCTATTGTGTGCTGTTTGCCTCTGTTGTATAAGTGGTTTATTTCTCACTAACCGCAGACGGTTGCTTTCAAGGAGAACAAGGGATGTCTACGGTGGTCTACGAGACTTATGTCTCTCACTAATGATGATATCTCTTGGTATGATCGCGTGTATGATGGAGTTCAGATTATTGACTCTTGTAGTGAATTCTCCAATGTGCCTCTTCTTGGTACATGTGGTGGGATTAGCTACAACCCCGTTTTAGCACGACGTCAGCTTGGGTTCCCCCTAAAGGATAAACCTAATAACATTCTGTTAGAAGGTGTGTTCTTTCAGGAGGGTAAAGATCCCCAAGGCTTGAAAGCCAGGATGGTTCGCGCTTGGCGCAAGATTCACAAGAAAGGTAGGAATGAGTTGGGTCCTAAGAATTGCATAGCTTTGGAGCTGTATACTGATTGGGTAAGGAAGAGAGCATCTGAGTATCTCATGCCTTACGATTATCCGAGACCTACACCTTTGATTGTGGCTGGGCCTTCAACCCTCCCTAACCAAGGAGTAGAGGAGTTGAGAGACGAAGACCTATCACGTGCCTGGATCCGTGAAAGGGAAGAGTTGCTTCAGCAGATTAAGGAGAAGGATGCTCTGATTGAGTTCCTCGAGCATCAGGTGATTGATGACCCTGATGATGCTTGAACTTCTCTACTTCCTCAGTCTTCCAAGTTCTGGAAAAGGAGGTATGATAGACTCGCCAAAGAGAAGGCGGATATGGAAGCAGCATATGAGAGAGAAGTGAAGAAGCTTCGTGTAACTTATCTTCCGGTGTCCCGAGCTTCTAGGGATCCATAGGATGATTATTTTCCTTTTCACTTGTAATATGATTAACAATGTTGTACTTCTTTGTCTTGATATATTCGATGAGATATTTTCCATATGCGATTAAAATGTTAATATTTCAAAATTTGCAAATAGAACCCTAAGAGTTCCTTTGGAATAAAACAAATCATATGCACAAACATTGCATGCATCATTTGCATAAGCAGGTTTTGTTCCGGTCTCCTGTCCTATGATCTGACTCTGTTGCTCTTCATTTATTTTGAAGACAGGCTGACTCACCGGTACTACACTAGAGCCAACTCTTCCAGATTGATGGATCATCTTGAGCAAGAGAACCATGAACTCAAAGAGGAAGTCGCCAGACTGAGTGCTTTGATGGAATATTTCTTGGCTGCCCAGAGCCAGTCGTCTCCAACACCTGCAACTCCTCCCCAGAGGACAGTCGTTTCTGAGATTGTTTCCTCTACTGTGCCTGCTGCCAATGCACAGTTTGCAACAGCCATGCCATCCGGGTTTCCGTGGGGGATGCCTCCCAACTTTATGCCCGATATTCCTGCTCTAACTTTTGCTGCCATGCCTGCATCTAGCCCGATCCTTGTTGTTCCTCCTCCTGTCGTGCATACCATTCCTAGGGTAGACGACACCATCTATCATTCTGAGCCGTCTGAGGGCCCAGATGTCAATAAGAAGATGGATGCGATGAATGACCAATTTCTTGAGCTGCGCAAGGAATTGAAGACCCTTCGAGGAAAGGATTTGTTTGGGAAGTCTGTTGCCGAGCTCTGTTTGGTTCCCAATGTTAAAATACCTGTGAAATTCAAAGTCCCTGACTTTGAGAAGTACAAAGGGAATACTTGTCCTCTCAGCCACCTGGTCATGTACGCCAGGAAGATGTCAACTCAAACGGATAATGATCAGCTGCTTATCCATTATTTTCAAGACAACCTGTCCGGTGATGCACTGCGTTGGTATATGAGTTTGGACAGTGCGAACATTCGTTCCTTCAATGATCTTGGCGAAGCCTTCGTCAAGAAGTACAAACACAATGTGGATATGGCTCCCGATCAGGATCAGCTCAGGGCCATGTCCCAGAAGGATAAGGAAACGTTCAAGGAGTACGCCCAGAGGTGGTGAGAGTTGGCAGCTCAGATTACTCCTCCGCTAGAAGAGAAGGAAATGACCAAGATCTTTTTGAAGACCTTGAGTTCATTCTATTACGAGCGAATGATTGCTAGCGCTCCTTCTGACTTCACCGAGATGGTGAACATGGGGATGCGTCTAGAGGAAGGAGTCCGTGAAGGACGTCTATCCAAGGATGAAGGCTCTTCTACCAAACGATATGGGGCATTTGCGAAGAAGAAAGATGGAGAGGTACATGCTGTGCAATCCCATGTGAAATCCAGAAGACCCTCTGCAAAGAGGAAGACCGCTCGTCCAGCCGGTAATCAGCATCAGGTGGCTCATATAGCACTTGTCTTCAGAGATAATCAGCAATATCAGCGCAATAATCAACAAACATCTCAGCAATATCAACAACAACATTGTCCTCAACAGCAGGCCTACCAGCCTCGCAATGGTAATCAAGCCAGTACGAGTTATGAGAGGAAGAAGATCACTTTCGATCCGATTCCGATGTCATATGCAGAGCTGTATCCCTCTTTGATAGAGCGAAAACTGATTACTCCCAGAGATCCTCCGGCTATACTTGCTAACCCTCAGTGGTGGTATAAGCCTGACCAGCATTGTGTTTACCACTCTGGTGCTCCGGGCCACGATGTGGAAAATTGCTTTCCGTTGAAGACTAAGGTTCAAGACCTTATGAGATGCGGTATTCTGAGCTTTGAGGACGCAAGTCCTAATGTTACAAAGAACCCATTGCCCGAGCATGGGAAGTCTGTTAACATGGTCAAGGGTTGCCCTGGCAAGTACAAGGTCAAATATGTTAGCCATATTCGACAGTCTCTTGTTGAGTTGCACCGTTTGTTGTGTGATTACAGTCATTTGGAGCACGATCATGATAAATGCCGAATCTGCTCTGTTAACAGATTGGGTTGTCGCCAAGTGCGCAGAGATCTTCAGGAATTGCTGGACGAGGGAACCATTGAGATCCTTTAGAACAGGAATGTTGACGAAGTTGAACCAGAAGTCAATGTCATTTCTCCAGTGTTTCGAGTACCTGAACCTGTTATCATTAAGTATGATGGTAGCAAGCAGAAGGTTTCTCCTTCCCTGATTATCAAGCCTGCCGGCCCTGTGCCGTATTCTTCTGATAAGGCAATCCCATTCCGTTATAATGTTGCGGCTGTGGAAAATGGGAAAGAGGTGGCTTTACCATCCTCTGCTGTTGTGAATATTGTTAATGTCAGCGGGTTGACCTGTAGTGGTCGTGTGTTTTCTGCACCACCGAAGCCTCCGGCTAAGGCTGACTCTGTTGAGCGTCCGGTTGGGAATGCGTCGAATTCTCCAAATCCGGCACCTGTTGTTAAACCCTCCTCTGTACAAAAGACTCTTACTTCTGTTGGCCCTAGTGGCAATTTGAATGAAGACTGTGATGAGATGCTGAGGCTCATCAAGAAGAGTGAGTACAACGTTGTAGATCAGCTTCTACAAACGCCATCTAAGATCTCCGTGTTATCATTACTTCTGAATTCAGAACCGCATAGAGAGGCTCTGCAGAAAGTCTTGGATTTGGCTTATGTCGATCATGATGTCACTATTGAACAGTTTGACAACATTGTTGCAAACATTACTGCTTGTAACACTTTGAGTTTCTATGACTCGGATCTCCCTGAGGAGGGAAGAGACCACAACATGGCTTTACATATTTCTATGCATTGCAAGAACGACGCCATGTCCAACGTTCTGGTGGACACTGGGTCATCTCTGAACGTATTGCCGAAGACCACTCTCTCTAGATTGTCATATCAGGGGCCTCCCATGAGGCCGAGTGAGGTTGTTGTGAAAGCTTTTGATGGGTCGCGTAAGACCGTGATTGGGGAAGTTGATCTCCCAATCAAGATTGGACCAAGTGATTTCCAGATTACCTTTCAGGTTATGGATATTCACCCATCTTATAGCTGTCTCCTTGGTAGACCATGGATTCACGAGGCTGGCGCCGTGACATCCACCCTACACCAGAAGCTGAAATTCGTTAAGAACAAGAAACTGGTTGTGGTAGGGGGAGAAAAGGCTCTCCTGGTTAGCCACTTGTCTTCTTTCTCATACATAGATGTTGAGGATGAAGTTGGAACTCCTTTCTAAGCTTTATCTATAGCCGAGCCTGTTGAGAAGAGAACTCCTTCATTTGCTTCCTATCGAGATGCAAAATTGGCCATTGAATGTGGTGCAATTGCTGGTCTAGGAAAAATGATCGAGCTTGAAGATAATAAGTCCCGGGCTGGCATTGGCTATTCTTCTGGGGTCATCCACACCGGTCAGAACGAGGAAGCTGCTGCTATCTTGGAAGAGGATGCAGAGGACTCTGACAATTTTGTCATCCCTGGAGGGGTCTGCCACAATTGGGTCATTGTGGATGTTCCTACAGTCATTCATAGATCAAAGTAATAATCACTTTGTTTAAAAACCCTTCTCCCATGCCAAAAGGAGAAGTGATGACATTGTTGGCAACATTTAATACAATGATATTTCATTCAAATAAATTCATGTTAAATGTTTGTTTTTCCATTTGTTTTCCCTTTTCTCTTTTTGCATGAAATTGGTGATCACAAAAAACCCTAAAAAAGCAAGAATAAAAGCAATCTTTTCATCTGCATAATGATTGCCTTGTTTGATTTCTAAAAAGCTTTTATATCTAAAATCATTATGCAGGTTGATTCTAAAACCCATTGAACATAATGATCCAACGCCATCTCCCAATTTTGAATTCCCTGTATTCGAAGCAGAGGAAGATGATGTTGAAGGGATTCCTGATGAGATTACCCGTCTTCTTGAGCATGAAAAGAAGATCATTCAGCCGCATCTTGAGAATCTGGAAACAGTCAACTTGGGGTCTGAGGATTGTGTTCGAGAGGTGAAGATTGGGGCACTCCTTGAAGAGTCTATTAAGAAAGGGTTGATCAGTTTGCTACGAGAATATGCTGATATCTTTGCGTGGTCGTATGAAGACATGCCGGGTCTAGATACAGATATTGTGCAGCATTTCCTGCCTTTGAAGACTGAGTGTGTGCCTGTGAAGCAGAAGCTCAGAAGAACTCATCCAGATATGGCAGTGAAGATCAAAGAGGAAGTTCAGAAGCAAATTGATGCGGGGTTTCTGGTGACTTCTACGTATCCTCAATGGGTGGCCAATATTGTTCCCGTGCTTAAGAAAGATGGAAAAGTCCAAATGTGTGTGGACTATAGAGATTTGAATAAAGCTAGTCCGTGATCACACTAAAATTTACATATTTTCGACTCCGATTTCACATGCATTCTAGCTATTTTATTACCGTTTGTTGTGTTATTACTGTGTTTTCCTTTGTTTTCAGGTTTTTACTTTAATCGGAGCCCCAATCGAGAAAAGGAGCGAAAAAGAGGCAAAAACCCTAAAAATCAACATTTTACTCTTATGGCCTACCCCATGGCGGGCGCCACAGTCCAAGCCATGACGTGTCCAATTCAAACTTCCATCAATTCCCACGTTTTCCCACCACTTCCACTAAGGCGCCCCACTTTGTGCTTGTGGCGGGCGCCATAGCCTTGTGGCGGGCACCACAAGAGGAAAACTGTTTCCTCTATTTTCAAGTTGAAGGGCATCCAAGTCAATTCCACCTTTTTTATTTGCTTATAAATAGAAACGCGAATTCAGTTTTACAACCATCCAAACTTAGAGCAGAGGCAAACTCAGAAGCAACTTTGTTTCACTTAGGCATATATTCAGTATTTTATAGTGGTAATCGCTTCGCATTGGAGTGTTACCACAATTGTGTCATTAAGTCTATGATAGAGTCTGTAATCGAGTTTGGAGCACTTTGGAAGGAAGTTAATCCTGCCGCCATTTTCTTTTCCGCATTGCAATTTACTCAGCCCTCCGATTGGAGCAGGTTTTTATTACTCGCCTTTACTTTATTTATTTCCCACACTCGCTTTTACTTTATTTATTTCTCGCACTCGCTTTTACTTTATTTATTTCCCGCACTCGCTTTTACTTTATTTATTTCCCGCACTCGCTTTAAATTATTTAATTTCCGCACTCGCTTTACTTTTATTTATTTCCTCGCACTCGCTTTAAATTATTTACTTTCCGCACTCGCACTACTTTTATTTATTTTAATGCACTTTTACTTTACCATGTCTAGCTAAATTTATAAGGCTAGAATGTAAGGATCGTAATTAAACCAGTAATCCGTACAATTGTTCGTAGAAACACTTAATGGGCTATTTTAACTTTCAACTTAAGTTTTCCCGCACTTCAATTCCGTTGGGTAAGATCGAAAGCCGTCCAACGTCTTTATAAACTTAATTGTTTTTAACTATTTCAAAAACAGCGAAAGCGCTTTGTTTAGTTCATTAGGAGAGTTTAACATCAAGAAGAAAAGAGATTTTAAAACTATTTTCGGACGCGTTTATAAGTTTAGAGTCTGGTTTGTGAGAACCTCTTTTGGTTAAGAAATCCAGGTTATAATACTTTTCAACTTAGTCAAGACACTATATTTCTTAAAAATAGGTTTACTACTCTAACGCAATGCGCGCCTTTTTATAAGTGACAATAAGAGGGTTTGATTAGGGAGTACAACTCGGTTCTGAATACGCGAAAGCGACAGTTCCTGTTAAATTAGTTCTTTTCAAAGTAGGAAACATTGCCCATAAGTAGTTCTATTAGCAAGTACTTGGATTATCAATTAATTACGTGAATTACATTCGACCCTGTCTTTATTAATTAAATCTATTTAAATACTTTACTTTTCATTGCACACTACAAAAACACTTATTTCGATTGCCTCTGATAAACACCATAACAACAGATAACGATAGATTGACACTTGGTCTCTGTGGTTCGATAATCTTTTATATTACTCTGACGCGTTCGTACACTTGCGAACACCGCATCAAGTTTTCCAACGCATCAAGTTTTTGGCGCCGTTGCCGGGGACCAATTTCGTCAAATTTCATTTTCCTGTTGTTATATCGTTTAGACTTAGGTTATTTCCCGCCGGTCGATGCGAAGAACTCGCAGCACCGGAAGTTTAAGCTTAGTAAACCCTCTGGCGGAACCTGAACGTTACGCTCGCGCACGTTTATTCTTTCATAGAATTAAGAGAGTTATGGCCGAAGATCAAAACCAAAGACCTCTTAAGGACTTCGCTCAACCATCTAACGAAGAACCTAGTTCTAGTATAGTAAACCCAATCATCCCAGCCAATAATTTTGAACTTAAACCATCCCTATTGCAACTAGTGCAACAGAGACAATTCGCGGGTCTCGCTACCGAGAATCCAAACCAACATTTAAAAATATTTCTTCAATTAGCAGATACTTTTAAAACCAATGGAGCTTCTCCTGAGGCAATACGTTTAAGATTATTTCCTTTTTCCCTCAGAGATAAAGCTCTATCATGGTTAGATTCCCTTCCACCCAATTCCATTACGACTTGGGATAACCTTAGAAGAGTTTTTCTTGCTAGATATTTTCCCCCGAGTAAGACCGCCGTTCTTCGAAACCATATAACTAGATTTACCCAAAACCATGGAGAATCGCTGTTCGAAGCTTGGGAGAGATATAAAGAGTTGTTACGAGCATGCCCACATCATGGCTTAGAAAATTGGTTAATCATTCAAACCTTCTATAATGGACTTCATTATAACACAAAGATGACCATCGACGCTGCCGCAGGCGGTGCTCTGATGAACAAACCTTACCCTGAAGCTAGCGCCCTCATCGAAGACATGGCTCAAAACCATCAATCATGGGGAATCGAACGAGCGATAGTGGAGAAGAAGGAAGCCCAAGGAGGAGTGCATGAACTAAGCTCTATAGACATGATGCAGGCTAAAATGGACGCATTAGCCCTTAAAGTCGAGCATATGTACACGAACCCGAATACTGTAGTCGCAGTTTCGTCGGATTGTGAGATATGTGGAACTCAAGGACACCAATCCGCAGAATGCAGTCTGTTAAACGAAACCCACTCTGAGCAAGTGAACTACACCCAAGGGAACCCATACTCGAATACCTATAACCCTGGATGGAGGAATCACCCTAACTTCTCCTATAAAAATAATAACCCTATTCAAAATAATGCACCTCCGAGACCTAGTTATCAAGCCCCTAGATCAAATCAACCTATGCAACCTGTACCACCAAAGCCGAGCCTTGAGAAAATTATGGAAAATTTTATCACCGCTCAAACCCAACAAAACAAGGAGTTCATGAACCAAAACATTCATGTTAACGAATTGATTACTCAGTTAGGAACCAAGGTTGACCAAATAGTTACTCATACCAAGATGCTTGAAACCCAGATCTCTCAGGTAGCTTTAAACCAAGCCCCTCAGACTACACCTGGAGGACAATTCCCTGGACAACCTCAACAAAATCCGAGAGGACAAGCCAATGCCATTACCCTACGAAGTGGGAACGCTTATGATGAGCCACCAAACCCAAGATTGAGTGAACCCGAAACTTCTAAGGAATGTACCAAACCCCCGGACGAAGTAAAGGAACCAGAGGAATCTGAAAACCAGGAAGGTCGAGATAAAGGAGAAGAACCTAAAGATAAAATTTACGTACCGCCCCCACCATATAAACCACCTATACCATATCCCCAAAGACTCAAACAAACCCAGATCAATAAACAGTATCAGAAATTTATTAAAGTTATAGAAAAACTTCATGTAGAAATCCCTTTCACAGAAGCCATTACCCAAATACCTTCTTATGAAAAGTTTCTGAAAGACATCCTTACCAACAAACGTAGACTTGACGATCCGAAGCCTTTGGAATGTAATGCTATTTCCAAGGACAAATTAGCAAAGAAAGATAAAGATCCTAGAAATTTCTCCATTCCTTGCCTTTTGGGTAATCATGTCATCGAAAAAGCTTTTCTAGACTTAGGAGCTAGTGTGAGCTTAATGCCTCTAGCAGTTTGTGAGAGATTAAACTTAGGAGAATTACAACCCACTAAGATGTCACTTCAGTTAGCCGATAGATCTGTTAAATATCCGATAGGCATTTTAGAAGATGTTCCTGTTAGGATATGTCAACTATTTATCCCTACTGATTTTGTCTTCATGGACATCAAAGAGGACAATGATATACCAATTCTTCTAGGAAGACCATTCTTATCGACTGCAGGAGCCATAATAGATGTCAAGAAAGGAAAGTTGACATTTGAGGTAGGTGACGAGAAAATAGAATTTATACTTTCAAAATTTCTTATGGCACCTGTGATGGGAGACTCGTGTTATGCCTTAGATATCATTGATGAATGTGTTAGAGAATTAGAACAAAAAGAAATTATAAAAACAATTAAGTTACCATCAAGCCCCATAAAGGAAGATGATGACTTTAAAGAACCTTACATCGATGATAACCTTTACGAATGTTTATCCCTTACCCCAGATCCTATGCCATGCCCTAAGAAACCAACCTTAGAACTTAAGGAACTTCCTAAGAACCTGAGATATGAGTTCCTCGATGAAAAGATGAACCGTCCAGTTATAGTCAGTTCTACCTTGAGCCATGAGGAAACAAACC
Organism: Lathyrus oleraceus; assembly: GCF_024323335.1. Classification (NCBI taxonomy): domain Eukaryota; kingdom Viridiplantae; phylum Streptophyta; class Magnoliopsida; order Fabales; family Fabaceae; genus Lathyrus; species Lathyrus oleraceus. The sequence continues at coordinate 519,715,299 of NC_066584.1, forward strand.
AACTTTTAGATGTTTTACGAAGATATCCCTCAGCCTTAGGATATAATATCTCTAACCTGAAAGGTATAAGCCCATCCGTATGCATGCATCGGATTTCGCTCGAAGAAGATTCAAAACCCTCTAGGGAACATCAGAGAAGAATAAACCCTATAATGAATGATGTTGTTAAGAAGGAAGTTCTTAAGTTGCTTGAGGCAGGTATAATCTACCAGATCTCTGATAGTAAGTGGGTGAGCCCTGTGCATGTAGTACCTAAAAAGGGAGGCATCACAGTCGTGCAAAACGATAAAGGCGAACATGTAGCAAAACGTTTAGAAGGAGGATGACGGATGTGTATAGATTATAGAAAATTAAATAAAGCAACTAGGAAGGATCATTTCCCTTTACCGTTTATAGACCAGATGTTGGAGCGTCTAGCCAGACACTCTTACTTCTGTTATCTAGATGGATACTCTGGATTCTTCCAAATACCTATTCACCCCGAAGATCAAGGAAAAACTACCTTTACACGCCCCTATGGAACCTTTGCCTACAGACGAATGCCTTTCGGCCTCTGTAATGCTCCAGCTACTTTCCAATGCTGCATAATGTCAATCTTCGCAGATTACCTAGATGGTATCATGGAAGTGTTTATGGACGATTTCTCGGTTTGCGGATTCGATTTCCACAATTGCCTTGCTAACCTTGAGAAAATCCTGGAGAGATGCGTGGAGGTGAACCTCGTGCTAAATTGGGAAAAATGTCATTTCATGGTAACCGAAGGAATAGTTTTAGGACATATAGTTTCCGAAAAAGGTATAGAGGTAGATAAAGCAAAAATAGAAGTTATAGAAAACCTAAAACCCCCAAAAACCATCAGAGAAGTCTGAAGCTTTCTTGGACACGCTGGATTCTATCGGCGTTTTATCAAGGACTTCTCCCAAATAACTAAACCGTTAACCGGACTTTTAATGAAAGATGCTGAATTCATTTTCGATGAAAAATGTAATGACGCATTTAATCTTTTAAAGCAAGCATTAATCTCAGCGCCCATTATGAAACCGCCCGATTGGTCGGAACCTTTTGAGATAATGTGTGATGCTAGTGATTATGCAGTTGGAGCCGTTCTAGGACAAAGGAAAGATAAAAAATTACATGCCATTTATTATGCCAGTAGAACCCTAGATGCTGCCCAACTTTACTACGCCACAACTGAAAAAGAATTACTCGCTGTAGTTTTCGCTATAGACAAATTTAGATCTTATCTAGTAGGAGCAAAAATTATTGTTTACACCGATCATGCTGCCATTCGTTACCTATTAAGTAAAAAAGATGCCAAGCCCAGGTTACTCCGATGGATTCTATTACTACAAGAGTTTGATTTAGATATAAGAGATAAAAAAGGCACTGAAAATGTAGTAGCCGATCACCTTTCTAGGCTAGAACATCTAAAACCTGAACTCATACCCATAAATGATGATTTCGCCAATGATAGACTGATCGCTAGAGTAGAAACCATTGAAGACAATAACCTAGATCCTTATGAGCATTCCCAAAATTCCTTAGCAATAAATAACGTACCCTGGTATGAAGATTTCGTTAATTACCTAGCTGCTGATATAGTACCCCCTGATCTTGACTACCACCGCAAGAAGAAATTCTTCCACGATGTGAGAAACTTCTATTGGGACGAACCGCTCCTTTTCAAAAGGGGTAAAGATGGCATTTTTCGCCGTTGCGTTCCAGAAGAAGAGGTAAATAGTATTATCGAGCATTGTCATTCTGCACCTTATGGTGGACATGCGAGCACCTCTAAGACATACGCCAAGATTCTTCAAGCTGGCCTATTATGGCCTACCATGTGGCGTGATGTCTATGCTTACATTGTCAAATGTGATAGATGCCAACGCACTGGAAACATTTCAAGACGTGATGAAATGCCCTTAAGAAACATTCAGGAAGTAGAACTCTTTGACGTATGGGGTATAGATTTGATGGGACCTTTTCCACCATCCTTAGGAAACAGGTATATCTTAGTAGCCGTAGACTATGTGTCTAAGTGGATTGAAGCTATAGCTGCACCTACAAACGACACTAGGGTAGTAATCAAACTATTTAAAAACTATATATTCCCTAGATTTGGAACACCACGTTTAGTCATAAGCGATGGAGGATCACACTTTATATCGAGAATATTTGACAAACTTTTAAGAAAATATGGAGTTAGGCATAGAGTAGCAACACCGTACCACCCACAGACTAGTGGCAAAGTAGAAGTATCTAATAGGGAGATAAAACAAATCCTAGAGAAAACTGTTTCTATTTCTAGGAGAGACTGGTCTCAGAAGCTTCAAGAAGCATTATGGGCCTATAGAACCACTTTCAAAACCCCTATAGGAACTACTCCTTACCAACTAGTTTATGGAAAAGCATGTCACTTACCATTTGAGTTAGAGCATAAAGCCTATTGGGCCATTAAAACTTTGAATTTAGACTACTTGGCTGCTGGAGAAAAGCGTACCCTAGATATTCATAAATTAGAAGAACTTAGGCAATCTGCCTACGAGAACGCTAAAATATATAAAGAGAGGACAAAAGCCTATCACGACAAACGAATAATAAAGAAAAACTTCAATATAGGCGATTCTGTTCTCCTTTTCAACACTAGGTTACGACTTTTCCCTGGAAAGCTACGTTCAAGATGGACTGGTCCTTTCGAAGTATCTAAAATTCTGAGATCCGGAGCCGTAGAAATCAAGAACCAAACCTGTATTCCATTCATTGTAAATGGACAAAGACTGAAGCTCTACGAAGGAGGAGACATTCCAGCATACTACTCGAGCCACACCCTGATTGATCCACCGATTCATACTACTACAGGTGTATAAATTCTAACCGTCAAGCTAATGACGTTAAACAAGCGCTGCGTGGGAGGCAACCCATGGTTTTTCCTTTCATTTTACTTTTTTCGCATTTATATACATGTATTTTTATTTTTATTTTATTTTATCTTATTTTGCATTGAGACTAAAGTTTGAATGGTTTGTATTTTCAGGATCACTTTCCTAACTTTTGCAGGATGCAGGGTTTTGATGACATGCATGTTGCCTATAGAGACAATGCTCAGAGGGAGCACTACATTGCTTTGTATCAGCGCCCTATGGCACCCACACGTTACCCTGATCAACATTGTATGGAGGCACTGGGTATCGAGCCTAGTATCCGATTCCTTAGCCACCAGCTCCACTGGGACGAGTTTGCTGATGACTTGAGTAACACATATAGGAACCTGACTTTGGAGTTCCTGAGTTCATTCGACTACGATCCATATTCTGGACCAGATGGGAATGCCGCTTTCAGACTTTTTGGAGTTGAGTACTCCTTCAGCCAGAAAGAGTTCGGCGACCTGTTGGGTTTCCAGACTACTCCTGATGCTATCCCGGAGACACCTTTGGGATATTTCCTGGGTAAGGAGTGGAGAAGTTTTGGAGTGATATATCAGGTGGCGGAAGCCAGGATCCATCTACACAGTTATCTTATGTCATACATAACCCAGCCTTTAGATATTTTCAAATGATATTAGCACATTCCTTCCTGGGAAGACCAGATGCAGAGACACTACTGAGTGAAGAGGAGATCTTCCTATTATTTTGCGCATCCCAGTCTCGCCCAGTCGCATGTGGGAACGTTTTGTTGAATAATCTCAGCGGTATCTCTAGATCCACCGAAGGAGTCATCCATGTTGGTGGAATCATCACACAGATTGCTGTCGCTTTAGGTTTGTCTCGCAAGCTGTTACATCTTCGGACCTACTGTGGATACACGACCATGGACATCGATTTCTGTCTAACCAGAGGATTGATGAGGAGAGCCTCTTTCCATCCATGTCAGTTCCGACTGCTAGTCGACAGCGAGGCCATCCATTACTTCACATTGCCAGACCCTATGATGACTAGTGTGCATGATCCAGCGAATTGGAGTTATGCTCTAGAGGGCCAGGGAGAGACCGTTGAGGAGCCGAGATCGCCCCCAGTTGCTGAATACACACCTGCACCACCATCTCCTAGAATCAGTATTTTCTCTAATAATCATTCATTGCAGACACCCGACATACGCACCCAGATTGCTGAGTGCCGTAGAGAGATTGCAGAGCTTAGACAGGAAGTGGCGGACCTAACTTTACAAATAGGAGTGTCTGATCTCACCCATGCTACTGAAGCCGATTGTCTATATCAGGAGATCGCAGAGCTCAGGCAGGAGATAGCCGTGCTCCGTGGATCCACTCAGGCAGACGACACCCCTAATACCTGATCTCACCATTTCATTTTATTTCTCTATTTATCGTATTTGCATTACTCATTATTATCGCATTTGAATATTATAAAAACTACTACTATACATTAGTATTTCTATTTTTATCTATATATGTTTTATATTTATTTGCATTTTAATTTTTCAGTTATTTATTTATTTATATTTAATTTCTGTTTTTGTTTTTGTTTCAGTTTCCCTTTTTATTTTTCGTTTTTACTTTTATAAAATTATGCAAGTCCAAGTTACTAGGAGAATCACAAGACAAATGCTATCCAGACCCTTCAAAGCCAAAAGACAAGCGAAGCCCAAACCAAAGGACCAAAACCTGGCCCAGCCAGATTTTGCCCTGTGGCGCCCGCCACAACGTCTGTAAATGGTCGGGGCAGACCACTTTCCTTCACCATTTTTGCAACTTACAACCTCCAAAACCCATTTTTTCACCTTGGAAAAAAGCCCTTGAACCCACAAAAAGCTCATACTTTCTGTAGGTGTTTAATTGGCTGCATTGTATGGTAAAACACAAATGTCTTGACTGATGTCATGACATGTATATGTAACTACATTGTAGTTACTGCAAGACTAGCTAACACAGGATTATTGAATGCTGTGACATTCATACCTGTCAACAGATACTAAGGAACAGAAGCTCTGTCAGAACTTAGTATTCACTTGCAGTCTGGTTATCAAGGAAGAACCAGACCTGGCATAAGGCCTACTGATTGAATGTCAAACTGGATGTTGTGACATTCATCATTGACAGCAGCTACTGAAGATTGGGCAGAGTGGTGTTCTGCTATACTTCAGCATATTAGTTAGTTTGTTCTTCAAGAGAATTACAGAACTAACCTAAGGCCAACTGTGTAAATGTTAAGTTGGACACTTTGACATTTACTAATGTAAGCTGGTACTGTAGTATGGTCATATTGATCATGTACAGGTCAGCAGTTTTGTACAGTCTGGTTTCTGGGAAAACAGACTCAGCATATGGACCTTGATGTCAAGCTGAATGTCGTGACATTCATACCTGACAGCATATGCTAAATTGTAGGTTGTTCAGTTTTCTGTTACAGCTTTCTCAGGCTATTCTTTAGGAAGTCAACAGCTTAGAGAAAATCCAGGAAATCAACAACCAAGCTACAGTCAATGAACCTAACAAATAGCCTATTTGTTAGCAACCTAAATATTGAATTTGAGGGAACGTATGTGACCTAAAATTCAGGAAAATACAGGTGCAAAAGCCCAGGTGCTGCAATATAAAAAGGAAGGCATTCCTCCATTCAGTTTCAGGGATTTTGAGGCGTGAAGATTTAGTGTGTCCATCTTACTTCACTGCTGTATTTTTGTGAGTCTAGAATTAGACGTATCTTGTAAGCCAAGTCATTATCAAATAGATGATTGCTTTGGCATAGGGTGTTCATTGAGTTGTAAGTGTTGTGTCACTCAAAGCTTTTAAGCGTGAGTGCTGTGTATCTTGGTTTAAGCTGTGAAGCATAACCAAGAGTTGTTTTTGAAGTGTGACTTCAAAGTGTTTTTAATATCACTGAGGTGATTGAGGGGGAGTGAGTAGGAACTCTGATCTTAGATTAAGATTGAAATTGCATTGGGTAGGGATTAAGTGATAAGTTGTAAACGGGTGAGTTTAGCTTTGAATTGATACTACTAATAGTGGATTTCCTCCCTGGCTTGGTAGCCCCCAGATGTAGGTCATGTTGGACTGAACTGGGTGAACAATTACTTGTGTTATTTACTGCACTTACAATTAAGTTCTGCATAATCCCTGTCTATGCAGAATTGGATGTCATAACAACCAGTGTGACATCCAAAGTCTGATAACTAGAATTTCACTTTCCTAACCATCATACCACACATATCATTGTTCCACTTTCCGTTTTTGATTTCATCCGCCGGATTTTGTAAAAATCCAACCTTTTCACCAACCACTTCATCTTCTTCATCCACATTTCAAGAGCATTCAAATGGAGTTCAACGGATTCATTCTTCGAGGAGGGAAACTAGGGGAGAGACAAAGAAAAATCATTGAATGGTTGCAAAATCGGGAAATTCTCCCGACAAGGTATGTTGACGAAAACTGTCTCTATACTTTAGGTATCTACCATAACGTTTATCTTTTCTTAGACATCTTAGGACTGCATAATTTCTTTATCAACAAAGAACCCACCTATGAGCGGCTGACAATCGAGTTTTTAAGTTCCTTAATTTATATTGTCCGCCCAAACACTGCTAGCACAGTCGGTACTGTCCAATTTAGAATGTTTGCTGTTGAATACCAATTCAGTACCGATGAACTAGCCAGTCTGTTAGGGATCCCTCATGGGGAAGGTGTTATTTGTGAGGCCCCTTTGGATTCTGAATGGTCTATTGAGGTATTTTCCTTCTGGGAGCGTTTATCAAACACTTCCATTAACTCTTTTGAGGGAGTTCTTGCCTCAACTATCCATAACCCGACTATCAGAGTTTTTAGATATCTGTTGGCATGCACTGTTTTTGGCCGGGAGAATCCAAATAAAGTTAATGCCAAAGAGCTTCTATATTTGCAAGGAAGCCTCACAAATAGGAAAATTAATTCGGTTCCGTTTATGCTCGCCCATATGATTTTAACTCTGAATAAGGCGGGACCGATTTCTTTTGGTGGATTAATTACGTCTATTGCTCGGGCACTTAACCTGAACAATGAGATGGCTACTCTAGACCCCTTACCTCCTCGCACAATTAATTTAAAATTTCTGAGAGACATGAAATTGTGTCGCTCAAGGAGAGAAGGAGGTTATACACTTATGGTTCATGGTGTAGCCATCCCATCTGTTATTCTACCTTGCACCAGACGTACAGATATACGTGATGAGAGGAATTGGACCTACGATTTAGATGCTCCACCTGTTTTGGGTCCTCTTCCTCCTAACATTCCTGATGAGGCGGGACCAGACACTGATGATGAATATGATCGGAGAGAGAGATCTCCCGTACCACATGTGTCCCCCCATCATCCTTCACCACCACACACCGCACCATCTTCTTCTTCTGCAGGTACCACTCCTGGCTTCTATATTACAGAAGAGATGTGGCGTGACCACCTGGCTAGAGAGCAAAGGCGTAATGACCTACTCTCTACCCTCCAGCAACAAATGACGGATAATATGAACTTCATGCAACAATCACAGCGGAGAACAGACAGGTCCTACGACACTGTTCTACAGTCCCTGCAAGTGATCACCGATACACAAGCCCGTCAGCAACAATACCACCAGAGACACATGGCACTAATTGAAGCCACCCAAGGTTCCATTATTGGTAACCTTCGAGAGGTGAGGACCACTCAGGATGCCCTGCAGGCGAGGATGGATCAGAGAGACCGTCGTCGTACCCGATCCCGCCGTCCACCTCAGGATGGAGAGGGCACTAGTGGTCAGCAGTAGGTTGCCAGGTAACTCTTCCTTATCTTATTTCGAAACATTGGGGACAATGTTCGATTTAAGTGTGGGAGGAGACTCTATCGTCTTTTCTTTATTGTTTTTCTCGCTTTTCCTTTATCGTTTTTATTTGCTGTTTTTAGATTGTTTAATTTCCCTTTTAGTTGTTTATTTTGCTTTTTAGTATAATGCATGAGTCTGACGAGTCACCAAATACAGTATATCTTTAGTACAATCCTACTTCCCCATACCTTTAGCCCCACTAAAATTTTTTTGCAAAAGAAAATAGTGTTATTTCGAAAGTTTTCAGGTTTTAAGGACATGTTTTGAGTAAGGATGCGGTGACTTGGGAGAACTTTGCGAAACATCAGTATCTGTTTTAGCACCATAAGCTTCGTAAATATAGAAATCATTCCCGAAACCCCATATACCATGGCCTTAATCATCATTTCCGTATAAGTCCGTAGTAGTTTATCTCAGCAGTCAGCTCCGGCCTACGCATCCTCTACGTAGGGGACCGATGCAAATAAGTGAATGATCCAGAAAAAAAATAAAAATAAAAATAAAAGAAAGCAAAAAGGCAACTCCTGTATAGGTGACCCTCACAAAGTCATTTAAACCAAAGAATTGTAAAAAGAAATTGCTACAAAAAGAAAAAGAAAAGCAGTACTCACTGCTAGTTGGTTCAGAGGTATCTGGCACTGAACTCGGTAGGGCGGATTACGATCCGATCCCCCACAACTATAGTTGGGTCCAATAAAAGGGTTTACACATGTTTATGTGCCATAAATCCCATGTTTAGATCATAATCACTAACAGGCCGCTCTACTATGAAACATGTACGGATAACGGGCTTAATGTGATTGCGCCTGAATGAAAAGGACATAAAAAGAGATGAAGAGGCAGACCTAGGTATTGTGGGATAATATGGGTTGGTTAATATAGGAATGAAGTTTATGTCCGTATCTGCGGATTAGTGTCATCATGATACCCTTAGTTCACTCAGTTAGTACCTATCACTGCATCCCGACTTGAACTTGAAATTTCTACCTGAAGCACTCATTTGCACAAATTTTCTTTTATGAGCTTTTCAATGTTTTGCTTGAGGACAAGCAAAGGTTTAAGTGTGGGAGAGTTTGATCACACTAAAATTTACGTATTTTCGACTCCGATTTCACATGCATTCTAGCAATTTTATTACAGTTTTGTTGTGTTATTACTGTGTTTTCCTTTGTTTTCAGGTTTTTACTTTAATCGGAGCCCCGATCGAGAAAAGGAGCGAAAAAGAGGCAAAAACCCTAAAAATCAGCATTTTACTCTTATGGCCTACCCCATGGCGGGCGCCACAGTCCAAGCCATGACGTGTCCAATTCAAACTTCCATCAATTCCCACGTTTTCCCACCACTTCCACTAAGGCGCCCCACTTTGTGCTTGTGGCGGGCGCCATAGCCTTAAGGTGGGCACCACAAGCGGAAAACGGTTTCCTCTATTTTCAAGTTGAAGGGCATCCAAGTCAATTTCACGTTTTTTATTTGCTTATAAATAGAAACACGAATTCAGTTTTACAACCATCCAAACTTAGAGCAGAGGCAAACTCAGAAGCAACTTTGTTTCACTTAGGCATATGTTCAGTATTTTATAGTGGTAATCGCTTCCCATTGGAGTGTTACCACAATTGTGTCATTAAGTCTGTGATAGAGTCTGTAATCGAGTTTGGAGCACTTTGGAAGGAAGTTAATCCTGCCGCCATTTTCTTTTCCGCATTGCAATTTACTCAGCCCTCCGATTGGAGCAGGTTTTTATTACTCGCCTTTACTTTATTTATTTCCCGCACTCGCTTTTACTTTATTTATTTCCCGCACTCGCTTTTACTTTATTTATTTCCCGCACTCGCTTTAAATTATTTATTTCCCGCACTCGCTTTACTTTTATTTATTTCCTCGCACTCGCTTTAAATTAATTACTTTCCGCACTCGCACTACTTTTATTTACTTTCCGCACTCGCACTACTTTTATTTATTTTAATGCACTTTTACTTTACCATGTCTAGCTAAATTTATAAGGCTAGAATGTAAGGATCGTAATTAAACCAGTAATCCGTACAATTGTTCGTAGAAAAACTTAAAGGGCTATTTTAACTTTCAGCTTAAGTTTTCCCGCACTTCAATTCCGTTGGGTAAGATCGAAAGTCGTCCAACGTCTTTATAAACTTAATTGTTTTTAACTATTTCAAAAACAGCGAAAGCGCTTTGTTTAGTTCATTAGGAGTTTTTAACATCAAGAAGAAAAGAGATTTTAAAACTATTTTCGGACGCGTTTATAAGTTTAGAGTCTGGTTTGTGAGAACCTCTTTTGGTTAAGAAATCCATGTTATAATACTTTTCAACTTAGGCAAGACACTATATTTCTTAAAAATAGGATTACTACTCTAACGCAATGCGCTCCTTTTTATAAGTGACAATAAGAGGGTTTGATTAGGGAGTACAACTCGGTTTTGAATACGCGAAAGCGACAGTTCCTGTTAAATTAGTTCTTTTCAAAGTAGGAAACATTGCCCATAAGTAGTTCTATTAGCAAGTACTTGGATTATCAATTAATTACGTGAATTACATTCGACCCTGTCTTTATTAATTAAATCTATTTAAATACTTTACTTTTCATTGCACACTACAAAAACACTTATTTCGATTGCTTCTGATAAACACCATAACAACAGATAACCATAGATTGACACTTGGTCTCTGTGGTTCGATAATCTTTTATATTACTCTAACGCGTTCGTACACTTGCGAACACCGCATCAAGTTTTCCAACGCATCAGTCTGAAAGATGATTTTCCTCTACCACACATTGATATATTGGTAGACAATACAGCTAAATTCAAAGTCTTCTCATTTATGGACGGATTTTTCGGATATAATTAGATCAAAATGGCACCCGAGGATATGGAGAAGACAACATTCATCACACCTTGGGGAACATTCTGTTATCGAGTGATGCCCTTCGGTTTGAAGAACGCCGGAGCCACGTATCAACGAGCTATGACTACCTTGTTTCATGATATGATGCACAAGGAGATTGAGGTCTATGTTGATGACATGATTGCTAAGTCAAGAACGGAGGTTGAACATGTAGAGCATTTGTTAAAGCTTTTTCAGCGTCTGAGGATGTTCAAGCTTCGTCTGAATCCCAACAAATGTACATTTGGAGTCCGTTCTGGCAAGTTATTGGGCTTCGTTGTCAGTGAAAGAGGTATTGAGGTTGATCCTGCAAAAGTCAAAGCAATACGAGAGATGCCTGCGCCCAAAACTGAAAAGCAAGTCCGAGGTTTTCTTGGCCGCTTGAATTATATTTCTAGATTCATATCCCACATGACTGCCACATGTGCGCCGATATTCAAGCTCCTTCGGAAAGATCAGTCTCATGATTGGACCGAGGATTGCCAGAAAGCTTTCGACAGTATCAAAGAATATTTGTCTGAACCTCCGATCTTGTCTCCACCTGTAGAAGGAAGACCTTTGGTCATCTATCTGACAGTTCTTGAAGACTCAATGGGTTGTGTCCTTGGTCAGCAAGATGAATCAGGAAAGAAAGAGTATGCTATCTACTACCTGAGTAAGAAGTTCACTGATTGTGAGTCTCGATACTCAATGCTTGAGAAGACATGCTGTGCTTTGGCTTGGGCTGCTAAACGCTTACGCCAGTATATGATAAATCATACAACTTGGTTGATATCCAGAATGGATCCGATAAGGTATATCTTTGAGAAGCCTGCTTTAACCGGGAGGATTGCCCGTTGGCAGATGTTGTTATCTGAGTATGATTTTGAGTATCGAGCTCAGGAAGCTATTAAAGGTAGTATTTTGGCTGACCACTTGGCACACCAGCCTATTGAAGATCATCAGTCTGTTCAGTACGACTTCCCAAACGAGGAAATTCTGTATTTGAAGATGAAAGATTGTGATGAGCCTACACTCGATGAAGGGCCAGAGCCTGGTTCCAGATGGAGTATGGTATTTGATGGCACTGTAAATCAGTATGGAAATGGTATTGGGGCAGTAATCATTACTCCTCAGGGCACACATACTCCTTTTACAGCAAGGCTAACTTTCAAATGCACGAATAATATGGCTGAGTACGAAGCTTGCATTTTGGGATTGGAAGAATGCATTGATCTGAGGATCAAGCATCTCGATGTTTATGGTGATTCAGCCCTGGTTGTCAATCAGATCAAGGGTGAATGGGAGACGAATCATCCAGGTCTCATGCCGTACAGAGATTATGCGAGGAGGATTTCAATGTTCTTTACTGAAGTTGACTTTCATCATATTCCTCGAGAGGATAATCAGATGGCAGATGCTCTTGCTACGCTCGCCTCCATGATTGTGGTTAAGTATTGGAATGAAGTTCCCAATATCACTGTGATGCGCTTCGACAGACCAGCTCATGTATTTGCAGTTGAAGAAGCAAAAGATGATAAGCCGTGGTATTACGATATCAAGTGTTTCCTTCAGAGTCAGATTTACCCGCCTGGGGCATCTGTGAAAGATAGGAAAACTTTGAGAAGGTTATCAGGCAGCTTCTACCTCAGTGGTGAAGTGTTGTATAAGAGAAATTTTGACATGGTTCTGCTCAGATGCGTGGATAGACACGAAGCAGATCTGTTGATGACTGAGGTCCATGAGGGTTCATTTAGTACTCATTCCAATGGACATGCCATGGCTAAGAAGATGTTGAGAGCAGGCTACTATTGGCTGACAATGGAGTCTGACTGTTGCAAATACGTGAAGAAATGCCACAAGTGTCAGATTTATGCGGATAAGATTCATATTCCTCCGACACTTCTGAATGTGATTTCATCACCATGGCCTTTCTCTATGTGGGGAATTGACATGATTGGCATGATTGAACCGAAAGCGTCCAACGGACACAACTTTATTCTCGTAGCAATTGATTACCTCACCAAATGGGTTGAAGCTGCGTCATATGCAAGCGTGACCAGACAGGTGGTCGTGAAGTTTATCAAAAATCAGCTCATTTGCCGTTATGGTGTGCCAAATAAGATCCTTACTGATAATGGATCTAATCTGAATAATAAGATGATGGAAGAGTTGTGCGCTGAGTTCAAGATTGCACACCATAATTCCTCTCCTTACAGACCCAAGATGAATGGGGTTGTTGAAGCTACTAATAAGAATATCAAGAAGATTATCCAGAAGATGGTAGTCACGTGCAAAGATTGGCATGAGATGCTGCCATTTGCTTTGCATGGATATCGTACATCTGTCCGCACTTCAACAGGGGCAACCCCTTTCTCTCTTGTTTATGGCATGGAGGCCGTTCTCCCAGTAGAGGTGGAGATCCCATCAATGAGAGTCTTGATGGAGGCCAAGTGTAGCACCTCAAATTTGCACCTATCATTGTACATACCATCTCATATTAGGTCATAGCATATCATGATACATTGCATAGCATTTGCATTGTCCCCAGTTGCCCCAAAAGCAAGCAAGTCAGAAATTAGGACAAACTGATCAGGAGATCAGTCCACCAATCAAGCAAGGATGTTTCTCAAGGAATCAAAGCCCTAGGGTTTGTCCATCAAGTTCACATGCCTTGGGGGTCTTTTTTTTGAAGTGTTCAAGTCAAGGGTTGAAGGCTCAGAGGTCAACAGTCAATGCATAGACAGGCAGAAACCCTAAAAAGTCAACAGTCAATCAAAGCAGTGGATGGTGGCCATTCTTGTGGAATTTGGGCACCATGGTCAATAATCAAGAGTTCATATGTCTTGAGACAGCATTTGAAGTCAAAGTCTCAAAGAATTAGGGTTTGGAATTCATCAGAAGTGCACAGTCAAGTCCAAAACCCTAGAAAGTCAAAGTTGGTCAACTGTGGTTGATTCTTTGGATTTGATGGATGGAAATGGTTTGAGGGAGCTTATTCATGTCCTAATATGTCTCATATGTCATGGCAATCAACATCATGGAAGAATTTGAAGCCAATCAGAATATTTCCCAAAATAGAAACTGGACCTGTATTTTCAACTGCCAAAAATGGAAACTTCTTGATCCTCAACTTGCATCATGATACAAGCTTCAAATGAATTTTTGCCCAACATGAAAGTTGAAGGTTTTGTTCTCCCATTTTCAAAAAGTCCAAGAACTCTCAAATCCCATGTATGGTTGTCAAGATATGATCCAATCATTTTCACCAAATTTTGAACTTCAACTGAGCATATCTCCCAAACCATAAGGCCAAATTTGGTAGGGTTTTTTCCTACAAACCACATTTTTCATCCTCTTTCCAAAAATATAAATTTCATGACCTAAAACCACACCAATCAAGATGGCATTTTTGGACCTTTTTCATTTAAATTCAAAGTTTGACCCAAAGTTGACTTTTTGCTTCTTTGACTTTTTCTTGACTTGGCCAATTGGGAAATGTTTTAAACCATATTTGTGACTTGCTCCAATCCCAAATTCATGTCCATACCATCATTCCACCACCATTTTGGACCAAAAGCACAATTTGGCAATTTTGCAAATAGGAGCATATGAGCAAGGCAAGTACAACAATTGTTAGGCAACACAAAACAGCATTTGTATTGGTCTGCATACAGCCTGTTTCAAGCCCCTTCGACCACAAGCATACACCCTCCATTCCATGTAGGTGAAAATTAGCAAAATGCAAAAAATGCTTCATTAAGACAAAATTGGTTTAGCCTTTCATTAGAGGAACTTAAACAGAAGTATAAAGCAATGTTTCTGCTCATTTGTAAACCCTAGAAGCTGCAGCCATACAGAAAAATACTCTTACTCTCTCATCTTGCATTTTGGCTCGATTGAGATTTTCTGCCCAAAGCTTCAAACCCTCGAGTTTCCTTTGTTTTTCTCATCATCCATCATCATTGTAAGTGGCTTTCCACGTGAAAATCCCAGCTGGATAGACATTTTCAAGCTCTGTTTCGCAAAGAACCTTTAATGGTGAAATAAGATTTGGAAGCTTCAAAGCCTTACTGAGTGCGTTTCCTTCAAGGTTCCATCATTCCATAACATTGTGAGCACCTGTTTGCACTCGAATCAACCAAAACAACACTGCATCATCGAGTTCTTCGAACCAAGTAAGATTTTCGACTTTCTTATTTGTCTAAACCATGCTATGTATCATGTGGATCTTCTTGTGCTGATCATTTTGAGCTATGAGTTTGTAAAAATGGTTGAGTATTTCTGGAAATATGCTGATTTGAAGTTTAGGGTTCATATGTGTTTTTGTTCGAATCCAGCTTGTTTATGTGCTTTGATGAAAATGAACAGTGGACTATGTGTATTTGATGCTTAAGGATCACATTGCAATGCTCATTTATTGTTTCTGTGCATTTTGTTTTAAACTCATGAATGTATATATGCGTGCTGCTGTTCAAACCAAACACCCTGTTATTTTTCCAAGAAATCCAGCTCATGTATGTTTTGGTTGCTGTTGAGCATCATGAGTGTGTTATCATGTGGTTCCCATGCTGTTGTTTAATTTTGATCTGTTAATGAACATGAAGATAATGCCTTGCTGTTCATGAATCCTGTCACATTTGCCCGCCTGTTGCATACATACATATGCGTTGGACACTATTGCTGCTGGTGACTGTAGAATGCTTGGTCAAATTTTGTTTATGATGTGATTACATGAATGCATTTTGCTGCTGTTAAACCTTAAGCTGCCCAGAGAATTCTCATGTGTTTGTTTTGTGTTGTTGCTTGTGGTTACATACCAATACCATGCCATGCTATTTGAGTTAATTCTTACTGGAAATTATGGTGATGAATGTGGATACCAAGTGTTTTGCTCTGCTGCATTTTTTCTTCCTGGGATTTGTTTCATACTGTTAACTTTGCTATTTATTTGGTAGGGTATATTTTAATTAATTGATTTTTTCCCCTGCTGTGACTGTGTATTTTCGCTGCATGTGGGTTTGCTGAAGGGTTTTTTTTTTTAATTGGTCATGGGGGTTATGGTTCACTATTGCCATTGGTTGTGGGCCCACTTACTGGGATTACCGAAAATTCCACCAATTTTGAAATGCAGGCACGGTTTGGTTGCTATTTTTTGTTTTATTCTGGGCTTCATTTAATGCCCTGCGCTTGTCTGGCTCTATCTGAGGAGACATACTGTCGGTTGTGACAGTGGGCCAGACGTGGGTGCATTTGGCCTAGGGATTACCGAAATCCCATTAATTCTGCTCGACAACCACTGTTGTTGCAGCTTTTTTTGTTTTCATTCATTTTGCTATGTGCCCTGCGCCCTCATTAATTTGACTGTCTGAGAAGCAATGATTGGAGGCGCAGTATGCTGCATCCATTTGGCCGTGGGTCCCACCTGTTGACTAGTGCGCAGAATGCATTTCTTTTTTCTTCTTCTTCTTTTTACTTTTTTAAAAATAATCATTTAATCCATATTATTTGTTCATGTTTTGCTCAATTATTCACTTAACTTCAATAATTCATTTCTTCCTCAATTTTCACCCAAAAATTCTGATTCTTTTTCCACAATGTTCATGATTGAGTCTAGTTTTTAATTGTGATTTTTAATGAATTCTTCATTGGTTGGATTTTTTATGGTAATTATTTTCCCAACATAGGTGCATAAATGATACATCTCACCATTTCAATTGTGAAATATTCATGTTATATCCAATGCCTTTGAGATTTTTTGTGGTGAAAATAGACTCCTTGACCTTCATTTCCATATAGACTTTGTGCATTTATCATTGGTGGATTGAGAGTTATGAATTTTTGAAGTTGTGTATTGCATTGGGTGTCATACCATGATCATGTATTTTCACAAATTTTGTTCACACACTTCCCCACATCCAAATGACTCCAAATTTTGCATGAATGATCCCTTGTATGTCTAATTGATGTATGAATTTTCTTGGAATTAATCTTGCTGTTTTCCATTTGATTGTGAATTTTCTTCCATGCTTGGTCATTTGTTGACTTTTTGTGCTATGCCTTGCCAAATCCTTTGTGAAATTCTCAAATCATATTGTATGTCCATGAAATATCATATGTGATATCTAGACTCTTTGAGCTTTGCATTGGTATTAATCTCATTCATTTCTCTTCTGTTTTCAAATTGATATGATTTTTTGAAGTTGACCTATGCTTGTTGACTTTCATCATGCTTACTTGAATTTGGTATGACCTCATGATTTTAATTGAATGCCTTCCTCTCATCCAAATGCCATGAAATTTTACATGTCTACCATGTTAGATGTTAGGAATGAATGTGATTTATTTGGTGATTTTTGAGATTGCTTAGGTTGACTTTTGATGCAAGTCATTCTGTTGACTTTTGTATGCTTCCCTTTGCCTTGCTTTGACTTCAAATATTCATGAAATGACAATGATGCATGATTTGAATGTGGGCCCAAGTGTGATAGCTTCCCAAATGTTTGACTTTGACTTTGAGTTGACTTTTCCTTGCTGCCTTGACTTTTTCTTTCATGTTTGACCCTAGGCTAGTCCTAGTAGTCCTTTGGACTTATGTTGAGCTCATCTGTTTCAGGTTGAGCACAATGCTTCAAAGATCATTCAAACTTGTTTGAATTTGATTTGTTTATCCCATGCTAACCTTTTGTTTTGTAGGTGACTCATGTAACTTGAGTCTTGCCTTGCACAGTTGACCTTCTATGGTTGACTGTCTATCCATTTCTTTTTGATTTAAACTTTTGAACTGTTTGCTGATGGTTTTGACTTTTTCAGGTACTTTAGTTGCTTAAGTTCTTTGAACTTGCTTGCTTTGCTATTTTAGCATTTGCTTTTGAGGTATAAATACTTCTTCTTCATGTAGTCTGGAGACCCGGTCTGTTATTTGACCGGGCAAACTGTCTGAAGTCCTCCTTAAGAGGCAATGCCTGTGTTTGTTTAAATTGTCCCAAGCAGGAAAAGTCCTCATTTGAGGCAATTGGTGGAAGGTAGGGATAAGTAGCCTATCCCCCACTATTCAGTGTGTCCTCTCTCTGCTCCCATTACATGGTTGAAGCATCGAGATAAAAACCCAAGATCTATCGAGTCAATAATGGGGAAAGAGTTCCATCTTTCTGAACTCCCCCACTTTCTATTATTTGATGCTCTCCCTGATCAGGGATAGAAGCAATGAGGCACACCCCTCATCTCCTTTTCATCTGCTTCACCTTAGCCTCTCAATGGCAAGGTTAAGAGCAACACTTACCCTATTCCAGTTGGCCCTAGTGCCTAACCTTTTGCTTGAGCCTCTTGTATGCATATAAAGTGTGCTTCCTGTGATTGCCTGTTTGCTTTGCCTCTTTAGGTGTAGTTTAGACTTGCCCTTGTGCAATAGGTTTGTGCTTGACTTGCTTCCTGTGCAAGTCAAGTCTGTGTGGCTTAACCCTTGTGTGAGCCACGTTTAGAACTGTTCGGCCGAACTACGGCAACTCTGATTCTCATGTTCAGATGAGATACGTAGGCACGAGACGCGATGTCTTGCCGAGTTTTGACTAACAACTAACATCTAACTTCTTTTCTCTCACCCCTGTTGTGACTGAGATATTCTTTTCTCTCGCCCTCGTTGCGATCGAGACTTTCCCTTTCTCTTTCCCTTGTTGCAATTGAGACCCTTGCTTCCTGTGCAAGCCGTGTCTAGGATAGGTTGGCCCTTGTGCCATTTAGCTAGAAACCTTAACTTAGGGTTGACTTTGCATGACAACATCTAGGCTCGAGTTGTAGTCTCCCTAGAGTTGTGTCTCCCTCTGTTATCTGGTTAGGCTAGATCCTTTGTCCCTGCGTAGGGGAACTACATCGCCCTGATCTTCACATCAGATGAAGTATGTAGGCAGGAGATTGAGCTGATCTCTCCGGGCGCCTTTTCTTTTCTTTTGTGTGTGTGCTTGACGGTTGTAGGCTCGAGTCCCCGACTCCCTATTAACCTGTTGTGTTGTTGTGTGCTTGGAAGCCGATGTAAGCCCATCGAGTGGCATTTGGGTTCCAGTGTGCGTGTGTTTTGGTTCGGATGCTGACATAAGTCCAGTGATTGGCAGTCGGGCTCCACGTTTGCCAGTGTGAGTTTGTTTGGTTCGGATGCTGATGTAAGTCCATCGATTGGCATTCAGGCTCCACGTTTGCCTGTGTCTTGTTTGTTTGTGTGCGTGTCAGCCGAGCTACGAATGCTCTGATTCTTCTCTCGTCCGAGAAGATACGTATGCATAGGATGCGACATCCTAGCGAGCATGTGTCGTTCCCCAGTCCGAACTACTTCGACTCTGATGTCTATGCCTGATAGACTAAGTAGGCCCAGGATGCGACATCCTGCCGAGTCAGTTTCAGTCAGTCTCTTTCGTTTCTTTCAGCCAGTTGTGTATGTGAGTTTTGAGCAGTGTTTAGCAACCAATTTTCCTTCCTTTTGTGCGTGGATCCCGTAGAGTACTACGGATGCGTAGGGTGCCTAACACCTTCCCTTCGCATAACCGACTCCCGAACCCATCCTCTTTGGTCGCGAGACCATGTTCTTTCCTAGGTTTACTCTGAGCGTTTCCTTTCCCTCTTTTGGGATAAATAACGCACGGTGGCGGCTCTGTTGTTTCTTTCTTTTCCCGCCGGTTTTTCGCGCGATGCGACAGCTGGCGACTCTGCTGGGGACATAGAGAAGTTGACCTATGCTGGTCCATCTTCCCTGAGCGAGTCTCTCCTAGCGCTCTCTAGGATTAGGGTTTTGGTTGCTTTCTGCTTGTTGTATTTTATTGCACTCATTGTATATATGTACATTTATTGTTTGCATTGATTGTGTGCATTGATGTTTGCATTTCATATTCATTATTCATTGCTGGCTGGCTGTCTGTTTTCTCTGTGTGGGGGGGAGTCAGTCGAGGTAAAAGGTCCAATACCCAGACCATGAGTGCAATCTAGGATACCTAGGAATAGAGTGATTCATGGGAAGCGGGTGGTGTACGCCACTTAGCGGAACATTGATATCACGAGCAGTTCAGACTCTGATGGGGTATTATCGGTGCATACATCGGGTGTGCACAGGATAATATTTCTTGAAAGGGTTGTTTATCCTGCGTTTCTCTCAGCCTTACCCTGGCCTAGACTACACCCGTGAGTGGGGAAGGGTTATTCATTACAGGTACCGTTGGTGACTCGGTTCTGTTGGTGACTTGGTTCTGTTGGTAACTCTAGTTCAGACAACAGTGTGATCAGTTTGACCATAAGTTGGATTTATGTTCTGATCTTGACTGAAGCTTCGACCTAGTATCAGAGTTTGCACAACCAGCCAGTCCAGTCTGCATCATGTGCATCATAGCATATTTATTTTTCAAAAGAAACGCATTGAAAAAAAAAATCGAAAAAATATTGAAAAAAAAAAAAGAGAAAAAAAGAAAAAGAAAAAAGAACTAATCTCTGCATGCATATCATTTCTCAGGTACATTCACGAGCTTGTCTACTGATAAAGATGGCGACAGTCCCAGAGCCGAAGCGGAAGACCTGTGTCTATGTTTTCCATCGTGAGCCGTTGACTCCACTAGTCGAGTTGGGGAGCCTTGTGATAGGTGACCGTCTGAGGAGTTTTGTTGGGCAGTATGGAGATATCTCGACATTGTTGAAGACAGTAGTGGATCCAGTACCTCTGCAGACGCTACTTCAGTTTTATGATCCAGAGCTCAGATGCTTCACCTTCCAGGATTATCAGCTTGCGCCTACCCTTGAGGAGTACTCTATCCTGTTGAGTATCCCTATTCAGCATCAGACTCCCTTCTTGGACGTCCCAAAGGAGGTCGACTTCAGATTGATTGCCAGAGCTCTCCGGTTGAGCGTTGAGGAGGTTGGTAAGAATTGGAGGCCCTGTGGGGAAGTAGTAGGTCTGCCTTTGAGGTTTCTGTTGAGGATTGCCAGAGTTGAAGCAGATAAGGGGAATTGGGAAGTTTTTCACGCACAGCTAGCTGTCATGATCTATGGGATCATCCTATTTCCCAGTATGCCGAACTTCATAGACCATGCTGCTATCAGCATCTTTATCAGAGGGAATCCAGTCCCTACCCTCCTTGCTGATACTTACTATGCCATCCACAGTAGGCATGGTAAAGGTGGAGCCATTAGATGCTGCTTACCTCTTCTGTACAAGTGGTTCATGTCGCTTCTGCCAGCCAGTGGACCATTTGTAGATACCCAGAGCACTCTGAAGTGGACTCAGAGGGTCATGTCGCTCACTTCCTACGACATCAGATGGCAGTCATACCGAATGGACGTGAGGGATGTTATCATGAGATGTGGAGAATTCCCGAACGTGCCACTTGTGGGGACCAGGGGTTGCATCAGCTACAACCCAGTTCTCTCCCTTCGCCAGTTAGGGTTTGTTATGAGTCGAAGACCTCTCGAAGCCGAGATAGCTGAGAGTGTGTATTTTGAGAAGAAGGATGACCCTGTTAGGCTGGAGCAGATAGGGAAGGCCTGGAGATCAGTTGGAGTAAAGGATGGGTCCATCTTGGGGAAGAAGTTTGCCATAGCCATGCCCGATTACACTGATTGGGTAAAGAAGAGAGTGGAAACTTTGCTGTTACCCTACGATAGGACGGAATCATTGCAAGAGCAACCACCCTTGATCCTTGCGGATAGTGTGTCTGCTGAGCACTATAAGCAAGCCCTGATGGAGAGTCGGCGTCTGAGGGAGAAGGAGCAAGACACTCAGATGGAGTTGTACAAAGCTCAGGCTGATAAGCTGCATTTGGCCCATCAACTCAGGGAAGTGCAAGGAGAGGATGCTAGCAGAGCGAGGGGGAAGAAGAGGTCGTATGAGGAAATGGAGTCCCTGATGGATGCAGAACATAGGGAATGTCTGAGACTGCAGAGAGCAGAGGTCGGTTATCAAAAGAAAATCAGAGACTTGGAGAAGCAACTCAAAGACAAAGACAATCAGTTGAAGAAGGAGATGGAGTTGAGACAGAAGTCAGAGGAGTATCTTGGAGGAGAAGTCTTGGAGCTGAGGAGACAGTTGAAAGAGAAGATCACTCCGCTACCAGATTGTTCAGAATGCTCACTGTTGATAGACCAGTGTCATTACCTGAAGACCCTCATCCCTGAAGACCGTCTGCCTTAGACTGTATCTTTGTATTTTGTTGCTGAATCACCTCCAGGCTTGTTGGATGGGATTCATTGGTGTGTAATCATCTCTTGGATCTTTATTGTTGAGAATCACCACCAGGCTTGTTGGATGGGACTCTCTTTTCTTTGTACTCTGTTTTCGAACATTCAGTTGTATGACTTCTTTTGTACCCTTATTCACATATAAGGCTGTGGATTTTCTCTGTTGCTCTCATTTCTCCCTGTATCTGTTTATCTCTTGTTGCTGCAGGTTGCCATCTTTATCAAGATGAGTCAGGCTCTTTGAATGCCTGAGAAATGAGCATCTCATGTGCATCATGCATATCATTAGACATCATAATCATATCATTTGCATAACAGGTGTTCTTGTGCAGTCTTCTCATTGTGGGTTCCTGTGTTCAGGCAGGATAGCTGATCAGAGGCAACACCGCTACTCAACGAGGCTCAACCATCAACGCAACATGGATCAAGTACAAGCCGAGTTGGCAGAGATGAGGGCAAGCATGGCCCAGTTCATTCATATGATGCAAGGGGTCGCGCAAGGCCAAGAAGAGCTCCGAGCAATGGTCCAGAGGCAAGAAGCTACATTGCCACCGCCCAACCAGCCTCTGCAAGAAGGAAACCCAGTTCCTGAGGTCCCCGCCGCTGCTATTCCCGTCAACAATTATGCTGTGGGTGAAGAGTTGAGGGGTATCCGAGTTGACGGTCAACCGATTATTCCAGATGCTGTTAGTCCCAGAGTCATCCATGCTCCGGTCCGTAACAGAATTCCAATTGTTGACAGACAAGAGGATTTGTTTACTATGCTCAGTGAAGACGACAACATGTTGGGTAGAAATGATGCAAGAGATCGCAAAGTGGAAGCCCTTGCTGAGAAAATCAGAGCAATGGAATGTCAAAACTCCCTCGGTTTTGACGTTACCAACATGGGATTGGTTGAAGGACTTAGAATCCCGCACAAATTCAAGGCGCCGTCATTCGACAAATACAACGGTACCTCTTGCCCTCGCACCCATGTGCAGGCGTACTATAGAAAGATATCCGCATATACAGACGATGAGAAGATGTGGATGTATTTCTTCCAGGATAGTCTATCTGGGGCATCCTTGGATTGGTACATGGAATTGAAGCGGGATTCAATTCGGTGCTGGAGAGACCTGGGTGAGGCCTTCCTCAGGCAGTACAAGCACAATATGGACATGGCTCCAACCAGAACTCAGTTACAAAGCTTATGTCAGAAGAACAATGAAAGTTTCAAAGAGTACGCCCAGAGATGGCGCGAACTTGCTGCAAGAGTTCAACCCCCTATGCTGGAAAGGGAGTTGACTGACATGTTCATTAGCACTCTTCAAGGTGTCTACATGGACCGGATGGGAAGCTGCCCATTCGGAAGCTTTTCTGACGTCGTGATCTGCGGCGAAAGAACTGAGAGCCTGATCAAAGCTGGGAGGATCCACGATACTGGTTCCTCGTCCTCGTCCAAGAAACCCTTCTCTGGGGCACCTCGCCGTAGAGAAGGAGAGACTAATGCTGTACAGCACAGAGGGGGTGCTTACAGAGCCAACAACAACAGGGACCAGTATCGTCCAATCGCTGCAGTGACCATCCCTGCACCTCAACCACGTCCACAACAACAAAGGGTTCAGCAACAACAACCGCAACGACCTCAACAACAGCAACAACAACAACGTCCTTTCCAGCCTCAGCAGAGACAGAGGTTGAATCCTGATAGGAGATTTGATCCTCTGCCTATGTCGTACGCAGAACTACTACCCGAGCTACTCCGGTTAGGGTTTGTAGAGTTGCGTACAATGGCTACTCCTACCGTACTGCCACCCGGCTATGATGCCAATGTAAGATGTGACTTTCACTCTGGGGCACCAGGCCACCATACTGAAAGATGCCGGGCGTTTCAGCACAAGGTCCAGGACTTGATTGATTCCAAGGCAATCAACTTCTCTCCGGTTCCGAATGTGGTAAACAATCCTATGCCTCAGCATGGAGGGCATAGGGTTAATAACATTGAAGATGGGGAAGCTGAAGACCTAATCGTAGATGTTGAAGATGTTCAGACGTCTTTGTTGGTCGTCAAGGGCCGATTGTTGAAGGGGGGTGTTGACCCAGGTTGTTCAGAAGATTGTGTGGATTGTTCAGAATCTACCAATGGTTGTGACCAGCTGAGGGCTGGAATTCAGAGTTTGATGGACGAAGGCTGTCTGCAGTTCAGCCGGGCTACCAGAGATAATGGGGCAGTGTCTACTGTCACCATTTTTTATAAGCCAGCTGAAGGAAGAGGGCGTGGGGCTGTCAGTACACCCACAACCAGCAATACTCCGGTTACCATTCCTACCCCGATAACCATCAGAGCACCTACTACTATTATGGCGTCCGGCAGAGGACAAGTTGGAAATAGTAGAGCTGTTCCGTGGAGTTATGACAATGCCTATCGCCGAGATAGGAGGGCTGGTAACCAAACGAGGCCAGTTAATCCAGCACCGGTTACGATCAGTGCTCCTGTGAGGATCCCTGCTGTTACAAGTCCTGTAGTGGACAATGTTGGAGGACAGGGAGGCTTCACAAGGAGTGGACGACTGTTTGCTCCTCAGCCTTTGAGGGATGCTGCGGCTGAGTCATCTGCAAGGGCTAAGGGCAAACAAACAATGGTTGACGAAGAACCGGCTCAGAAGGAGGCTGAGGGTTCTTTCCAGAAAGATGTCGAGGAGTTTATGAAGATCATTAAGAAGAGTGATTACAAGATTGTTGATCAACTCAACCAGACTCCGTCGAAGATCTCGATACTCTCTTTGCTGATGTGTTCTGAGGCACATCGGGACGCCTTGCTGAAAATGTTGAATATGGCGTATGTCCCGCAGGAGATATCAGTCAACCAGCTGGAGGGTGTTCTAGCAAATGTGAGTACCAGGCATGGTGTAGGTTTCACTGACCTAGACCTAACGCCTGAGGGCCGCAATCACAACAAAGCCTTGCACATCACTATGGAGTGCAAAGGTGCTGTTCTATCTCACGTGCTAGTGGACACCGGGTCGTCCCTGAATGTCCTTCCGAAGCAAATATTGAAGAAGATTGATGTCGAGGGAGTCGTGCTCACTCCCAGTGACCTGATTGTACGCGCATTCGACGGATCCAAACGTTCTGTGTTTGGTGAAGTCACTTTGCCAGTGAAGATAGGTCCAGAAGTCTTCGACATCGTGTTTTATGTGATGGACATTCAGCCTGCTTACAGCTGTTTGTTGGGGCGTCCTTGGATTCACGCCGCTGGAGCAGTCTCGTCGACTCTCCATCAGAAACTCAAGTATGTCTGGAACGGTCAGATTGTGACCGTCTGCGGTGAAGAGGAGATTCTGGTGAGTCATCTTTCCTCTTTCAAATATGTTGAGGTGGATGGCGAGATCCACGAAACCCTATGCCAGGCATTTGAGACTGTGGCATTGGAAGGTGTAGCTTGTGCAGAGCAGAGGAAGCCGGGCGCTTCAATATCGTCGTACAAGCAAGCCAAAGAGGTTGTTGACTCCGGCAGAGCTGAAGGCTGGGGCAAGATGGTTGATCTTCCTGTCAAAGAAGACAAATTCGGCATTGGGTACGAGCCTCTCGCAGCAGAGCAGGTACAAGCAGGTCCGAGCACCTTCACCAGCGCTGGGCTGATGAACCATGGAGACGTCTTTGCTACTGATGGTGAAGATAGTGGTTGTGATTTGGATGTCTGGGTCCGCCCTTGTGCACCAGGCGAGGTCATCAACAATTGGACGGCAGAAGATGTAGTCCAAGTTACTCTACTGACAGAGTAATTTTCTTTTGTTTATCATTTTGCATGAAAACCCTACGTTCTGCCCAAGGCGTAGTGGTTCATTGTAGGGCCACATCATGTTCAATGTTTATAAATAAAGGACATTTTTTCAATCAAATTTTGAGATCTCTGTCTTTCTATTTTCTGTTTTTCACTTTTTTAAAAAAAAAAAAAAAAAAAACAGTAAAAATGGCAATGTTTTTGTTTTTTGTGACTTTATTGAAATCTTTTTCTAAAAACAAAACATTAAACATGCAGAAGTGATCTTTTGGCACCCACTGTGAATGACTCTGTTATGGCTCAGTATGATTTCAACAATCCCATCTACCAAGCTGAAGAGGAGAGTGAGGAAGACAGTGAACTCCCTGCAGAATTGGTTAGGCTACTGAAGCAAGAGGAAAGGGTCATCCAACCTCATCAGGAGGAGTTGGAAGTTGTCAATCTGGGTACCGAGGACGCCAGAAGAGAGATCAGAATTGGGGCTGCTTTAGAAGACTCTGTCAAGAGGAAGCTAATTGAGATGCTAAGAGAATATGTGGAGATATTCGCCTGGTCATACCAAGATATGCCTGGGCTGGATACAGACATTGTGGTGCATCGGTTACCTCTCAGAGAAGAATGTCCGTCAGTCAAGCAGAAGCTTCGCAGAACTAGTCCCGATATGGCTGTCAAGATCAAAGAAGAGGTTCAGAAGCAGTGGGACGCAGGTTTCCTAGCTGTCACCAGTTACCCGCCGTGGGTTGCCAACATTGTTCCCGTGCCAAAGAAGGATGGCAAAGTCAGGATGTGTGTCGATTACCGAGATCTGAATAGGGCGAGTCCGAAAGACGATTTCCCATTACCTCACATTGATGTATTGGTGGATAATACGGCTCAATCCTCGGTATTCTCTTTCATGGACGGTTTCTCGGGCTATAACCAGATCAAGATGGCGCCAGAGGACATGGAAAAGACGACATTCATTACACCTTGGGGCACGTTCTGCTACAAAGTAATGCCATTTGGGCTGAAGAATGCCGGGGCTACCTATCAGAGGGCAATGACGACTCTCTTTCATGACATGATGCACAACGAAATCGAAGTGTACGTGGATGATATGATTGCGAAGTCGCAGACAGAAGAGGAGCACTTGGTAAATCTGCAGAAGTTGTTTGACAGACTAGTCAAGTTCAAGCTGAGGCTGAATCCGAACAAGTGTACGTTTGGAGTAAGATCCGGGAAGCTCTTAGGCTTCATTGTCAGTGAGAAAGGGATTGAGGTTGATCCAGCGAAGGTCAAAGCCATTCAAGAGATGCCTGAACCGAAGACGGAAAAGCAAGTCCGTGGGTTTTTAGGGAGATTGAACTACATTGCAAGGTTCATATCTCACCTGACTGCCACATGTGAACCAATTTTTAAGTTGCTCAGAAAGAATCAGGCTATCAAATGGAATGATGACTGTCAGAAGGCTTTTGACAAAATCAAGGAGTATCTACAGAAACCTCCAATCCTGATTCCTCCAGTTCCTGGAAGACCACTGATCATGTACCTTTCAGTCACCGAGACTTCAATGGGGTGTGTATTGGGTCAGCATGACGAGTCTGGTCGAAAAGAGCATGCCATATACTACCTAAGCAAAAAGTTTACCGACTGTGAAACAAGATATTCACTGCTCGAGAAAACTTGCTGTGCTTTGGCCTGGGCTGCTCGCCGACTAAGGCAGTATATGTTGAACCATACTACTCTGTTGATTTCTAGGATGGATCCTGTGAAATACATCTTTGAGAAGCCAGCTCTCACCGGACGTGTTGCCCGTTGGCAAATGATCTTAACAGAGTATGACATTCAGTACACGTCGCAGAAGGCCATCAAAGGTAGTATTTTGTCCGACTATCTTGCCGAACAACCGATCGATGACTATCAGCCTATGATGTTTGAATTCCCTGATGAAGACATCATGTACCTAAAGACGAAAGACTGCGAAGAGCCGCTTGTCGAGGAAGGACCGGATCCTGATGACAAGTGGACCCTGATGTTTGATGGGGCTGTGAATATGAACGGTAATGGCGTTGGGGCAGTGTTGATCAATCCCAAAGGTGCCCATATACCTTTTTCTGCCAGATTGACATTCGACGTCACCAACAATGAAGCTGAGTATGAGGCTTGTATCATGGGGATAGAAGAAGCCATTGATCTGAGGATCAAAACACTTGACATATTTGGAGATTCTGCTCTAGTGATCAATCAGGTCAATGGAGATTGGAATACAAACCAGCCACATTTGATTCCGTATAGAGATTACACCAGAAGAATACTGACATTCTTCAAAAAGGTGAAGTTGTATCATGTCCCGCGAGACGAGAATCAGATGGCTGATGCCTTGGCTACTTTATCCTCTATGATAAAGGTTCATTGGTGGAATCATGTGCCACATGTTGCTGTGAATCGACTCGAGAGGCCTGCATATGTGTTTGCAGCCGAGTCTGTTAATGCTATTGATGATAAGCCGTGGTATTATGACATCAAGAATTTCCTCAAGACTCAAGAGTATCCTGAGGGTGCGTCGAAGAATGATAAGAAGACCCTGAGAAGGCTGGCTGGAAGCTTTTATCTGAATCAGGATGATGTGTTGTACAAGCGGAACTTTGACATGGTCTTGCTCAGATGCGTGGATAGACACGAAGCAGACATGTTAATGCAAGAAGTGCACGAGGGTTCGTTTGGTACCCATGCTGGTGGACATGCAATGTCTAAGAAATTGCTGAGAGCCGGATATTATTGGATGACTATGGAATCCGATTGCTTCAAATACGCTCGGAAATGCCATAAGTGTCAAATCTATGCTGATAAGGTGCATGTACCACCAAGCCCGTTGAATGTCATGAACTCGCCTTGGCCGTTCGCCATGTGGGGCATTGACATGATTGGGAAGATTGAGCCTACTGCTTCGAATGGACATCGCTTCATCTTGGTTGCGATCGATTACTTCACCAAATGGGTGGAAGCAGCTTCCTATGCCAACGTCACCAAACAAGTGGTTGCCCGGTTCATCAAGAAAGAAATCATCTGTCGTTACGGAGTTCCTGAGAGAATCATCACTGACAATGGTTCGAATCTCAATAACAAAATGATGAAAGACTTATGCAGAGATTTCAAGATTGAACATCACAATTCTTCTCCTTACAGACCAAAGATGAATGGTGCCGTAGAGGCAGCTAACAAGAATATTAAGAAGATTGTGCAGAAAATGGTCGTTACGTACAAGGATTGGCATGAGATGTTGCCTTTCGCTTTGCATGGATACCGTACCTCTGTACGTACGTCGACCGGGGCAACCCCCTACTCCCTTGTGTATGGTATGGAAGCAGTCCTACCTGTTGAAGTGGAGATCCCTTCTCTAAGGGTATTGTTGGATGTCAAGCTGGACGAAGCCGAGTGGATTCGTACAAGGTTTAATGAGTTAAGCCTTATCGAAGAAAGACGGTTAGCAGCTGTTTGCCATGGGCAGTTGTATCAAAGAAGGATGAAGCGAGCCTTTGATCAGAAAGTGCGTCCTCGGACATTTCAAACTGGCGATCTAGTTTTGAAGAGGATCCTTCCTCCCGGTACAGATAACAGGGGCAAGTGGACTCCTAACTACGAAGGTCCATATGTTGTGAAGAAGGTTTTCTCCGGTGGAGCCTTGATGCTTACAACTATGGATGGTGAAGATTTTCCTTCCCCTGTCAACTCAGATGTAGTCAAAAAATACTTCGCATAAATTGACCCGCTGGACAAAAAGAACAAAAGAGTCCAGGCAAAAATGGGCATCCCGGCGAACCAAAAAAAAACAGAAAGGAAAGGTTCGGGCAAAAGTTAGGGATAAAAGTAAAAAATTGTACACCCGGTAAGTCGAAAACCCGCAAGGGCGGCTTAGGCAAAAATGGGTATCCCGGTGGATTGAAAACCCGAAAGGGCGATCCAGCCAAAAGAGGGATTAAAGCGAAAACTACAGTCTGAGTCATCTGTACTTCGTCATGCTTCGTCAGCTGCCATCTCCAAAGATGTGATCGGTCCAGTCATTCTTCTCAGAAAGCAAGGAATCGGGAGGAAACTGATGATCTATGAGTTATAACAGAGTTGGGAAACAGTGGATGCCGTGTTCACATTGCCATTAGGATAGTTTATTTTCCTTTTGTGCGCAATTACCTCTTTCTAGGAATTGCTTCCCAATGTATTTGCCTTTTCAGGCACACTTTCAATCAATAAAAGTCGTTATTCAGATAAATTGCTTTTGTTTTTATTTTTACTGTTTTGTTTGCAAAAACGTCCGAATTTTTGATAAACATTGCATATGAAAACATGAAGGCTAAACAATGACGTGCAGAAAGTTAAAACATTTGAAAATCATTTTGAATGTTGAGAACACTTGAGCGTGTCTTGTCCATATACTCCCTGGGGCATCTGTTGTTCCAATTTGCAGGTCGTCACCTGTGAATATTTTCCACAGTAAGGTCGTCACCTGTGAGCATTCTCCAGCAGTGCTTTCCCCAGACAGAATCATTATCCTGGTCTATGGATTGTTCAAACCTTCCCCAGCGAAGCAGTTGTCTCTCCAGCAGATTTTATCCTACCAGAGGATTGGGCGAGTTATCGTGGCAGATCGATATCCGCATCCCCAACCGAGTTGTTTTTTACTTGTGAGCATTGTGGGTCGTCCCCGGCGGAGTAGCAGTTATTCCCCAAAGCAGTCTATTTTATCTGAGGTTTGCATGAAGCCTCATCCCCAAAGAGTCGCCTGATTTAGCTTCCCCAAGTGGATGTTTCGTGGATTGTTTGGGCCATCCCCAGCAGGTTACCTTTGTTTTCCCCTAGCAGAGTTGATTCTTTTCTCCTCAACAGAGCTGTTTCATTACTCCCTAGCGAGTTGCTTTGTCTTCCCCTAGTGGGTTTGTTTAACGGCTCCCCAGCAGTTGTCTTTTTTGTCCCCCAGTGGATTTGTCTTGAAGATCCCTCAGTACAGTCGTCCTGTGTATCTCTCCCCGCAGAGCTTGCATCATATTGCATTGCATATAGTAAATCATTGCATCCTCAAAAAATGCGTAGCATTTCCATCCCATATGGAGCATTACGCCATAGAAAATTCAAACATATGCATTCATGTGTTCGAAACCACATCAGACTGTATCCCCGGCAGAGGCAGGTCATTTTGTTCAACATCAGCACCAAGTCAGCTACAGTTGCTTCGACAGCATTCAGATTTGATCATCCCCACAGAGGTTTATTTCCTCACCCGATGGTGACAGAGGTTTATTTCCTCACCCGATGGTGACAGAGGTTTATTTCCTCACCCGATGGTGACAGATAGTTTGTTCCTCCCCAGTGAGACCCCCTGCAAGTGATCAGCCTTGCCTCGACATATTTCAGATATTGTTCTTTGTGATACCAGTAAGTGTCATGTCAACACCCGCGGGTGTCTTCATTCTTTTGGTGTCGGTAAACGCCATTGTTTCGGTGTCGGTAAACATCGAGTTCCACCCAGTCATCGGTAAATGTCTGGTCATTTCTTTTGATGTCGGTAAACATCATCTTTCGATGTCGGTAAACATCGAGTTTCACCCAGTCATCGGTAAATGTCTGGTCATTTTTTTTGGTGTCGGTAAACGCCATTGTTTCGGTGTCGGTAAACATCGAGTCTTTC
This sequence comes from Lathyrus oleraceus, assembly GCF_024323335.1. Taxonomy (NCBI): domain Eukaryota; kingdom Viridiplantae; phylum Streptophyta; class Magnoliopsida; order Fabales; family Fabaceae; genus Lathyrus; species Lathyrus oleraceus. The sequence goes on from NC_066584.1 coordinate 519,746,590, forward strand.
CCTCAGTCATCGGTAAATGTCTGATAAATCCCCAACAGAAATCCCCAGTAGAGTCATCTGTAAATGTCCTACCCGGTTTTCAGTTGCAAATATGTGTTTGTCTCACCAGTAAATTTCTCATCCCAGTCATCGGTAAATGTCTGGTCATTCTTTTTGATGTCGGTAAACATCATCTTTCGATGTCGGTAAACATCGTGTCTCATCCCAGTCATCGGTAAATGTCTGGTCATTCTTTGTTCTCTTGTTAATAAAATCAAAATCCCCAGAAGTCGTCGGTAAACGTCTTGTCTGGTATCACCACAAAGATTTTGTTCCTCTCCAAAGCAGAGATGCCATCGGTAAATGGCCCAGTTTTCTTCGATATCGGTAAATATCGAATTCCCAGTTGCAGCAGCCATCGGTAAATGGCCTTGATATCGGTAAATATCAAGTTTGTTTTGAAGCCACCATCGGTAAATGGTCTTGCTTCCTTTCTACATCAAATTATTTCCCAGCAGCCATCGGTAAATGGTCTTGCTGAAGTTGATATCGGTAAATATCAAGTTCTTAACCATCGGTAAATGGTTCTGTTTTTCTCAAGTTGTTCTCCCAGCAGCCATCGGTAAATGGTCTTGCTGAAGTTGATATCGGTAAATATCAAGTTTTAACCATCGGTAAATGGTTCTGTTTTTCTTAAGTTGTTTTCCCAGCAGCCATCGGTAAATGGTCGTGCTGAAGTTGATATCGGTAAATATCAAGATCCCAGTTCTAACCATCGGTAAATGGTTTTGTTTTTTCAGAAGATTGTTTTCCCCCAGCCGCCATCGGTAAATGGTCGTGCTGAAGTTGATATCGGTAAATATCAAGGTTCCAGTTCTTTAACCATCGGTAAATGGTTTTGCTTTTCTGAAGCTGTCATGCAGTTGTCATCAGTAAATGACGTGGCTCCCTTTGTATCATACCCAGTCGGTGCAAATTTCTACGGTTCTTTTGTATTCAATCCCTGTTTACCCTGAAAGTCTGACAGCCATTGCTATCATCCGTTCGGGTTCCCAGCTGATTGAATAGGGGCAGCTGTAGCACCTCAAATTTGCACCTATCATTGTACATACCATCTCATATTAGGTCATAGCATATCATGATACATTGCATAGCATTTGCATTGTCCCCAGTTGCCCCAAAAGCAAGCAAGTCAGAAATTAGGACAAACTGATCAGGAGATCAGTCCACCAATCAAGCAAGGATGTTTCTCAAGGAATCAAAGCCCTAGGGTTTGTCCATCAAGTTCACATGCCTTGGGGGTCTTTTTTTTGAAGTGTTCAAGTCAAGGGTTGAAGGCTCAGAGGTCAACAGTCAATGCATAGACAGGCAGAAACCCTAAAAAGTCAACAGTCAATCAAAGCAGTGGATGGTGGCCATTCTTGTGGAATTTGGGCACCATGGTCAATAATCAAGAGTTCATATGTCTTGAGACAGCATTTGAAGTCAAAGTCTCAAAGAATTAGGGTTTGGAATTCATCAGAAGTGCACAGTCAAGTCCAAAACCCTAGAAAGTCAAAGTTGGTCAACTGTGGTTGATTCTTTGGATTTGATGGATGGAAATGGTTTGAGGGAGCTTATTCATGTCCTAATATGTCTCATATGTCATGGAAATCAACATCATGGAAGAATTTGAAGCCAATCAGAATATTTCCCAAAATAGAAACTGGACCTGTATTTTCAACTGCCAAAAATGGAAACTTCTTGATCCTCAACTTGCATCATGATACAAGCTTCAAATGAATTTTTGCCCAACATGAAAGTTGAAGGTTTTGTTCTCCCATTTTCAAAAAGTCCAAGAACTCTCAAATCCCATGTATGGTTGTCAAGATATGATCCAATCATTTTCACCAAATTTTGAACTTCAACTGAGCATATCTCCCAAACCATAAGGCCAAATTTGGTAGGGTTTTTTCCTACAAACCACATTTTTCATCCTCTTTCCAAAAATATAAATTTCATGACCTAAAACCACACCAATCAAGATGGCATTTTTGGACCTTTTTCATTTAAATTCAAAGTTTGACCCAAAGTTGACTTTTTGCTTCTTTGACTTTTTCTTGACTTGGCCAATTGGGAAATGTTTTAAACCATATTTGTGACTTGCTCCAATCCCAAATTCATGTCCATACCATCATTCCACCACCATTTTGGACCAAAAGCACAATTTGGCAATTTTGCAAATAGGAGCATATGAGCAAGGCAAGTACAACAATTGTTAGGCAACACAAAACAGCATTTGTATTGGTCTGCATACAGCCTGTTTCAAGCCCCTTCGACCACAAGCATACACCCTCCATTCCATGTAGGTGAAAATTAGCAAAATGCAAAAAATGCTTCATTAAGACAAAATTGGTTTAGCCTTTCATTAGAGGAACTTAAACAGAAGTATAAAGCAATGTTTCTGCTCATTTGTAAACCCTAGAAGCTGCAGCCATACAGAAAAATACTCTTACTCTCTCATCTTGCATTTTGGCTCGATTGAGATTTTCTGCCCAAAGCTTCAAACCCTCGAGTTTCCTTTGTTTTTCTCATCATCCATCATCATTGTAAGTGGCTTTCCACGTGAAAAATCCCAGCTGGATAGACATTTTCAAGCTCTGTTTCGCAAAGAACCTTTAATGGTGAAATAAGATTTGGAAGCTTCAAAGCCTTAATGAGTGCGTTTCCTTCAAGGTTCCATCATTCCATAACATTGTGAGCACCTGTTTGCACTCGAATCAACCAAAACAACACTGCATCATCGAGTTCTTCGAACCAAGTAAGATTTTCGACTTTCTTATTTGTCTAAACCATGCTATGTATCATGTGGATCTTCTTGTGCTGATCATTTTGAGCTATGAGTTTGTAAAAATGGTTGAGTATTTCTGGAAATATGCTGATTTGAAGTTTAGGGTTCATATGTGTTTTTGTTCGAATCCAGCTTGTTTATGTGCTTTGATGAAAATGAACAGTGGACTATGTGTATTTGATGCTTAAGGATCACATTGCAATGCTCATTTATTGTTTCTGTGCATTTTGTTTTAAACTCATGAATGTATATATGCGTGCTGCTGTTCAAACCAAACACCCTGTTATTTTTCCAAGAAATCCAGCTCATGTATGTTTTGGTTGCTGTTGAGCATCATGAGTGTGTTATCATGTGGTTCCCATGCTGTTGTTTAATTTTGATCTGTTAATGAACATGAAGATAATGCCTTGCTGTTCATGAATCCTGTCACATTTGCCCGCCTGTTGCATACATACATATGCGTTGGACACTATTGCTGCTGGTGACTGTAGAATGCTTGGTCAAATTTTGTTTATGATGTGATTACATGAATGCATTTTGCTGCTGTTAAACCTTAAGCTGCCCAGAGAATTCTCATGTGTTTGTTTTGTGTTGTTGCTTGTGGTTACATACCAATACCATGCCATGCTATTTGAGTTAATTCTTACTGGAAATTATGGTGATGAATGTGGATACCAAGTGTTTTGCTCTGCTGCATTTTTTCTTCCTGGGATTTGTTTCATACTGTTAACTTTGCTATTTATTTGGTAGGGTATATTTTAATTAATTGATTTTTTCCCCTGCTGTGACTGTGTATTTTCGCTGCATGTGGGTTTGCTGAAGGGTTTTTTTTTTTAATTGGTCATGGGGGTTATGGTTCACTATTGCCATTGGTTGTGGGCCCACTTACTGGGATTACCGAAAATTCCACCAATTTTGAAATGCAGGCACGGTTTGGTTGCTATTTTTTGTTTTATTCTGGGCTTCATTTAATGCCCTGCGCTTGTCTGGCTCTATCTGAGGAGACATACTGTCGGTTGTGACAGTGGGCCAGACGTGGGTGCATTTGGCCTAGGGATTACCGAAATCCCATTAATTCTGCTCGACAACCACTGTTGTTGCAGCTTTTTTTGTTTTCATTCATTTTGCTATGTGCCCTGCGCCCTCATTAATTTGACTGTCTGAGAAGCAATGATTGGAGGCGCAGTATGCTGCATCCATTTGGCCGTGGGTCCCACCTGTTGACTAGTGCGCAGAATGCATTTCTTTTTTCTTCTTCTTCTTTTTACTTTTTTTAAAAATAATCATTTAATCCATATTATTTGTTCATGTTTTGCTCAATTATTCACTTAACTTCAATAATTCATTTCTTCCTCAATTTTCACCCAAAAATTCTGATTCTTTTTCCACAATGTTCATGATTGAGTCTAGTTTTTAATTGTGATTTTTAATGAATTCTTCATTGGTTGGATTTTTTATGGTAATTATTTTCCCAACATAGGTGCATAAATGATACATCTCACCATTTCAATTGTGAAATATTCATGTTATATCCAATGCCTTTGAGATTTTTTGTGGTGAAAATAGACTCCTTGACCTTCATTTCCATATAGACTTTGTGCATTTATAATTGGTGGATTGAGAGTTATGAATTTTTGAAGTTGTGTATTGCATTGGGTGTCATACCATGATCATGTATTTTCACAAATTTTGTTCACACACTTCCCCACATCCAAATGACTCCAAATTTTGCATGAATGATCCCTTGTATGTCTAATTGATGTATGAATTTTCTTGGAATTAATCTTGCTGTTTTCCATTTGATTGTGAATTTTCTTCCATGCTTGGTCATTTGTTGACTTTTTGTGCTATGCCTTGCCAAATCCTTTGTGAAATTCTCAAATCATATTGTATGTCCATGAAATTTCATATGTGATATCTAGACTCTTTGAGCTTTGCATTGGTATTAATCTCATTCATTTCTCTTCTGTTTTCAAATTGATATGATTTTTTGAAGTTGACCTATGCTTGTTGACTTTCATCATGCTTACTTGAATTTGGTATGACCTCATGATTTTAATTGAATGCCTTCCTCTCATCCAAATGCCATGAAATTTTACATGTCTACCATGTTAGATGTTAGGATTGAATGTGATTTATTTGGTGATTTTTGAGATTGCTTAGGTTGACTTTTGATGCAAGTCATTCTGTTGACTTTTGTATGCTTCCCTTTGCCTTGCTTTGACTTCAAATATTCATGAAATGACAATGATGCATGATTTGAATGTGGGCCCAAGTGTGATAGCTTCCCAAATGTTTGACTTTGACTTTGAGTTGACTTTTCCTTGCTGCCTTGACTTTTTCTTTCATGTTTGACCCTAGGCTAGTCCTAGTAGTCCTTTGGACTTATGTTGAGCTCATCTGTTTCAGGTTGAGCACAATGCTTCAAAGATCATTCAAACTTGTTTGAATTTGATTTGTTTATCCCATGCTAACCTTTTGTTTTGTAGGTGACTCATGTAACTTGAGTCTTGCCTTGCACAGTTGACCTTCTATGGTTGACTGTCTATCCATTTCTTTTTGATTTAAACTTTTGAACTGTTTGCTGATGGTTTTGACTTTTTCAGGTACTTTAGTTGCTTAAGTTCTTTGAACTTGCTTGCTTTGCTATTTTAGCATTTGCTTTTGAGGTATAAATACTTCTTCTTCATGTAGTCTGGAGACCCGGTCTGTTATTTGACCGGGCAAACTGTCTGAAGTCCTCCTTAAGAGGCAATGCCTGTGTTTGTTTTAAATTGTCCCAAGCAGGAAAAGTCCTCATTTGAGGCAATTGGTGGAAGGTAGGGATAAGTAGCCTATCCCCCACTATTCAGTGTGTCCTCTCTCTGCTCCCATTACATGGTTGAAGCATCGAGATAAAAACCCAAGATCTATCGAGTCAATAATGGGGAAAGAGTTCCATCTTTCTGAACTCCCCCACTTTCTATTATTTGATGCTCTCCCTGATCAGGGATAGAAGCAATGAGGCACACCCCTCATCTCCTTTTCATCTGCTTCACCTTAGCCTCTCAATGGCAAGGTTAAGAGCAACACTTACCCTATTCCAGTTGGCCCTAGTGCCTAACCTTTTGCTTGAGCCTCTTGTATGCATATAAAGTGTGCTTCCTGTGATTGCCTGTTTGCTTTGCCTCTTTAGGTGTAGTTTAGACTTGCCCTTGTGCAATAGGTTTGTGCTTGACTTGCTTCCTGTGCAAGTCAAGTCTGTGTGGCTTAACCCTTGTGTGAGCCACGTTTAGAACTGTTCGGCCGAACTACGGCAACTCTGATTCTCATGTTCAGATGAGATACGTAGGCACGAGACGCGATGTCTTGCCGAGTTTTGACTAACAACTAACATCTAACTTCTTTTCTCTCACCCCTGTTGTGACTGAGATATTCTTTTCTCTCGCCCTCGTTGCGATCGAGACTTTCCCTTTCTCTTGCCCTTGTTGCAATTGAGACCCTTGCTTCCTGTGCAAGCCGTGTCTAGGATAGGTTGGCCCTTGTGCCATTTAGCTAGAAACCTTAACTTAGGGTTGACTTTGCATGACAACATCTAGGCTCGAGTTGTAGTCTCCCTAGAGTTGTGTCTCCCTCTGTTATCTGGTTAGGCTAGATCCTTTGTCCCTGCGTAGGGGAACTACATCGCCCTGATCTTCACATCAGATGAAGTATGTAGGCAGGAGATTGAGCTGATCTCTCCGGGCGCCTTTTCTTTTCTTTTGTGTGTGTGCTTGACGGTTGTAGGCTCGAGTCCCCGACTCCCTATTAACCTGTTGTGTTGTTGTGTGCTTGGAAGCCGATGTAAGCCCATCGAGTGGCATTTGGGTTCCAGTGTGCGTGTGTTTTGGTTCGGATGCTGACATAAGTCCAGTGATTGGCAGTCGGGCTCCACGTTTGCCAGTGTGAGTTTGTTTGGTTCGGATGCTGATGTAAGTCCATCGATTGGCATTCAGGCTCCACGTTTGCCTGTGTCTTGTTTGTTTGTGTGCGTGTCAGCCGAGCTACGAATGCTCTGATTCTTCTCTCGTCCGAGAAGATACGTATGCATAGGATGCGACATCCTAGCGAGCATGTGTCGTTCCCCAGTCCGAACTACTTCGACTCTGATGTCTATGCCTGATAGACTAAGTAGGCCCAGGATGCGACATCCTGCCGAGTCAGTTTCAGTCAGTCTCTTTCGTTTCTTTCAGCCAGTTGTGTATGTGAGTTTTGAGCAGTGTTTAGCAACCAATTTTCCTTCCTTTTGTGCGTGGATCCCGTAGAGTACTACGGATGCGTAGGGTGCCTAACACCTTCCCTTCGCATAACCGACTCCCGAACCCATCCTCTTTGGTCGCGAGACCATGTTCTTTCCTAGGTTTACTCTGAGCGTTTCCTTTCCCTCTTTTGGGATAAATAACGCACGGTGGCGGCTCTGTTGTTTCTTTCTTTTCCCGCCGGTTTTTCGCGCGATGCGACACCAAGTTGACTGATGCGGAATGGATTCAGAGTCGTTATGACCAGTTGAATCTGATTGAAGAGAAGCGATTGACTACCATGTGCCATGGTCAGTTATATCAACAGAGATTGAAGAAAGCATTCGATAAGAAGGTCAAGCCTCGTGTGTTCCGAGAAGGTGACCTTGTGCTCAAGAAAGTCTTGTCTTTCGCGCCCGATTCCAGGGGCAAGTGGACTCCAAACTATGAAGGTCCATATGTTGTCAAGAGAGCCTTTTCAGGCGGAGCTTTGATGCTTACAACTATGGATGGGGAGGATTTCACTCGTCATGTGAATTCAGATGCAGTCAAGAAATACTTTGCCTAAAAATAAAAACAGAATAGCTCGCTAAGTTGAAAACCCGAAAGGGCGGCTTAGGCAAAAATGAGCGTCTCGATGGATTGAAAACCCGAAAGGGCGATCTAGGCAAAAGTTAGAGACATAAAAAAAAGAATATTTGCATCCCGCTAGATCGAGTACCTCACCCTGGGGCAATCTAGGCAAAAAGTAGGGATTTGGCAAGTAACTGCATCCTGACAAGACTGTGTTCTACATCTGTCTTTCGTCAAAGAATTCTTGATTCGTCGTCAACTAAAGCTTCGAATACATCGTATTCGGAATTGGGGGAGAAATGGTCATTATGTTCAATGTAGCCCTTTTCCAATATATATCACCAATTTCAAACTTGTATAAATCTATGGAGTCTTGCCATTTGGAGGCTACCATTCCATCAAATAAATTTGAGCCTTTTATCCAATTATTTGCACTTTTATTTGTTTCTATTCAACAAATGTTTTGCATGTTTTAGTTGATAAAATATCATTGTTTTAAATAAATGAATTTTTCACAAATTGTTTTTAAACAAAGTGAACATTCACAATGATTGAAGGATACTCAGGAGATCCTAAGTGCTCTCCCAAGGGTGGTATGATTCCCAACAGGGTAGGACATTTGTTCATATCCCTGGCATATACTGTATCCTCTTCTCCCAGACTTTCGTTGGAATTTTCTCCTCACCGGAGTGTGTTGTGATTAATATTCCCCTGCTAGAGTGCTTGTTGAGATCTTTTCTGACCTCCAACAGAGCAGCGGTCTTTCATGTTTGGCAGTTGTGTCCTCTCCGGAAGATTCATTTTGAGGGGTTGTTCCCCATGATTCCTCTATCCATCAGACAAGCTCTCCAGCAAGTTGTTGTTGGCGATGAACTTTATCTGTTTGATTCATCCATGAGTGGTGCTTGTTGGGATGTTCACCATTTCTCCCCTAGCAGAAGAGCAGTGTTTTTTACTCCCTTAGTGGAAGTGTTTTTTGGAAGGTTCTGTGTGGTGGTTGATCCCCAACATTCCTTATCTCCCTCAGATAGTTCATCCCCGGTAGAGTTGTTGGTGATGGATATGTTTGTAAGGATGGATCTCCAGCTGAGTTGTTGGTGTTGGATCCTTTCCCTGCTATTGTTATCTTCCTCAAATAGATCCCCAGCTGGTTGTTGGTGTGTTGGATCTTATCTATGATGATGCTATCTCCTGCATGAGATGTCTATGTTTCCTCAGACAGATTCCCATCAGAGCTGTTGGTATGGCAGTCTTTATCTGAGATGATTCCCCTTGCTGAGATACTGTTTTCCGGTATCTGGATTTTCCCAGCATGGTTCGCTTTTGTGATAGTTTCTACCTACACAATTGAATCTTTTCTCCGGCTGTGACTGATGTTTCCTCCGGATCCTTTGGGGTTTATTTCCCCAAGAAGAGTGTACGGTGAAGGTATTTTGTCGCCTCCTTCCTCCTCAGCAGGTGAGAGCTCTTGGTGTTTGTCCTTTGAGAGTTTCTTTTGTGATATTTCCTCGGTAGGGTGGCTTCCCTAGAGGAGTTTGTGTGCGCCGTGATTCGGTTCGCAGTTGGAATGGTTGCTCATTCCCCAACAGAGGTTTGGTGATTTCTTGATATCTCTGATTCGCCAGATAGATTGGTGGCATGGTGGATTGTATTTGTGTTGATTTATCCCCTGCAGAGATTTGGTGATTTCCTGATACCTCTAATCCCTAGTAGAGTTTCTTGTGTGGCAGGATCTATTTGTGCGATCTTTTTCTCCCTCAGTGGGTTTTCCTCAATGGAGTTACTTGGAGTTGCCTTTGTGGCAGTTTTTGCCTGTGCAGTGAGCTCCTCTTTCCCAGCTGAGACTGATGATCCATCCTTGCAGATGATTTTTGTTGTCTTTGATCCCGACAGATTGTTTGTTCTCCGGTGATCCTGGCTTTCTCTTTCGAGATGTAGTACCGGGCGTTTGATTCCTGGACCTGTTTGTGTTAGATATGTCTGTTTGTCAGCATCCATCAAACATAAATCACACATATTCATGCATAATTTCAACATTCAGATATTCATGTTGCATTTTTGCCATATATCTTTTGTTTGTTGTGTCCTGTTAATTGGTGATATAGATCTCCCCAGTAGATCTCCCCAAGCAGATGTCGGGTGTCTAATCTCTCAATATAGAGTCAGCCCCTTAAGCAGAAAGTGTCCTTCCTTCTGCATTTCCCCACTGAGATATATCCTCGTGGATGACGGTTGTTTCCGTTTCCTCCCAACACATATATTGGGATGGGTTTCCCTATTGAGCTATATCCTCATTAGGACGAGTCTTGATTCAGTTTGCCTTTTTGGTTTGATCCTAAATTGGCCTTTTGTGACTGTCTCTTGTGCTTCCCTGTGGTATAAATGAATAGTTGCTCAGTAAGCGGTAATCATTCACCTTATCCTCAGCAGAATTTGTGGCCTTCTACCCGGTAGCCGATAGTTATAAGTCCTATTCTTTGTGGTTTTCTACCCAGTAACTGGTAGTTGTAAATCCTATTTTCTTTCTCTCTAGCAGAGTTTGTGGTTTTCTACCCAGTAACTAGTAGTTATAAACCCTATTTGTTTTTCCCTGTGCGGAGTAGTGATCCTTTCGCTCCCCACGCAGAGGCTTTGGTCTTCTACCCAGTATTCGGTAGTTGTAAACCCTATTTTTATCCTCATCAGAGTCGATGGTTTCTACCCTGTATTCGGTAGTTGTAAATCCTACTCTCCCCTTTTGCAGAGTTAACCTTTGTGGTTCATCCTAGTTGATGACGGTTACTCTTGGTGGTTATCAGTATCCAGTATTCGATATTGATTTTCCTTGCCCTCTTCTGGATAATTGCTCTGAGTAAGCAATTTTATCCCCAGTTGGTCTTTCCCTTTTTTTCTGTGGATAATTTCTTTGAGTAAGCAATTTTATCCCCAGCGGGTTGCTCCCCTTCTTTTGGATAATTGCTTTGATTGCAATTCATCCTAGTGAGTTATCCTTCGTCTACCCTGTTGTTGTTGGTAACGATTGGTTCTCCTTGATTGCTCATATTTATATACCTAGTTTGGTATCCCGATGCCTTTCTCCTTCGGTTGATTTATCCTTTTTAACTCAGTAACCGGTTGTGGATAATCTTCCATGCGAGTATATTATCTACGTTCTGACGGTAATAGATAATATATCTCATGCACTCTTCTGTCGAAACCTTTTGGTCTTTCCCCAATTGAGTAAGATTCGTATTTCCTGTTTTGGAATTGAATATCCTTTTCCGTGGTTTTCTACCCAGTATTCGGTAGATGTAATCCCCTCTTTGCGGTTATCTTCATCCAGTATTCGGTATTGATATTCCCCCCTTGTTTGTTTGGATAATTGCCGTATGCTTGCAATTTATCCCCTGTGAGTCATCTCCCATTTATCCTTTGTTGATAATGATTGTTTCTCCTTTTGGTCGGTCACCTATTATATGCCCAGTAACCGGTATCCCTGGTGTTCCTTCCTTTCGAGTATATTATCTATGTTCTGACGGTAGTAGATAATATATCTCATGCACTCTTTGGTCGAAGTCTTTTGTTGTTCTTCCCCAATTGAGTAAGATTTGTATTCCTATTTCGGAATCGAATGTCCATCCTTGAACAAGTTTGCTTTTACAACTCTCTTCAGGATGATGAGTGTTTTGGCATATATACCAATTCACGTTTCGGTTGATTTATCCTTTATTAACCCAGTAACCGGTTGTGGATAATCTTCCATGCGAGTATACTGTTCACATTCTGACGGTAATGGATAATATATCTCATGCACTCTTTGGTTGAAGCCTTTTGTCCTTCCCCAATTGAGTAAGATTCGTTTTCCTTTTGCAAAGTCGAATGTCCATCCTGTAAGTCGATTTGCTTTTTCAAGCCCTCCTTTCGGATGATGAGTGTTTTGGAAGTAAACCCCAATTCACGCTTTGGTTGGTCACCTATTATATACCCCAGTAACCGGTATCCCTGGTGTTCCTTCCTTTCTGCTCCCTATTATGACCTTCGTCCCCTGTGGAGTCAGATTTTCCTGAGTTAACATACCTTTTTTCAGGTCTTCCTCAGATGTTTTTGGTTGATTAATTTCTCTCACCCTTATACCGGTCTTAGATATTCATTCTTCCCGAGCTTGTTGTTCTTTCACCCAGTAACCGGTGTTCAGATCACATGTCTCTTTGAGCTTGTTACCCAATAAACGATGACACCTCACCCTTTGCTTCCCCTGGAGAGTCTTTGTTAGACTTCCCCATCGGGTTATTCTATTGTGATTTTTCCCTTTTGCTGTGTTGGCGTTTTCCCCAATACATGCATTTCCCCTGGCAGGGAGGTTCTGTGTGAATCTTTCCTCAGCCTAAGTCCGGATTTTATCCGAAGTATCCTTTATGGATAGTTTTGTTGTGTTGGCGTTTTCCCTAATACACGCATTGTTGAGTCAACTTGAGTCTTTCCAATGGAGTTGTTACCTTTGGAAACCCTTTTCCCTAGTTTTGAGTCGTGACCTGCTCACGCAGTCTCAGTCTTTTCCCAGTATAGTCTCAAGCTTCAAGTCGTGACCTGCTCACGCATTTTTCTTTTTTCTATCCCCATGAGAGTCCCCGTTAGAGTCTCTATGTTCCTAGTGAGTGTATTACTCCAATAGATTGTCTTTTCTCCAGATTTCTTTTCTTCTTTGTGGACTCGTATCACCACAGAGTTGTTTGTTTTGCATTCATACATTTGCATCATGAGGTCTCTTAGGGACCAAAACTTGTCTCTTTGTTATTATTTAAGCCCATTCTACCGCGTCGAGATGAAGATTTTAACCTTCACTTCTCCGGCTAGAATGATCTTAAATAGGGGCATCTGTAAGACCCCAAATTTGTCCCTAAGATCCCTCATGGCATCATAAGCATTGCATTGCATGGCCTCAAGGATCATTGAGCATATTGGATTCCTTACCTTTGGGTGGGATATCCCTGTGAGTGGTTTTTGATCACCAGGCATTGCTTGCATTGTATATCATTGCTTTTATTTTAATCACTAACCAAAAGTAAAAAAATATGTCATCTAACCTTTTGATTTGTAGCATCAAGCAAGCACAGATCAAGCAATTCAAGAGTTTCCTTTGTGCAAGAGGTGATGGTATTTTCTTGAGATGAGGACCATTTGATTATTATATTGAGCTTATATGAGCTATGGTTCCATTTTGAAGAAAATTCTCCAAGTGGCAAAGGCCCAAATTCATCAGGCATTTTCAGGTCATCTGAGGCCCATACAATCAACTATGCAGTCAATTGAAGGCTTTGAGGTGGGGGAATTGATCTTAACATCCTCATTCATGTTCAAACAAGGCATATTAATCATGTCATACATATATCTTGAAGATTTTGGAGTCAAATCAAAAGTTTCCAAAAATGGAAAGTGACCTATAATTTCAAGTTTCCAAAAGTGGCAAGTTTTTGGTTCACATTCAACTTGACTTTCTAACATCAAAGAAGCTTCAAATGAATTTTTGGTCAACATGAAAGTTGAATATCTTTCTCTCCCATTTCCAAAAAGTCCAATATCATGAGCATCTGATGAATGGTTGAGAAATCATGGCCAAATGATTGCCAAGTGTGCATGGAAGTTCATCATGCCATAACTTTTGATCCAAAACTCCAAATTGGTCCACTCTTTTTGCAACATGCTCCTTGTGACCAAGAGATTCCAAATAAATCATTGCATTGCATGAAAAGAGCTCACATGACCATATGTCCATGCAACTACATTTTGGAGGGAAAATGCATAATTCAAATTTGGTGAATCACATGAGCCAAATACCAATCCTATCATGTTCATGAGCTGATTTTAATTGATTTTGAACCTTGCATGGGCACTGTTCACGTGCACTTTTGCCATGCATAGGTGTATTTACCAATTTTGCCATACACCTCATATCTTCCTAATTTCAATTAACCAAGGCTTAATCTTAATTGCAGCATGCTTAATGGAGAGTATATAAGCCAAATTGCTAATCACATTTCATAAGAATAACAAAATTTAGATCTAGAATTGCATTTCCCTCCAAAAACTCTCTCACTTCAAACTTGAAATTTCTTCACATAACTCATGAATTTTCTTGCATAATCTGGTTCATTGAGCATTATTGAGTAGGAATCAAGAATTGGATTGGAGAATTTGGTGCAGATTCGTGCATACACAAAGCTTGAACATGAAGATGGATCTTGAAAATTGAGCTTCATTCAAGTGGATTCAAGTGTCGATTCGTGCATCAAACTTCATATCAAGGTTGGAGGAGAAGACCTGGAAGTGCTGGAGCCTTGAACACGAGGATTTGGACACTGCAAATCAAGTGAGCTTGAAATTCGATCCTCATTATTTGCTTTTTCATGTACATAAACTGATAGATCCTTTGATGCTGATGATTCTGATGTGATTAGATCTAGAAATGGTTAAGAATTGAGCTAGATATGTTGACTGGAATTTTTGATGTGCAATATGTCTCTCTTCGATCTGCTCTTGTTAGGAAGTATTAATTTGAATTGAGCATGGATTTGGAATGTATGTTGTGTGAGCTTTCGAATGGTACCATTTTCATGCATTTCTGGAAAAAAATTATGAACCGTCGCCGGAAAACCATCGGAGAAGACGACCGTAATCACTATTCCGGTCGTCTGGTTCAGCGCTTAGGGTTTCAAATAGTGCGCGCTTGCAACCTTCAGGTCTTCAGTTCGAACCCTGGCGCAAACGTCTTGAAATTCCATTTGATTTTCCTTCACTTATCCAAACGCTGAGTTTCAATTGCCACGCGCTTGCAACCTCATACACTTCAGTTCGATTCCTACGCATGGAATTTGTTTTAATTGTTTTCACTGAGCGCTTATTTGACCTCATGCACCTGTGTTCGAATCCCTGCTTGTTGCATTATGCTGTTTTCATTTTTAAATAACATTTTCCATGATTTTCATTTTATTTCCATTTTATTTCATCAACTTGCAAAAATCATAAAAAATAGAATACATATCCAATTTAATCCAATTTTTTTTCACATGTTCATTTTAATCTCTATTATTTTTTGATGTTAATTTCCTGATTTTTACATTGCTGGATTTTTAAATGTGCTTGATTGTTTGAACATAATGCCAAAATGACATGTTGTGCTAATTGATTTGTGGAATGCTCATAGTTTGTCCAATTGCCTTGAAATTTGACATGCTTATTCATAACATGTAACATGATCCTTTGGCTTTTGTTTGGCATTTTTACCATTTAATACCACTGTTTTAGACACATGGACATATGTTGTAACATTTGGTGTCACATTCTTGACCTTGCTCTTGTGCATTTTCATTCATATGCCATTTGTTATCTTCTGGACTTAATTTTTGGTATGATGCTTGTTCATAACATGTTAAGTGCACATAAAAATTTTCATGATCATTGGATTCATTTTTGTTTTAATGTGGATTTTCTATTCTTGAGTGATTGCATTTGAGACTTACCTTGTGTATAACTGTTGGATGTTCCTCTGTTGTCTGTTTTGGTTTTCTGAATACAATATTGACTGTCTGGCTTTTGTACAGGTACATTAGTCGCTTTTAGCTCTTGCTTGAGCTTTGCTTTGGTTTGTGGTTGGTTTACCACTTAGGTAACCTCTCTTTCTCCATGTAGTCTGGAAGTCCTGTCGCCTTTTTGGCAGGCGTTTGGCTGAAGTCCTCCTTAAGAGGCAATGATTGTGATTGTTTATATTTGTGCTAAAGACCTCTAAATGAGGCATGCTACTTGTTAAGTCCTCCTAAGTGAAGAGGCAATTGACAGATAAAAGGGATTTGCAATCAATCCCCTGTTATTCAGTTGAGTCTTTCATTATTCTCGCACTACGTGCTGATGCTTTTGAATAAACACCCAAGATCTTGTATAGAGTCAGTCATGTGGAATAGGGTCCCTTATTCTGGATCCCCACACCTTCTTTGATTCAAGCTCACCCAGGCCAGGGTTAAGAGCATGAGGTCTTATCCTCATTTCCTATTCATCAGCTTCACCCTAACTCTCAATGTTAGTGGTTAAGAGCTTCAGAACACCCCTACAGTCTTGGCTTGTTTGTCGAGGTTGATATGACCCCTTGACTAAAGCCCAACTCTTGTCTGAGCCTCTTGTTTGCATATAGAGTGTGATACTTGATTGCTTGTTTGCATATAGAGTGTGATACTTGATTGCTTGTTTGCTTATTTGTGAATCTGTCATATGTTTGCTTTTCATGCATGTTTGTTTGTTTGAGGAGTCAGATGTAAGACCATTGATTGGCTATCTGTTTCCTACTTTGTTTGAGGAGTTAGATGTAAGACCATTGATTGGCTATCTGTTTCCTATTTTGTTCTGTGGAGTTAGATGTAAGACCATTGATTGGCTATCTGTTTCCTGTTTTGTTTTGTGGAGTTAGATGTAAGACCATTGATTGGCTTTCTGTTTCCAGTTTGTTTTTGGAGTTGGATGTAAGACCATTGATTGGCACTCTGTTTCCAGTTTTTGATTGTTCTCTTATGAGACCCTGCTTATTTGCTTATTGCTTTGTGTTGCCTAATTCCAAAGGAACTTACTTGGATCATTTCTATGATCTTGAGAAAGCAACTCATGTTTGTGGTTTTGTTCCCTTAACCCTTTTGTGCTTAGCCTTGATCCATTTCCATCCTTAACCCAAACCAGAAAATCTTTTGTGCAAACATTTGACTTGTTTTCAAAACTAGAAACCTAGGCCTTATGCCTTTGATTTTCCAACTCTCTTTTCACTAATACTCATTGTAATTGAACTCTAATTCATACTTTGACTTCATTTTGTGAATAATTCTAATTGGTTAATTCCACCCACTCAATTGTCTTTTGTGGCCCTTGTCCACTTGATAAATTTTCATGCATTAGCCATAGGTTTGAGTTATCTCAGTGGTTGATGTAAATCTCACCGCATCCTTAGTGATTGAATTGTAAGACTTCCATGCTTATTATAGCGTTAACACCTCACTAGCGTGTTGAAGCTTTTCTCACATGGTGCATTGTTGGTTTAGGTTGAGTTTTCTCCTGTTGATAACGAAAGACCTTAAGGCTTTTGTTTAAAATCAATCCACTCATTTGTTTTGAAATTTTTTACCCGAACTACGGGGTTTTGATCCTTATCTTTCATGAAAAGGTACGTAGGCAATGGGTTCATCCATCCAAACAAAAAAAAATGTAAATAAATTTGTATATTCTTTTCTCATCCCTTCAATCATGTTTGCACAAAATATTTCATAAACAAATAACTCTTTGCAACAAGTTGTGAAAAGAGGTTCCCTAGGAGTACCTAGGATGTTGTGGGTGCCTAACACCTTCCCATGACATAACTACCCCCTTACCCAGATCTATGACCCGTCTTTTACTAGTTTTGTTTGTAAAACTTTTAGGTTTTTGTTCGCTTTCTAGCCATTCCTTTGGATAAATAGAAGTGCGGTGGCGACTCGACTTTGTATGCTTTGCTTTTGATTTAGTCAATAAATCTAAAGGTAACGAATACACTGCTACAAACCTGCATAATGATTTTGAGTATAAAAGAGATTTCATAATTCAAACAAGGCAAATCATTATGCAGATGAAAAGATTGATTTTATTCTCTTTTTAGGGTTTTATGGTGATCACCAATTTCATGCAAATAGAAGAAAGGAAAAATAATTTGGAAAACAAACATTTGACATGTAATTATTGAATGAATATCATTGTATTAATCAAAATGTGGCAACAATGTCATCACTTCTCCTTTGGCATGGGAGAAGGGTTTTCAAACAAAATGAACATATTACGTGGACTTATGGATAACTGTTGGAACATTAACGGCGACCCAATTATTGCAGATTCCTCTAGGGATAACAAAGTTGCTAAGGTCTTCCTCTTCATCATCTTCCACTATGGCACCGGCCTCTCGATCTTCAACAGTGTGAATGAAACCTCCACTCTGGAACAACCCACGCTCATTGGAAACACCGGAAGAATACCCTATGCCAGCTCGGGATTTATTATCTTCCAATTTGATCATTTGGCCCAACCTAGTAGTTGCACCATGCTCAATGGCCAACTTTGCATCGTTGTAGGAGACAAATGAAGAAAGTCCTTTCCTTGAAGGCTCAACAATAGACAAGGCTTGGAACAGAGTCCCAACCTCATCCTCAGCATCGATATAGGAAAAGGAAAACAAATGGCTAACCAAGAAAGCCTTCCCTCCCCCTATCACCACCAACTTCTTGTTTTTAACAAACTTCAATTTTTGGTGTACGGTGGATGTCACGGCGCCTGCCTCGTGAATCCATGGTCTGCCAAGAAAACAGCTGTAAGACTGATGGATATCCATGACATGGAAAGTGATCTGGAAATATCTAGGTCCAATCTTGATCGAGATTTCTAATTCACCGATCACATTTTTCCGCGATCCATCCAATGCCTTAACAACCACTCCACTCTGCCTCATGGGAGGCCCCTGGTAAGAAAGTTTAGCCAGAGTGGATTTTGGCAACACATTAAGCGATGATCCTGTGTCCACCAACACATTGGACAAGGCATCATCCTTACAGTTCATAGAAATGTGTAGAGCAAAATTGTGGTCTTTTCCCTCCCCGGGAAGATCAGCATCACAGTGTAGCACCTCAAATTTGCACCTACCATTGTACATAAATTCTCATATTAGGTCATAGCATATCATGGTCCATTGCATAGCATTGCATTGTCCTCAGTTGCCTCAAGAGCAAGCAAGTCAAGGAATTAGGTCAAACTGATCAGGAGATCAGTCAACCAAGCAAGCAAGGGTGTTTCTCAAGGAGCCAAGGCCCTAGGGTTTGTCCAACAAGTTCACATGACTTGGAGGTCCATTTGAAGTGTTTAAGTCAAAGATTGGAGGCTCAGAGGTCACCAGTCCATGCCCAATCAGTCAGAAACCCTAGAAAAGTCAAACTTGGTCAACTGTGGTTGATTTTATGGTTTTGATGGATGGATTTGGTTTGAGAGAGCTTATTCATGTCCCAATAGGCCTCATATATCATGGCAATCAACATCATTGAAGAATTTGAAGCCAAACAGAAAATTTCCAAAAATAGAAACTGGACCTGTAATTTTAATTGCCAAAAATGGAAACTTCTTGATCCCAAGCTTACATCATGATACCAGCTTCAAATGAATTTTTGCCCAACATGAAAGTTGAAGATCTTGTTCTCCCATTTCGAAAAAGTCCAAGAACTCTCAAATCCCATGTATGGTTGTCAAGATATGATCAAATCATTTTCACAAAATCTTGAACTTCAAAAGGCCATATCTCTCAAACCATTTGGCCAATTTTGGTGGGGTTTTTTCCTACAAACCACATTTCATCTCCTCTTTCCAAAAATATAAATTTCATACACCAAAACCTTGCCAATCAAAATGGCATTTTTTGACTTGTCTCATTTAAATTCAAGTGTGGACCAAAGGTTGACTTTTTGAATTAAGTGTTTTCAGCACATTTGGCCAATTGGGATTCATTTAAGATGGTATTTGAAATTTGCCTAGGCCCAATTCGAGCAGCATACCACTATCATACCACCTCCATATGCATTTTTGGTCAAAATTAGTAATTGTGCAAGTTGGTTCATTTAAGCTAATCTTGTTTAGCACTTCCATTACCAACCTTAAACAGATGATATAAATTACATTTTCTGTCATTTTGAAGCAACCCTAGCAGCTGCAAACACACAGAATACATCTCATTCTCTCAATTTGCATTTTGATCATATTGCATTTTCTGAGCAAAAACTCCAAAACCCTCGAGCCTCCTTTGGTTTCTCCATCATCCAAGCATCCTTGTGAACCTTTTGCAACCATCCTTTTCCAGCTGGAAGCTCAACTGCTCGACTGTTCTTCCAACACCATTGCCATGGCAGAACTTGTTTCAAGCTCCTACAAGGGTTGCTGAGCCACGATTGCTTCACCATTCAACTTGTGGAAGAAGAATCTTCAACTGTTTGAGCATATCCAAGCCTGAAAGCTGCTGAATCTTCCTCTGCTCTTCATATTGGTCAGTTTTCGATTTACTTGTTTTGACAAACCATGCCATGCTTATTGTAGATCCTAGTACACTGATCATTATGCACTTTGTATCATGAAAAATAGTTAAGTAGTTTGCTAGAAATCTGGAAATGAAGTTTTGTGTTCATATGCGTTTTTGCTCGATTCTCCTTCATTAGCATGTTTCCATGAAAATAGTGCTTGGATTTGTCATGTACATGGTCTAATGCTTCTATATGTATGCCCATTATTCATTTCTGAGAATTTTTGCTCATGAGCAATGTTTGATGTTGGATCTTTTTCTGTTTGATTCGTGAGCTATGCTTTGTTTTGATGAAAATTGATGTTGTACCTTTGTTCACCTTGACTTGCTGAACCTTTGTGTGTCTTTAATTTGGATTTCTGGAAACTTTTCATAAAAACTCGATTTGAGAAGATGAAGTTGTTGCTGTGTGATAAACCCTAAACCTGCCCAGAAAATTCATGAGAAATTGTGTTTGTTTGTTGTTTGTGTTGTGATTGTATGAAGAATACTGTTTCAATGCCATGCTGTGTTAGTAATTCTGTTTGAAATTTGTTGTTTGATGATGAACATGAAGATGTTGGCTGTACCTCCAAACCCTAAGTTGCCCAGAAATTCGAATATGCTTTGGCTTTTTGTTTGTTTGCATGGCATGAACACTGTTCCATTGAGATGGCCAATCAGAATATTTGGTTTCATTTGCCTAAACGCTGCGTTTGTTTAAGTGATACGCTTAATTACCAGAATTGCCACTGGTCAACTTGTTTGACTCACCATTTCATGTTCTTTGTTCATGTTTGTTCCAAATTGTTACTCATCTTCCAAAAATCATTTCTCATTCATTTCAATTCCAAATCCAGTGGGAATTTTTGCATCATGATCATGAGATTGTCTATTATTTAATCATGATTTTTAATAATTTTTCTGATCATTGGTTTTTAGATGGCCTTAGGGTTTGTGTAATGTGACCAAAAATTGTACATGTTGCCAAAACCCTTGTGAAATAATCATGTTGCATCCATTTGATCTGAAAATTTTTGTGGTTATTCTACACTCATCCATGCTTATTTTGGTGTAAAGATCATGATTTTATCTTGTGTGGTTTGGAAGTTATGAATTTTTGAAGTAGGGTGTGACAACTTGTGTCACACCAATGATATGCAATTTCATGATTTTTTATGACATGCTTCCTGGCCTCCAATTAATGTGAAATTTTGCATGAACCTTCTCTTATGTGTCTAGTTGACCTGTGATTTCTTGTGGAATTATTTGAGCCATTTCCTATTTGTTTGATATTTTTCTCCCCTAGCTAGTCAAATGTTGACTTTGTGTGACACATCTTGCCATTCCATTTGGGAAATTCTCATACCTTATTGGATGATCATGAAATTTTACATGTGCATACTAGACATCTTGAGCTTTGCATTGGTGTTGATCCCATCCATTTCTCATCTGTTTTCGTTGAGTTATGATTTTTTGAAGTTGACCCATGTATGTTTGACTTCTTTGTGCATGTTTGAAATTGTTTTGACTTCTTGATTTTAATTGACCATCTTCCCATGATCCAATTGAGCTGAAATTTTATATGCATGCTATGTTATGGATTGTGATTGAGTATGAATTATTTCATAATTTTTGGAAATGTTTATGTTTGGTTTTGAGCAAAGTCTTGCTGTTGACTTCTATATGCTTCCTTTTGCCATGTTTTGACTTCTTTGGTCTATAAAATGATGATGATGCATGATATAAACTTGAAACCAATTGGGTGTGTTCCTTAAATGTTTGAATTTGACTTTGATTGGATATGGTTCGCTGTTTTGACTTTTATCATTTATTTTGACCCTAGGCTTGCCCTAGTGGTCTCTTGGCTTATGTTTGAGTTCATTTGTTTCAGGATAAGCATTTGCCTCAAAGAAACCATTGCCAATTTGATTGAGCTTGATTATATATCATGTGCTAACCTTTGTTTTGTAGGTGTGACTCATGTGACTTGAGTCTTGTGCTTTGCACATTGGTCCCTCTGATTTAACTGTTTGATTCATTTCCTTTTGATTTAAACTGTTGAACTGTTTACTGATTAGTTTGACTTTTTCAGGTACTCTTAGTTGCTTTATTTGCTTTGCTTTGCTATTTAGCAACTTGCTTTTGAGGTATAATTACTTCTTCTTCATGTAGTCTGGAGACCCGGCCTGTTATTTGGCCGGGCAAACTGTCTGAAGTCCTCCTTAAGAGGCAATGCTTGTGTGTGTTTAATTTTGTCCCAAGCAGGAAAAGTCCTTCAAGTAAGGCAATTGGTAGATCAAAGGGATAAGCAACCTATCCCCTACTATTCAGTGAGTCTTCTCCTTGCTCCCATTACATGGTTGTAGCATTGAGATCAAAACCCAAAAATCTATCGAGTCAATAATGTGGAAAGAGCTCCATCTTTCTGAGCTCCCACACTTTCTGATATGCTCTCCCTGATCAGGGATAAGAGCAATGAGGCACACCCCTCATCTCCTTTCATCTGCTTCACCTTAGCCTCTCAATGGCAAGGTTAAGAGCAACTTTTTACCCTATTCCAGTTGGCCTCAGTGCCTAACCTCTTTGTGTGAGCCTCCTTGTTTGGCTATAGAGTGTGCTGTTTGATATTCATTGATTGATTGTTTACCTCATATGCACATGTTTGCTTGTATGCTTTATGCATTTATCATCATTAATTGCCCATTAATGCATGATCATCTCCTTTGTCTGTGTGACATTATCATTGTTGTTTACCCATTGCGGACAATTGTAAGTCCATTGCTTTGGCCATTGTTCCTATGATATAGAAGTGAGTATAAGACCATCACATTGGCCACTCATCTTATCTTTGCTTGTTGCATTGTTTGTATGTGAGGATACAATTGTAAGTCCCGCAAGTTGGCATTTGTTTTCCTAGGATCATACTGTGTATGTTAGAGTAAGCCCAGACAGATTGGCATCTGACAACCATGTTTTGCTTTCTTAGTTTATGAGAGGATGCAATTGTAAGTCCCGCAAGTTGGCATTTGCTTTCCTATGATCATATGTGAAGTTAGCCTAAGTCCAGATAGATTGGCAGTTGATTTCCATATTTCATTCTTGTTTCCTTTTGAGGAGATTAGTGTAAGACCATTGAGTGGCCTCTGATATCCATTTCTGTTTTAGGAGATTGGTGTAAATCCAGCTATTGGTATCCGATATCCGCTTTTGTTTGTGAGATTGGAGTAAGACCATTGAGTGGCATCCGGTATCATTTGTTTGTTTATGTTATTATTGCTTATTGCCCATTCCAAAGGACACACTTGAATCATCTCCTATATGATTTCAAGAAGTGAACCTTCTAAGAAGTTTTTACAATCCATCCTCATTCATTCATCTCTCATTGTGTCCTAAACCTTTTCACACTTTGATTTCAAACTTGACATAGATGTTGTGCAAACTTCTTCATGCTTTCAAACTAGAAACCTGGACCCAAGTCCTTGACTCTTTTTTCAAACTCCATTTCATAATACTTCTTTGAATTAATCTTAATCATACTTTGACTTCATTTTCATAATCATAATCAATTAACTTCACCCATTCACTTGTTTTGGCTTTGTCCATTAATCTCTTCATGCATTAGCCATAGGTTTCAATTATCATTGTGGTTGATGTAAATCTTGCCTATCCTTAGTGAGTCGACTATAAGACTTCCGTACTGAAAACAGGGTTAACCCCTCTAGTGCGTCGAAGCTATCCTCGCGTGGTGGATGTTGTTCTTGGTCGAGTTTTCTCCCATTGATAATGAAAAGCCTCAGTGCTTGTGTTTAAAATTGAATCCACCAACTTTTGGAAATCTTTTAGCCGAACTACGGCGTTTTGATCCTTACCTTTGATGGAAGGTACGTAGGCAACGGGTTCATCCGTTCAAACCCAATAATAAAATTGCATATTCTTTTCTCATCATCCCAATCATGTTTGCACAATGTTTATGTCATAACAAATAACAATTTAGTACAACAAGTGTGAAAAGGGCTCCCTAGGAGTACCTAGGACGTAGTGGGTGCCTAACACCTTCCCATTGCGTAATTTACCCCTTACCCAGACTCTCTGATCTTTTATTAGTTTTCTACGTGTAAAACTTCTTAGGCTTTTGTTCGCTTTTTAGCCAGTCCTTTGGATAAATAAAAGTGCGGTGGCGACTCGAAATTTCATTGTATGCTTTGCTTATGGTTTAATCGATAAATCATATAGCGACGAATACACCGCTACACACAGAAGCTCAAATTGTTGCAAGCGGTTATGTTTGCAACAATGCTATCAAACTGCTCAAGAGTGACATCGTGATCCACGTATGCCACGCCCAACACCCTCTGCAAAGCTTCATGGTGTGGCTCAGAATTCATCAACAAAGATAAAACAAATATCATTGATGGAGTTTATAGCAGCTGATCAATAATATTATATTCGCTCCTCTTGATGATCCTCAGTATCTCATCACCGTGCCCTCTCATTATGACAGACTGGCCAACCGGGAAAGGAGCTTTAACAGTTTTATCAACAACAGGGTCAACACCCTTCACAACAGGATTATAAGAAGAAGTCCCCACGGGACCGACAGGATTAACAACAACTTTCTTCACAACGTCTTCATGGGATTTCGGCTACGCCGAGGAAATACGACCGCTACGGGTCACACCACTGACGTCAGAAATGCTCACTACGGAAGTTGAGGGCAACGACACCTCTTCTCCATCTTCTAGCATAACTGTGTTATACCTGTAGGGAACAACCTTGTCTGATGAATACGGGACCGGACCCGCTGGCTTGATTACAAGAGATGGTGAAACCTTCTTCTTGCTGCCATCATACTTGACGACAACAGGCTCTGGAAGTTTAAACACTGGGGTGATAACGTCGACTTCATCCTCATCACGATTCTGAAGTATTTTGATCATACCCTGATCCAGTATCTCTTGGATGTCCTTTCTAACTTGTTGGAATCCTCTCTTATTGATAGGGCACACCTGACACCTATCATGGTCATGCTCATAGTGGCTGTGTTCACACAACATCTTATGCATCTCGACCAACGATTGCCTTATGTCATTAACATACAAGACTTTATATTTGCCAGGGCATCCCTGGACCATATTCACAACAGCTTTTCCATGCTCGGGTAATGGGTTCTTCTTGACATTAGGACCTACGTCCTTGAAAAACAAAATACCATTTCTCACAAGGTCTTGCACCTTGGTCTTCAATGGATAGCAATCTCCACATCATGTCCTAGAGCACCGGAATGATATACACAATGTAGTTCAGGCTTATACCACCACTGAGGGTTGGTTGGTACAACAGGAGGGTCTCGTAGAGTGATCAATTTTCTATCAATTAGAGATGGATAGAGCTCAACATAAGTCATTGGAATCAGATCAAAAGTGACCCTCTTCCTCTCGTAGTTGCTGGTGCTGGTGTTATTGTTGTTTCGAGGTTGGTATGTTTGTTGTTGTGGACGTTGTTGTTGTTGTTGATGGTGAACTTCTCTAAAGGCAGGTGCTATATGAGCCACCTGGTGTTGGCTAACGGGAGGACACACGTTCTTCCTTGTTACAGAGGGCCTTCTTTTGATGTGGGATAACAGATCATGTGCCTCTCCCTCCTTCTTCTTAGTAAAGCCCCCATACCGCTTTGGTGAAGAGTTGTCTTCCCTAGACAAACGTCCTTCACGGATCCCTTCTTCCAGTCTCATTCCCATATTCACCATTTCGGTGAAGTCCGAGGGAGCACTGTCTATCATCTTTTCATAGTAGAAAGAGCTCAAAGTATTCAAAAAGATCTTGGTCATCTCTTTCTCTTCTAGGGGTGGCACTATCTGAGCTACCAACTCACGCCATCTCTGGGCGTACTCTTTGAAGGTCTTCTTGTCCTTCTGCGACATTGCCCTCAACTGGTCCCTATCATGAGCCATATCCATATTATATTTGTATTGCTTGACGAAGGCCTTATCAAGATCGTTGAAAGAGCGGATGTTTTAACTCTCCAAACCCATGTACCACCGGAGCGCGGCACCAGATAAGCTATCCTGGAAGTAATTGATAAGCAGTTGATCATTGTCTGTCTGAGTTGACATCTTGGGAGGATACATCACAAGATGGTTGTGAGGGCATGCATTTCCCTTGTATTTCTCAAAGTCAGGTACTTTGAATTTAATAGAGATCTTAACGTTGGGCACAAGGTACAACTCAGCAACACTTTTACCGAAGAGGTCCTTACCCCTTAGAGTCTTCAGTTCCTTGCGCAGCTCAAGGAATTGGTCTTTCATTCCGTCCATCTTTTTATAAACGTTTGGGCCCTCAAATGGCTCAGAATGATAGATGGTGTCTTCGACTCGAGGTAAAGTGTGTACAATGGGAGGTGGCACAGAAAGGATCGGGCTAGATGCTGGCAAAGATGCGAGAGAAGGAGCGAAACCCTCGGGCACAAAGTTGGCGGGCATTCCCCCAGGGAACCCGACTGGCATAGATGGCGCAAAATGGGTCATTGCAGCAGGAACAGTCGAGGTAGCAACCTCAGAAATAACAGTCCTCTGGGGAGGAGTTGCAGGAATTGGCGAAGCTTGACTCTGGGCGGCCAACACTGAGTCCATCATGGCAGTCATCCTAGCAACTTCTTCTTTCAGATCCCGGTTCTCTTGTTCTAGATGCTCCATGATCTTTGGAAGATTAGCTCTTGTGTTGTACCGGTGCGTCGGCTTGTCTTCAAAATAAATGAAGAGCAAAGAGTTAGACCACTGATCATGAGCTCAGAACAAAACCTGCTTATGCATATGATGCATGCAATGTTTGTGCATATGGTTTGTTTTTATCAGAGGAACTTTATAGAGATCTATTTGCAAGTATTTGAAAATATTAATCTTTTAAGACATATATGGAATACTCATAGCAATAATATTTGGAAACTTTTTTCACCCAAGAAGTAGTACAGTTTTGGTAACCAAATCCAATACAAGAGAAAAGGAGAATAAACATCCTATGGAGCCCTAGAAACAATCGTTCAAAGCCCTCGAGATCGGAAGATAAGTTGCACGAAGCCTCTTCACCTCTCTCTCTTAAGCTGCTTCCATATCGGCCTTCTCTTTGGCGAGTTGATCATACTTCCTCTTCCAGAACTTGGATGACTGAGGAAGAAGAGAAGTAACCACATCATCAGGCTCATCAATAACCTGATGCTCTAGAAACTCTATCACTGCATCCTTATCTCTGAGCTGCTGAAGAAGTTCCTCTCGCTCACGAACCCAAGCACACGACCGGTATTCATCTCTCAACTCCTCTACTCCTTGGTTAGGGAGGGTTGAAGGCCCAACCATAACCATATGCGTAGGTCTCGGATAATCATATGGCATGCGGTACTCAAGAGCTCTCTTCCTCACCCAAGAGATGTAGGGTTCCAAAGCAATGCAATTCTTTGGACCAAGCTCCTTCCTTCCCTTCCTATGAACTTTGCGCCAGGCGTGGACCATCCTACCCTTCAAGTTCTGGGGATCTTTACCCTCTTGAAAGAACACACCTTCCAACAGAATGTTGTTAGGTTTATCCTTTAAGGGGAAACCAAGCTGACGGCGAGCTAAAACAGGGTTGTAGTTAATTCCACCACATGTACCAAGAAGAGGCACATTGGAGAATTCACCACAAGAGTCAATAATCTGAACGCCATCATACACACGGTTATACCAAAAGATATCATCATTAGTGAGAGACATAAGTCTCGTAGACCACCGTAGACATCCCTTGTTCTCCTTGAAGGCGAGCGTCTGAGGCAAGTGAGAAATAAACCACTTGTACAACAGAGGCAGATAGCACACGATGGATCAACCACCCTTTGCATTCCTCATATGCAGAGAGAAATAAGTATCACCCAACAGAGTCGGAACAGGATTAAGAGTAGAGAAAATCCTAATAGCGTTCACATCCACAAAATTGTCGATG
This sequence comes from Lathyrus oleraceus, assembly GCF_024323335.1. NCBI lineage: Eukaryota > Viridiplantae > Streptophyta > Magnoliopsida > Fabales > Fabaceae > Lathyrus > Lathyrus oleraceus. The sequence continues at coordinate 519,774,268 of NC_066584.1, forward strand.
TTAGGAACTAACACTAGCCCATAGGTAAGAAGTACAAATACGGCTTCAAAGGCGTCCTCACTCATGGCCTTCCCAAACAAAGTAGCTTGGGCAAAAAGAAAATTAGATGGGAGACCTTGAATTCCACCTTTGGTAGTTATATGAGCAACACCCTGAGATACATCTATGTGAAGCAAGTCAGCAATCTCTTGGGAAGAAGGAACGCTCTCCAAACCACTGAACGACAACTGATCCAAGATAGGTATACCCACAAGATAGGCATACTCCTCAAGTGTAGGCAAAAGCTGGAAATCCAGAAAAGTAAAGCAACGATACAGAGGATCGTAGAACTGCACCAACACACTCATCAGACCTTCATCCACTTGAGTAGACAGAACAGACAGAAGCTTCCCATGGAGAGCTTTAAACTCCAAAGGCTCTAATACATAAGATGCCAAACTCCTTAACTCTTTCAAGTAAGGTTGCCTGAAACTGTACTTCTTCGTATTCCTTCTTTGCTTATCCATGATTGAAAATTTGCAAATAGATCTCTTAAGATCCTTGAAATTTTCATTGTAGATGATATGGATGCAAATGAATGCATGAATGCATGGATGCAACAATCACACTCAAGGATCAAGCAAGTCACACCATACAAAGGTCACGGGATGGCTCACGTCATCGTCAATATCAATCATCCATTTTGGTGGATTATGGTTTACACCTTATCAACACCCAAGTTCCATTGATATTGAGGATATACGAGAACGGATCAACCGCGAATCAAGGGTTTGTTGTGAGTCACGAGCATGGAGTCTCGGTTAGGAACCACCCAAAGGGAGTGTACTATGGTTAAACCTGACAATCATGTTCTAAAAAGGTCCCCATGGTCATCATCTCATCTTTCGGATATTATCGGATAAAACGACTACTCGTATTCCAAAAATATTCTCAAGAGAGACTCTTATGAGTGTAGTATCGCGTAACAACCGTATCAAATCTTACACTTGAACGACCTTTGCACTACGTCCTAAAATAGGCCAAGATGGGCTAGGTAATCTAAGGTCCTTGGCTTCTAAGGTTTATATTGGAAAGAGTAATGCCTAACCACGACTACTCGTGTGACATTATTGATCCTAACAAGACCTCCACCAAGTGAATGGACTTGCAAGTCAACTTGCTAAGGAATAACTCCACACACGTCAATAAGACTATGCCATTCTCCTATCATAAGTGCACCCGAGTTCGGGTATAGAACTCATCTCACAAGAAACCACCAAGCACACAAGCAATTAATATATCAAGCAATTCATACATTACAAGCAATACAGTCATCCCAAATTTGCACAAAAATATGTCACCAATAAATATAAACATACAACACACATAAGCAAAAAGTAGGCTAAACCCACTAGGCATGTAGTTTCTCCCCAGTAGAGTCGCCACTTTTCTGTAGCGGGGTATTCGTTACCTTATGGTTTATTGACTAAACAAAAAGTAAACATACAATTCGAGTCTCCACCACATTTTATTTGTCTAAAGGAAAGGCTAAAAAGCGAACAAAATCCAAGTAAGAAGTTTTATCAAATCAAAAACTAATAAAAATGTCAGAGATCTAGGTAAGGGGTTGGTTATGAGATGGGAAGGTTTATGCACCCAAAATATCCTTAGTACTCTAAGGGAACCTCTTTTTGCAAATGTGTGTTGTAGGTTGGTATTTGTGAAAATATGTGCAAAAGATTGGGGAGATGAGAAGAGAATAGATTATATTTACAAATTTGTTGTTTTAATGGATGAACCCATTGCCTACGTACCATCACAAAGGTAGGATCAAAACCTCGTAGTTCGGGGTAAAAATCTCAAATATTGGTGAATTGATTTGATCAAAATCCTTAAGGTCTTTTGTTATCAAAGGGAGAAAACTCAACCTAAACCAACAATCCACCATGTGGGGAGAGCTTTAACATACTAGTGAAGGGTTAACCCTATAATAAGTATGGAAGACTTATAGTCCAATCACTAAGGATGAGGTGAGGTTTACATTAATTACTATGATAACTCAAACCTATGGCAAATGTTTATAAAACGTTTTAACAAAGGTGGCCATTGGAACCACAAAATCAACTTGAGGTGAGTTGTATTTACAAGTTAGATTTATTTACAAAATGAAGTCAAATTGAATTAAGACTTATTCACAATGAGTATTGATGAAAAGATTTTTGGAAAAGTCAAAGGCATAAGGCCTAGGTTTCTAATTTGAAAATAATGTCTCAGTTTGCACAAAATGAGTTTGGCTTGGGTTAGAGTGGAGAGAAGAAGAGAAGGGCTAGTCCTAAGGCATACAAAGATAAGAGAAGAGATAAAACCCTTGGAGTTCCTTTTCTTGAGATCATGGAGATGATTCAAGATGCTCATTTCCTTTGGACTTAGCAAACAACAAGCAATCACACAATTATAGATTCAAGCTCCTAGGGCCTCCTTTTGGCTTGTCTCTCTTAACTTGGCTACTCATGACAATGGTCCTTCTTACTATTTCAAGATGGAATCCCTATAACACAAGAACAAACATCAAAAAGTTCACAACATAATAAGAGGAATGGACAAAGAATGAGTTTTGGAAAGAAAGTCCTTTGAAGTCAACTTTTTCAATTTAGCATTCTAAAGGCATGAGGCCTAGTTACTCTTCAACAAGTTTAGCATTCTAAAGGCATGAGGCTTAGTTGATCTTGAACTCCTTTAAGCATAGGTAAGTCCTAATTCTAAGTCCTTTCTCCTTTTTGCATTGGGTTCACACAAACAAAGGCAAAACAAACACAAGACAACAATATATTTATATACAATAATGAGCTCAAATGAGCAAAAGGAAAATGACATAAACATAAAATATATGTTCAAGTGAGCAAAGGGGAAATGCAATATGAATAAATGAGCAAGAAAGTAAATTGCGTTAAAGTAAATTGCACGAAATTAAATGCCTTAATTTAAAGTTAGTAATTAGTGGTTATGTTAGTGTGTCATAAGACAATTTAGCGCTATGTTAAGCAATCGTAAGTGGACTAATGTAGTAGTCACACCTATCTGAGGCCGATCAATAAAACTATAGGCAAACAAACACAAGTTAGAGATCATGACTAGTAAGCCAATCTTCTACAACTTGCCATGCCAAAAGAAAAGAGGAAAGACCTTGTATGGACTTTAGGTTTTTTGCTTGACCAAGAAGCAACCTATCTTGGACACAAAGCAACTCACTTGATTATGGATCAAGTTGAGTTTGATTTGGATCAAAGAAGGTTAAACCTCTCATATGTCAAGACCAACCATAAGACATTAACTCATTGGCCAAAAATAAAAGAAGTGGGATGAAGATGAAATGGACATAAAAGAGAAATAAAGTGTCAAACACAATTGGTCAAAAGTGAATCAAATCATCCTCAACCAATGCTAAAAAGAAGAAAAATGAAGATTAGAAGTCAACAAGTCAAACATATTTTTTTGGTATTTTTGGAATTAAAATAAATGCAAAATTAAAATGGACAAAATATGGTCAAACCTCAAATTCAATTCAAATCAACTTCAACAAGTCCAATTAAATTCTCATAGGTCCAACATGGTCAAACAAGGTTTGACAAACTTTTCCAACAATTTTTGAAATCAGAAAATATTTTAAAATAATTAAAAACAATAAAAATAACACAATATGAATTAAAATCTCAAATAAATCTCAAATCAATTAAGAAATTGATGAGACTATTTTTCATTGACTTATCATGATCCATATGTGTTAAGAAAATATTTCGGATTTTTCAGATATAAAAAAGTATTTAAAATGAATTAAAAACTATTAAAAACCAAATAATTCACAAAAAATATTAAATGAAGTCACAAAAATAATTAAAAATCAGAATATGAAACTAGATTTTTCAAGAATTTTTTTGGCATTAATCTCATATTTTTGTGACTTCAAATAAAATATTTATGAATTTTTGAAAATAAAAGGAATTAAAATAAATTAAAACAGAAAATAGAAAATAGCAAAAATCAGCGACCATCGGATCCGTCTCATTAATTGACGTGGCATCATCACACGGCTCAGAGGCGCGGTCATACCATGTTCTCAAGTCAAGCGCATCACATTTGGAATCAAAACAAGTCAAACAAATCAATGGCCAGGATTATAACATTTGAGCCAAATCTGAGGGACCTGAAGCATCCACGTGGGGATGGTGGTGGTAACCACCATCTTCTCCGGCCAGCTAACAATTTCCGTCCACCACGCGCAGGGTTTTCAACCTCAATGAAAATGCAAAACAATGGTATCAAAATGAAGCTGGGGTGATGTACATCACCCCTGTAACCTTGGATCTTCCTCAATGTTTCTATTTAGGGAGAAACAAGAGCATGAAGATCATGGTGTTTGATCTGAAATGTCACAATTCATGAAATTAAGACCACCACTGGCCTGCCTCTTGCTCGAGGACTTCAGAAAACAGTTCAAACTCAAGCAATTCACATTGTATTTCAAGATCCAGATCCAAATAGTTTAGTGATATACCTCTGAAATGCAGCTTTGAACAACACGATTTGCTCAAGTTCTTGATCCAATTTTGATATGGAGATGTGACGATGAAGCAAGGCTAAGGAATTAAGACTTGAAGATCAACTAATGATGTTGAAATTCAAGCTTGAATTTGAAAATGAAAACTGAAATTCCTTTGAGTGAGGTTGGGTTTCCAATTCAGCAGAGTTTCAGATCTCATTCAGGTTCCATTTTGAATGAGGAAGAGCTTCTATTTATAGTTGAGCTTGATGCAAAGTGGTGATTTGCTCGTGTGCATGAAGATTGGACCTTCCATGCATGGGCCTGTGAAGGCACTTGCAAAGCCCAAGGATGAATAGAAATGCATGCTGAAGTCATTTTGAAGTGAATTGGACGTGCATAAGGCCTGTCAGTTGCTTGCATTTCAAGTTATGATGTGAATTGCCAAAATGCACATAAACATTCATCTCTTCGGAAGTCCCACATGGAGAATCCAAAAATGGTCATGTGAGTAATGGTTGGAAAGCTCTTGACATAAGGAATAAAAGTTATGTTTGGCAAAAATCCATTTGGAGTTTGGAAATTTATGAAAACTGGCTTTGAAGCTTGGGGTACAAAACATGTCTAGGTCCCCTTTGAATTTTTTTGCCAAAACCAAGCAACTTCAAGCCCTTCTGTTTCTTTGATACAATACTCAAATGGAAACACCTCCAACATAAAAGTTGTATATCTTTTCAATATGATCAATTTAGACTTAAACTTTGCATCATTTGGATTTTCGATGAGAAAGTAATGGGCACTTGAAGTTGGACATTTTTCAAATTCAATGACTTTGGTCCAAAGTGACCTATAATGTTTTGAATTATCACATGTGTTTATTTTAGGATTATGAAATTTTGTCCAACATAACATTTGAAGTATACGTCTTAATATTTCCAATGAAATTGGTCTCACCTTAAAATCATAAAAAATAAGGAAGTTAAGTCCTTGGGAAGTTGACCCAAAATTAGGGTTTTAGTCAAAATGACCTATAATGTTTTGAAATGAATGATGACCTTACAAGTTTCAAATGGATTTTTATTGAACATGAAAGTTGTTCATATGGTTCTTAAGAACATTTTTTCTCTTAGGTTTATCTTTATTTGACAAACACATCACAAGTTGTGTCTCAGTGATCCTCAGTTTAGTCAGATGACTTGACTGGTCAACTTCTCAAGGACAAACTTCAAATCTTGATGAATGAATGATTGAGGATACTCACATAGGCTCATATATGCATAAAATAATTAATGAAAGAACTTCCATTGATTGAATTTGATCATAGGTTGAGGTTTCTTCATGAGCAAGGCACAATCAATGCACAGTTGAATTAAGGTTTCCTTGGGAAACAATCCTCAAGCCCTTTGGGTTTATCTTGATCAAATTGGCAAATTGAGATACTTGGGAGACATATATGATGATTAGGAGATTTATGGACCATTGTCATGCTTGCTCTCATCTTCATCTAGCCACTTCATTGAGCTTAGGAGCCTCCTAGGAGCATGGTGAGCACATGATCACTTGAGCTTCAAAACAAAAAGAGTTAGTGACATATTTTTGTGCTTTTGGTTAGTAAACAAAATAAGAAAAGCAATAATATACAATTCAAGCATGCTTGGCGGTCTCAAACCACTCACACAAGTCCCAACCCTAGGGTTAAGAAGCCACACATGCTATGATCCTTGAGGCAATGCAATGAGCAAATGATATGATGCCATGAGGGATCTTAGGGTCAAAATAAGGGTCTTACAAACACAATCACATAATACATAACATTCAGACTGAATGTTCTGTATACAAATGTCATGACATCGGGTCTGACATCGGGTCTGACATCTTAGTAAAATCCCGCATAATCACATTTTAAACATCCTGTAGGTACATATTATCTTATGTCAAGACAACACTTGTGACATCTTGTGAACACTCTAGGTTTTACCAAAATTGTTGCCAACACACAGAACCAACAAACTCCCCCTTTGGCAAATTTTGGGTAAAACATATATCAGTCCAATTGTTCACAAGAGTAAAACATATCAGCAGTTAAGCAGCAGCAGAAGTAATAAACCACACAGCTACTAGCTATGATAGCAACTAGTTAACACACATTAAACACATAAGTGCTTCTTCTCCCCCTAAGTCTGTTCAACACAGACATCTCCTTCAACAACACCTGTAACATCCATCACCCCATCTGACATCTCCTTCAACAACACCTGTACAACACAGAACATCATTCTGTTTAACATCAGCTGTCATCTATTTATAGCCTAGCTACTTCATATCACATATTAACTGCAGCTCTCCTCTATATTAACTGCAGCTCTCCGCATATTAACTTCTCCCCCTTTTTAGTCAAAATAGACCAAAGAGACCAATGAGAAAAAATAAATGTCTATTAGTCCAACATAGAATGTCACATAGAATGTTATAACATATAGAATGTTAAAACATATTCTCAGGTGTTACATAACCATAATTATACACAACTATATAAGTTGAGATAAAAAGAAATCCAGAGAAATCGCAATGAACCCAAAAATCACATCAAGGCATCAAAATAAGACTGCAAAAAAAAACAAACATCAAGGCTTCCAGAACAACACATCATTATAACAGGGAAACCATCTTCACCACAACTCAGTCAGAGGAGCTATCATCTTCATCAACTTCAGATCCAGAACTGCCACTTGATTTATCTTGAGATTCATACCTCTCACTTGAGGTGTGGGCATCTGTGTCCTTGGCTTGACCAACATTATCCATGTCTCCTTGCTCCAAGCTATTAATCAGAACCTCCAAAGCTTCTTCCCTAGATTTAGCCACCCTAATCCCAGTCTCCAATTCCTTACAGGTCTCTTTCAGTTCAGCAATCAGGCTACCTTGAGAGGTTGGCTTCTTCATAGCAGATGTCATGACAATATCATTGACATGTCTGCCTTCAAATAACTTGTAATGAACTGACAATGGAGATTTTCTTCTACTAGGGATATCACTTGTGCTCAGCATTCCAGGTTGCTGGCTTAGGATTATCCCATAAATTATTGAGGGAAAAGCAATGGGAAGCTTCACTGCATTTGTGGAAGCATGTTTGACAATTTGTTCAAACATGAACCTTCCATAATCAAAATTAAGCTTCGTTCCAATAGCAAATATGATCCTTCTAAGAGAATTAGAGATTGTAGAGATCTGGTTTGTTGGTACCCAGTTTGCTGACCCTATCTTATGCAAGATAGCATATTTCACAGTTAATTTTCCAGCAGAGATATGCTTTTTGCTTGGCCACTCCTTGACCTATCCAACAGTTATTGTCCTACAGACCTCATTGTCTGTGGCCTCTAGTTCAACAACACCTTCTGTTCCTCTTCCTAGGAGCTTATTGATCACAGTAGGAGAAAACTTCACACACTTTCCTCTAACAAACACCTTACAAAACTCTTTGTTGTTCTTGTCAACAATTTCCTCAGGGATGTTCACCACAAACTCTTTAACAAGACCTTTAAAACATTTAGATAACCCACTAACTGTTTTCATTAAACCAACAGACTTGATCAGATCCATAACCTCCTTAACTTCCACAACATCCTTTCCCAATTCTCTTTCCACAACCACTCTCCTTTGGATTACATTTCCACTTGGCTGCACCATATTCCAGATGGAAGGAAATGTTATCCAAATGCACATCAGCAACCTTAGCAGGGGATTTTCTAATAGTTTGCGTTTTGACAGGAGAGATGTCTGGGACATCGTCTTCAACATCTTCCTCTGAATCAGAACTTTCTCTTACCTTTCTCTTCTTTACCTCCACTTTACTCCATGACTTTAAAGGGCCTACAGCAGTAGCCTTCTTACCAGTTCTAGCTGTCATCATCTCAGCCACAAACCTACCCTTCCTGGTCTTCATTATCTTAGTAACACTTGGCTTCAAGTGATGAAGCAAGCTACCATCTTCATCATCTGAGCTCTCTTCTTCCAAGTCAATCACCTTCTTACTAGAGTCATGCTTCTTAGACTGAGAAACATCTACAAATTTCTTACAAGGCACGGTTTGCCCTAAAGAACACAGTCCCTCAGCAACTATATCTTTCTCAGACCTAGATGATTCATCATCTTTCTCATTGTGAGATTCCACCTCAGGTGAGGGGTCCCTTCTAGATAGAGGAGTTGAAACTCCCTTGGCTGAGTGTCCTTCATTTAGGATCCTCGTGACCAAATTTCTAATGACACGATCAGTATGATGCATGTCATCTTTAGAGGTAGGATTATCAGAACTGTTGTCTTGAGTATGTCCAGCAGTGGAGGATGAACCAGGAGCGTCGCCTAGGATGACTGATAGGGGAATCACTTCCAAAATGTCCTCATGAAGAAAATCCATGGATGGTGTTCTTTCTTTGTGCGTAAGTTTGGTGTTTTTAGAACTAGAAGAAGGATGCTGTGACATCTTGTTGAGCGTGTGAAAGAATTTTTGTTGCCCTAGCAGAGATGGTCTATAAAGTTTGAGGAAGATGGAAGTGGTTGAGCTGAGGTAGTGTGTGAAAATGCTATAGATGGTAGTTCCAATACTAGGTAATGATTTACCATAAATGGGGCACTTTCTTTTAAGTGGGCAGACAATATTTTTATTACCTTTTCCACTCCAAATTAATTGCTATAAATTCTCATGGATACAAATCCCTAATTTCCCTCTTAAACATTCAAATTGATTAGCATCCAAAGCCTTTGTAAATATGTCAGCTATTTTCATTTCACTAGTAACATGCTCCAGGGCTATGATTTTCTCTTCCACTAGTTCTCTAATAAAGTGATGACGAATATCAATGTGTTTTGTCCTGCTGTGCTGAATATGATTCTTAGAAATATTTATAGCACTGAGGTTGTTACAGTACAATGTCATGACATCTTGTGTGACATTATATTCAATCAACATTTGTTTCATCCAAACCATTTGAGAACAACTACTCCCAGCTGCCATGTATTCAGCTTCAGCAGTGGATAGGGACACACAATTTTGTTTCTTACTAAACCATGATATTAAGTTGTTCCCCAAGAAGAAACATCCTCCTGATGTGCTTTTCCTATCATCAACACTTCCATCCCAATTGTAGCGGGGTATTCGTTACCTTATGGTTTATTGACTAAACCAAAAGTAAACATACAATTCGAGTCGCCACCGCACTTTTACTTGTCCAAAGGAAAGGCTAAAAAGCGAACAAAAGCCAAGTAAGAAGATTTATCAAATAAAAATGTCAGAGATCTAGGTAAGGGGGTTGGTTATGAAATGGGAAGGTTTTGCGCACCCAAAACATCCTTAGTACTCTAAGGAAACCTCATTTTGCAAATATGTGTGGTAGGTTGGTATTTGTGAAAATATGTGTAAAAGATTGGGGAGATGAGAAAAGAATAGATTATTATTTACAATTTTGTTGTTTGAATGAATGAACCCATTGTCTGCGTACCATCACAAAGGTAGGATCAAAACCTCGTAGTTCGAGGTAAAAATCTCAAAGATTGGTGAATTGATTTGATCAAAAGCCCTAAGGTCTTTTGTTATCAAAGGGAGAAAACTCAACCTAAACCAACAATCCACCATGTGAGGAGAGCTTCATCATACTAGTGAGGGGTTAACCCTATAATAAGTATGGAAGACTTATAATCCAATCACTAAGGATGAGGTGAGATTTACATCAACCACTATGATAAGTCAAACCTATGACTAATGTTTATGAAAAGGTTTTAACAAAGGTGGCCATTGGAACCACAAAATCAACTTGAAGTGAGTTGTATTTACAAGTTAGACTTATTTACAAAATGAAGTCAAAGTTGAATTAAGATCTATTCATAATGAGTATTAATGAAAAGATTTTGAAAAGTCAAAGGCATAATGCCTAGGTTTCTAGTTTGAAAACAATGTCAAAGTTTGCACAAAAAGAGTGTGGCTTGGGTTAGAGTGGAGAGAAGAAGAGAAGGGCTAGTCCTAAAGCATAAAAAGATAAGAGAGAAGATAAAACCCTTGGAGTTCCTTTTCTTGAAACCATAGATATGATTCAAGATGCTCATTTCCTTTGGACTTAGCAAACAACAAGTAATCACACAATATTTGGATTCAAGCTCCTAGGATCTCCATTTGGCTTGTCTCTCTTAACTTGGCTACTCATGACAATGGTCCTTCTTACTATCTCAAGATGGGATCCCTATCACACATGAGCAAACATCAAAAAGTTCACAACACAATAAGAGGAATGGACAAGGAATGAGTTTTGGAAAGGAAGTCCTTTGAAGTCAACTTTGAAAATTAGCATTCTAAAGGCATGAGGCCTAATTCCTCTTCAACAAGTGTAGCATTCTAAAGGCATGAGGCCTAGTTGCTCTTGAACTCCATTAAGCATAGGTAAGTCCTAATTCTAAGTCCTTTATCCTTTTTGCATTGGGTTCACACAAAACAAAAGCAAAACTAACACAAGACAACAATATATTTATATACAATAATGAGCTCAAATGAGCAAAAGGAAAATGACATAAACATAAAATATGTGCTCAAGTGAGCAAGATAAAAAGCAATATGAATAGATGAGTAAGAAGTAAATTGCATTAAAGTAAATTGCAAGGAATTAAATGCTCAAATTAAAGTTAGTAATTAGTATGGTTATGTTAGTTTGTCATAAGACAAGTTAGCGCTATGTTAAGCAATCGTAAGTGGAGTAATGTAGTAGTCACACCTATCGTAATAGAGAACATGACTAGTAAGCCAAGCTCCTAAAACTTGCCATGCCAAAAGAAAAGAGAAAGGCCTTGTATGGACTTTAGGTTTTTTGCTTGACCAAGAAGCAGCCTATTGAAATTCTAGTAACAGACTATCGATGTCACACTGGATGTTATGACATCAAATTCTGCGCAGACAGGAAATGTATGCAGAAGGTAAATGAAAAATGCAGTAAAAGACACAGACAATTGTTTACCCAGTTCGGTGACAAACACACCTACGTCTGGGGGCTACCAAGCCAGGGAGGAAATCCACTATAAGCAGTATTAATTCAGGACTTAAACCAACTGTTTAATCCTATCACTTAAGACCTACCTAATGCAATTTCAATCTAAACTAAGACCAGAGTTCCTACTCACTTCCCCTCAATCACAACAGTGATTACAACCTTTAATAAGTTTAAATTCAATGGCGAAGTTACACTTCAAACAACTCTTGATTGTGCTTAACAACTTTAATCAAGAAACACATCACTCACGCTTAAAAGGTTAGAGTGACACAACAATTACAACTCAATGAACACCCTAGTCCAATGCAATCATCTAGGTGATAATTGCTTGGCTCACAAGTACAACCTAATACAAGACACAATAAAAGTACAACAGTGAAATATGATGATATAATAAATTCTTCACGCTTCAAACCCCTGAATTGCTGAAAGTAGGATTGTCATCCTTTTATAATGCAGCACTTGGGCCTTGTACTTGAATTTCCTAAAATTAAGGTTAAGCAAGTTAACCTAATTTCCACATATTAGGGTGCTAACAAATAGGCTATTTGTTAGGGCTCTTGAATCTAGCTCTTCTGTTAGTTTCCTGGATTTTAGCACAGCTGTTAGATTCTTGAAAAATAGCCTGAGATAAATACTGAAACAGAAAAACTAACTAGCCTACACATTAGCATATGCTGTCAGGAATGAATGTCATAACATTCAGTTTGACGTCCAGAACATAGGCCATATGCTAGACAGCTTTAATTCTAGCTCAGCTGTTGGTTTCCTAAAACAACAGCCTGTAATAAATACTAAACTATACCAGAAAAACTAACTGGCCTATAATTCAGTATCTGCTGTCAGGAATGAATGTCATAATATTCAGTTTGACATCCAAACAATAGGCTATGTGCTAGGTCTGTTATTCTCTTGAAAAATAGCCTGAAATAAATATTGAACTATAACAGAAAAACCAACTAGCCTATAGTTCAGTATCTGTTGTCAGGAATGAATGTCATAACATTTAGTTTGACATCCAGACAATAGGCTATGTGCCAGGTCTGTTATTCTCCTGAAAAACAGCCTGAAATAAATACTGAACTATAACAGAAAAACCAACTAGCCTATAGTTCAGTATCTGCTGTCAAGAATGAATGTCATAACATTCAGTTTGACATTCAGTAAATCCTGTATTAGCTAATCCTGCAACATATTACTCAAACATGTCCTGACATCAGTCCTGACATCAGAGTACAATAAGTGTTTTAACACAACATACAGCCAATCAAAAACATCTATAAACTCCCCCTTTGGCAAATTTTTGGCTAAAACAACTTGGTATCACAACAGAGTTAACAGCAGCAGAAAGCACACATCCAAGCAGAGAATCAAATTAGCTAATACACTCAGCACACATAGAAGTTAAACTTCAAACAGCAGCAACACAAGCAGATAGAAAACAGCAACATAACCTCTTGTTTAGAGGACCTTTAACTTCAAGGAAATCTGTTGTCCTGGGGTACAAGTGTTACTCCCCCTTTTTGTCAAAAATGTTGCCAAAGCAACACTTAATATTACAGGCCAAAACAAAATAACACAACCAATCAGCAAAAACACAATCTTGATTTTACTTCACAGTTTCAATCAAGACGACACACTCTTGATCTTGCTTCACAGCTTTGATCAAGTAGACACACATTCTTGCTTCACAGCAGGTACACCCACATCAAATGCCATGACACAGTGTATGACATCTTGTAACACTCCTGCATGTTCTTGTACTCCAGCAGGTACATAGGGTGTCTCATATGAAGATATCCCCCTAACATCTTGTTAACACACTTGTTGCAAGAGAAATAGCTATGATCTGTTGACCAGTCAGAGCACACTTCCAATTGTTTAATAGTTTGCAATATTAAACAATACATTCCTAACATCCTTAGTTGCTATAATTCCTCAGAAAGGCATATTCCCAATTTGCCCCTTAAATTTTCAAACTGAGTAGCATCCAAAGCCTTTGTAAATATGTCAGCAAGTTGTAGTTCAGTTGCTACATGTTCCAGGGTAATCACTTTGTCTTCCACCAGATCTCTGATGAAGTGATGTCTAATGTCAATATGTTTGGTCCTGCTGTGTTGGATAGGATTCTTTGAAATATTGATGGCACTGAGATTGTCATAGAACAATGTCATGACATTCTGAGAGACATTGTACTCAATCAGCATCTGTTTCATCCATACCAGTTGGGAACAACTGCTTCCAGCTGCTATGTACTCAGCCTCTGCAGTGGACAATGATACACAGTTCTGTTTCTTGCTGAACCACGATATGAGATTGTTTCCCAAGAAGAAACATCCTCCTGATGTACTTTTTTTATCATCAGCACTCCCAGCCCTGAAATTCTAGTTATCAGACTTTCGATGTCACACGGGTTGTTATGACATCCAATTCTGCACAGATAAGAATTATGCAGAACTTAAAAGTAAGTGCAGTAAATAACACAAGTAATTGTTTACCCAGTTCAGTCCAACATGACCTACGTCTGGGGGCTACCAAGTCAGGGAGGAAATCCACTATCAGTAGTATTAATTCAAAGCTAAACTCACCCGTTTACAACTCTTCACTTAATCCCTACCCAATGCAATTTCAATCTTACACTAAGATCAGAGTTCCTACTCACTCCCCCTCAATCACCTCAGTGATTACTACCTTTAATCAATATTAAAGACAATTTTGAAGTCACACTTCAAACAACTCTTGATTGTGCTTAACAGCTTTAATCAAGATACACAGCACTCATGCTTAACAGCTTAGAGTGACACAACACTTACAACTCAATGAACACCCTATACCAATGCAATCATCTACGTGATAATAGCTTGGCTTACAAGATATGTCTAATACAAGACTCACAAAAATACAGCAGTGAAGTATGATGGACACACTAAATCTTCACGCCTCAAAATCCCCAGTTCTGAATGAAGGAATGACTTCCTTTTATATTGCAGTACTTGGGCCTTGCACTTGTATTCTCCTGAATTTAAGGTCACGCGAGTTTCCCGAAATTCCATATCTAGGTTACTAACAAATAGGCTATTTGTTAGGTTCATTAAATGTAGCTTGGTTGTTGATTTCCTGGATTTTCTCTCAGTTGTTGAATCCCTGAAGAATAGCCTGAGAAAAAGCTGAAACAGAAAAACTAAACAACCTACAATATAGCATATGCTGTCAGGAATGAATGTCACAACATTCAGCTTGACATCAAGGACCATATGCTAAGTCTGTTTTTTCTGAAAACAGACTGTACAAATTTGCTGAACTGTACAGGACCAATCTGTCCATTCTACAGTAACAACTTACATTAATAAATGTCAAAGCATCCAATTTGACATTTACACACTTAGCCTTCAGTCAGTTATGTTATCCTCTTGAAGAACAGACTGAGAAACATACTGAAGTTTAGCAGAACACCACTCTGTCTATTGTTCAGTATATGCTGTCAATGATGAATGTCATAACATCCAGTTTGACATGCAGACAGTAGGCCTTATGCCAGTTCTGGTATTTCCTTGATAACCAGACTGAAAATAACTACTGAGTTCTAACAGAACACCAACTGTTCTATTCCTCAGTATCTGCTGACAGGGATGAATGTCACCACATCCAATTTGACATTCAATAAATCCCGTATTAGCTAATCCTGCAGTAAACTACTCAAGTGTGTCATGACATCAGTCAAGACGTCAGAGTACAGTTAGATATTCTAACCTACAATGCAGTCACACAAACACCCTCACAGCATGTCATGATTGTAACACCCTTCTAAAATACCCCGAATATATAATTAAAATAACAACATATCAATCAGAGTAAATATGCAATCAAGGGTGTCACACAACTACTTCACACCATAATAACTGTCATGCTCTTTATTTAGTCAAAATAACATTTTTGCATAATTCGCAGCGGATAGAAATCAAACCAGCCTGACCACATTTGAAACAGACTATACCAGCAGGATCACCTCCCCTACTAGTCCTCTGAGTCGGAGCAGGTCCTTGTTTCCCTTTTCCCACTGGGGCATCATACGGCTTGCCACGGTTTTGATGCTGCTTTCCCTTGCGGTCACTGACAATCTTGTAATGAGCATTATTGTCCTCTTCAAATATCCTGCAGCTATCAACCAATTCAGTAAAAATGCGTATCTTCTGATACCCAACAACCTTCTTAATTTCAGAGCGCAATCCGTTTTCAAACTTGATGCACTTTGAAAATTCAGCACCAGCACCAGTGTAATGAGGATAAAATTTGGACAACTCCACAAATTTTGCAGCATAATCAGTGACATTCATGTTTCCTTGCTTCAGCTCAAGGAACTCGATTTCCTTCTTACCACGGACATCTTCCGGATAATACTTTCTCAGGAATTCCCTACGGAATACATCCCAAGTAATGACTTCACCTGCCACGGTCAACCTCTCGTGAGTCTCTAGCCACCAGTCATCAGCTTCGACTGCTAGCATGTGAGTACCATACCGAACCTTCTGAGCTGGAGTGCAATCCATAACACGGAAGATTCTCTCAATCTCTTTCAACCATCCCAAGGCTGCATCTGGATCATGCTTCCCTTTAAACACCGGCGGATTCTCTCTTTGAAAAGTCGCCAAGCTACATGATCCAGCATCTCCACCAGCATTTGGCAAGTTCTGCACAGCTTGTGCCATTGCTTGCATTGCGGCAGCCATTGTAGCATCATTCCTTCCAGCCATTTCAACTTATCATTACAACACAACTTAAAGTTAGATTAGTAACAATACACAATTGTTAGACAGTAACGACACGACAACTGGCCGGACAGACCGACCTGCTCTGATACCACTAATGTAACACCCTTCTAAAATACCCCGAATATATAATTAAAATAACAACATATCAATCAGAGTAAATATGCAATCAAGGGTGTCACACAACTACTCACACCATAATAACTGTCATGCTCTTTATTTAATCAAAACAACATTTTTGCATAATTCGCAGCGGATAGAAATCAAAACAACCATTCAAAACATATAACATATTACATGTAAAAATGGTTCAACAACCAGCAAAAAAAACAATTAATACATCCCGTCCCGATGTTACATCTATCAGAGCATGACCCACTAAGGAGACTACACTAGACTCCAAGCACTAGCTTCTACTCAATCACTGCTCGTTACCTGAAAAATAGTTGTAAGGGTGAGTTCCTCAATCGATATAATAAGCATTATAAATCATCATGTAATGCTAAGTAAATTCACACATTAATCACCCTAATCATATCACGCATTCAGTAACGGCACACCAGCTCAAACATCATACTCAACAGTAACATAAAGCACATGTATAATCTCAAATCATACTCAACACCAACAACAATGCAACTCTAATGAGACTCGACTCGTCATGCATGTGGTACCAATCGGAGTAAAACTCCCAACTTAAAATCATTGCCATTTTATTGGGCATCAAGGCATAAGCCTTCAACTTTCAACTTAAAATTTGCCAATCCAGGCCAACGTGGTGTGAGCAAAGCTCCGACTTAATGCATATGAATGTATATGGCATACGCGACTTTAAAATTCCGACAACACAATAATAATAGCAACACAACAATGTTTTCAACATAATCAACTTATAATCAACTTTGGCTCACCAAGCCTACAACTCAGTATTTTCAACGATTGTCCGTACACGGAAACAACTTCACAACTCATTCATACTTGTATCAACACTTCATAACATAAACCCAACAAAATTACTCATCACAATTAACTATAATAGGCCAATCACCAATTATGTTCACAAAATTAACATATCAATTTTTCCAATTTCCAACAGTGTTAACCGGTTAACGCCCTGGGTTAACCGGTTAACGCAAGACAGAAAGCTGTTCCTGCGCTAACACGAAGCAGAATGCAGAATTCTCCGCATTTTCCGCCATTGGAGGACTTCCGGACCTCCGATTCCAATTCCGTAAGAAGCGATACGTTCGAAAAATCACAACACACTCAAATACAGATTCAATTACAACTTTAACACAACTTATCCAACACAATTTCTCAGCATTCAACATCCCAATTAGGGTCAAATCAACGGTTTATCACTACCCATGACATGTTAATCTATAATACCCATTAAACGACGATAAACCCCCCTTACCTGAATTAATCCGGCAAATCTTTGAGCTCCAAGCTTTTCTCTTCTCCAACCTTTGCCCTTGCTCTTCCTCCTTGCCCTTTCTCCACTTTCCACTTTTCAGCCGCTTCTCTGTTTCACGTAAAACTCTTTTTACCAAATGGGATTCCTTTTCCTTATTTCACACTTATATATTTTCCAATTTATATTATTATCCCAATAATAATAATAATAATAATAATCCAAAATTCCAATTACTTAATAAATTAATAAATATAATATTAACTTAAATTAAATAATTATCTTATTTTTATCGGGGTGTTACAATGACATCAGTCAAGACATTAGAATCCAGCTAGTGTTTTACCATACAATGCAGCCAATTAAACACCTACAAACTCCCCCTTTGGCAAATTTTTGGCTATGCAGCCAATTAAACACCTACAAACTCCCCCTTTGGCAAATTTTTGGCTAAAACACTTTGATCCCACAACAGAGTTCATAGCAGCGGAAATCACACATCTAGCAGGAAATAGACCTAGCTAATACACTCAGAGTGGCAGCACACTCACACACATGGAAGTTAATTAAAAACTTCACACACATCAGCACACATGGAAGTTAAATAAAAACTTCACACACACATCAGTTGCAGGGGAGGGAATCTTGAATCTGTCATGAATATCTGTTTTAACAAAATAATCTGTTGTCCTGGGGTATCACCTGTTATACCAAACTCCCCCTTTGGCAAATTTTTGGCTAAAACACTTTGATCCCACAACAGAGTTCATAGCAGCGGAAATCACACATTTAGCAGGAAATAGACCTAGCTAATACACTCAGAGTGGCAGCACACTCACACACATGGAAGTTTATTAAAAACTTCACACACATCAACACACATGGAAGTTAAATAAAAACTTCACACACACATCAGCTGTAGGGGAGGGAATCTTGAATCTGTCATGAATATCTGTTTTAACAAAATTATCTGTTGTCCTGGGGTATCACCTGTTACTCCCCCTTTTGTCAAAAATGTTGCCAAAGCAACACTTTAAATTACAGAACCACAAAAAAACAGAATTACACACAAGTGACAGAATTACAGACTTGGTTTTACTTCACAGTTTCAACCAAGTTAGCACCCACTTGATCTTGCTTCACAGCTTTGATCAAGTAATCACCCACTTTTGCTTTACAGTAGGTACCGCCATATCAGATGCCATGACTTTGTGTCTGACATCCAGAACCACTCCTGCATGAACAGTGTCCTTGAACTCCTGCAGGTGCATAGGCCACCTCACGTTAGGATATCTCCTTAACATGTTGTTGCCACTCTTGTTGCAAGTGGCATAGCTATGATCTGTTGACCAATCAGAGCATAGTTCCAATTGTTTAATAGGCAGAGATATTAAACAATACATCCCAAACATCATTGGTTGCTATAAGTTCTCAGAGAGACATATTCCCAGTTTTCCCCTTAAGTTTTCAAACTGAGTAGCATCCAGAGCCTTTGTAAATATGTCAGCCAGTTGGAGTTCAGTGGCTACATGTTCCAAGGTAATCACCTTGTCTTCCACCAGATCTCTGATGAAGTGATGTCTAATGTCAATATGTTTAGTCCTGCTGTCTTGGATGGGATTCTTGGAAATATTGATGGCACTGAGATTATCACAGAACAACATCATGACATTTTGAGTGACATTGTACTCAGTGAGCATCTGTTTCATCCAAACCAGTTGGGAACAACTGCTTCCAGCAGCTATGTATTCAGCCTCTGCAGTGGACAGAGATACACAATTTTGCTTCTTGCTGAACCAAGATATGAGATTGTCTCCCAAGAAGAAACATCCTCCTGATGTGCTTTTTCTGTCATCAGCACTCCCAGCCTAGTCAGCATCATAGTACCCAGATAGTACAGGCTCAGAACCATGTGAGTACAGCATCCCATAGTCACAAGTCCCATTGATGTACTTGAGAATCCTTTTGACTTGATTCAAGTGGCTCACTTTGGGCTCTGCTTGGTATTTGGCACACACTCCAACTGCATAGGAAATGTCAGGTCTACTTGCAGTTAGGTATAGCAGACTGCCTATCATGCTTCTATACAAGCATTGATCAACACTAGGCCCTCCATCATCTTTGGTTAACTTTAGATGAGTAGGAGCGGGAGTTCTCTTGTGCCTAGCACTATCCATACCAAACTTCTTAACTATGTTTTTGGCATACTTGCTTTGGGAGAGAAACATAGAGTCCTCCATTTGGTTGACTTGCATTCCAAGAAAATAATTCAGTTCCCCAACCAGACTCATTTCAAACTCATATTGCATTTGGTGAACAAAATGTTTTACCATTTGTTCTGACATTCCACCAGAGACTATATCATCCACATAGATTTGAGCAATCATGATTTTGCCGTCTTCATCCTTCACAAACAAGGTTTTATCTATCCCACATTTTCTGTATCCATTTGAGGTCAGAAATTCAGTCAACCTTTCATACCACGCTCTAGGTGCTTGCTTCAACCCATACAAGGCTTTCCTCAACTTGTACACATGCTTAGGTTGGTTAGGATCATAGAACCCTTTAGGTTGTTCCATATACACTTCTTCATTCAAGTAGCCGTTCAAGAATGCACTCTTCACATCCATTTGGAACAGTTTAAACTTCAGAATGCATGCTACACCTAACAGCAATCTGATGGACTCAAGCCTAGCAACAAGTGCAAACGTCTCATCAAAATCAACCCCTTCAACTTGAGTATATCCTTGAGCTACTAGTCTTGCTTTATTCCTAGTAATTACTCCTTTCTCATCAGACTTGTTTTTGTAGATCCACTTGGTACCAATGATGTTGGTCCCTTCAGGTCTTGGAACTAGCTCCCATACTTCATTCCTTTTAAACTGCTCAAGTTCCTCTTGCATGGCATTGATCCAATATTCGTCAGTCAGGGCTTCTTTCACATTCTTTGGTTCAACCTTGGATACAAAACAGGAATTTGAGCTTATTCCCCTTGACCTGGTAGTCACACCACTATTGGGATCCCCTATGATAAGATCCTTAGGGTGGTCTTTCTGAATTCTGACAGATGGCATTTTGGTGGTTGCATCTACTTCACATTCAGGAGGAGGTTCCTGTACTTCTTCAGACTTGACTGGAATGTCTGTTGAAATGTCAAGGAATGTTTCAACATCCTCTATGACATCGATTCCTTCCTCTTTATCATCCACAATAACATTTATGGATTCCATCAGGACATTGGTCCTGTAGTTGAACACTCTGTACGCTCTGCTGTTGGTGGAGTATCCTAGAAATATACCCTCATCACTTTTGGGATCCAGTTTCCTTCTCTGTTCACGATCTATGAGAATGTAGCATTTACTTCCAAAGATATGAAAGTACTTCACAGTGGGTTTTCTGCCTTTCCATATTTCATACAGAGTGGATGAGGTTCCTTTTCTCAAGGTGACTCTGTTGTGAACATAGCACGCGGTATTCATAGCTTCAGCCCAAAAGTGCATAGGGAGCTTCTTTGCATGAATCATAACTCTGGCAGATTCTTGAATAGTTCTATTTTTCCTTTCAACTATCCCATTCTGCTGAGGAGTTATAGGAGAGGAGAACTCATGACTTATTCCTTCAGACGAGCAAAACTCATCAAACTTGGAATTTTTGAACTCCGTACCATGATCACTCCTAATTCTGACAACACAACTGCCTTTTCCCTTTGAAGTCTGATGCACAGGTCTTTGAAGACATCAAATGTATCTGACTTCTCTCTGATAAAGCTTATCCACGTGTATCTGGAATGGTCATCAACCACCACGTATGCATATCTCTTTCCACCCAGACTTTCAACCTGCATAGGTCCCATTAAGTCCATGTGCAACAGTTCCAGAACTCTGGAAGTTGTAGGATGTCCCAGCTTCGGATGTGACATCTTGGTTTGCTTGCCCACCTGGCATTCTCCATAGACTCTTCCTTCATCAATAAGCAGCTTTGGAATTCCTCTGACTGCTTCCTCGGATATGATCTTCTTCATTCCCCGTAAGTGGAGATGTCCAAGGCGTCTATACTACAGCTTCACCTCCTGTTCTTCCTTGGCTGAGGAGCAGATTGTGGAGAAGTTTGAGACTTTAGGTTCCCACAGATAACAGTTATCTTTGGATCTGGATCCTCTCATAACTTCCTGATTGTCACCATTTGTCATAATGCATAGCTCCTTAGTAAACTGAACATAGAACCCTTGATCACACAGTTGGCTTATGCTGATGAGATTTGTAGTTAGTCCTCTTACTAACAGCACATTATTTAGTTTTGGAACTCCAGAGCAGTCCAGCTTACCCACACCTTTTATTTTTCCTTTAGCACCATCACCAAAGGTTACATAGCTGGTAGTGTGAGGTTGAGTATCCACCAATAGGTTTTCCATACCAGTCATATGTCTTGAGTAGCCACTGTCAAAGTACCAGTCTTCTCTGGTAGAATCCCTTAGAGCTGTGTGAGCTAACCTAGCATACCATTGTCGCTTCTTGATTGGGGCATAGTGCCTATATGTCTTATGCTTAGGCCTGACATGAGGGGCTTGGTTCGGGTAACCATGAAGCCTGTAGCAGAAGGCTTTTATATGCCCAAGCCTACCACAGTGGTGACATCTCCATTTCTGGAATTTCCTCTTCTGATGATTATTCATCCTGGTTCCCTGATGTTGAGACATTGGATGTGACCTCCGCTTGAATTTCTGAACTTTAGCCTTTGGGCGTTTGAGTTTAGCTGAGGATTTTTTCACAAAGCCTAAACCAGATGTGGTTCCAGACTTCTGTCCCACCTTTAGGATCTCTTCCAAGGTGTCAGTTCCTTTATTCAACATTCTGATGGATTTAGTCATTTGATCCAGCTTGGAGGTCAGCAGGGTTATCTCACCATTTAGACCCTCTATGACTGTCAGATGCTTCTGTCTCTCATCTTCCAGCTCCTTGATGAGTTTCTTCTGCTTTTCTCCTTGTACACACACTTCTGCACTGGTGACACATAGCTTTTTATAAGCTGCAGCAAGCTCATCAAGGGTCAGTTCATATGCACTTGAGTCATCATCAGTGGCACAAACACTTGTTAGTGCAGTGACATGTTTAGCAGATTCTCCTTCAGATTCACTTTCAGAATCTCCCTCAGACCATGTGATAGCTAGCCCCTTCTTTTGTATCTTGAGGTAAGTAGGGCATTCAGCTCTAATGTGTCCATAACCTTCACAACCATGACACTGTATTCCCTTGCCTTGGTTGAACTTTTCTTCAGAAGTTGATCTTTTCCTGATGTCAGACGAGATGTTCTTGACATTAGGTCTACCTCTTTGATCAATCTTCTTCACGAACTTGTTGAACTGTCTCCCAAGCATGGTTATGGCTTCTGATATGCTTTCATCACCTCCAGTATATCCTGCTTGTGACTCCTCTTCAGCATTAGATACAAAAGCTACGCTTTTGTTCTTCTTTTCAGCATTCTCACACAACCCCATTTCAAAGGTTTGGAGAGAGCCAATGAGCTCATCCACTTTCATATTGCAGATGTCTTGAGCCTCCTCTATGGCTGTGACCTTCATAGCAAATCTCTTAGGCAAGGACCTGAGAATCTTTCTTACAAGTTTCTCTTCACCCATTTTCTCACCTAGTCCACCAGAGGTGTTTGCAATTTCAAAAATATTCATGTGAAAGTCATGAATAGTCTCATCCTCTTTCATCCTCAGATTTTCAAACTTGGTGGTCAGCATCTGAAGTTTGGACATCTTCACCTTGGAAGTACCTTCATGAGTTATCTTGAGGGTATCCCAAACTTCCTTAGCTAGCTCACAGTGGTGCACCAGCCTGAAGATGTTCTTACTGATTCCATTGAACAATGCATTCAAGGCCTTAGAATTTCCAAGGGCTAATGCCTCTTGCTCCTTGTCCCACTCTTCTTCAGGAATTTGTACACTGACTCCATCTTCACCTGTCTTCGTTGGATGTTCCCATCCTCTATTGACAGTTCTCCAGACTTTGCTATCTAGAGACCTTAAGAAGGCTATCATACGAGGCTTCCAGTCATCATAGTTAGAGCCATCCAACATGGGTGGTCTATTTGAGTGTCCTATATCCTTGTCCATGGTACTAGAAAGTAACTTCCCTAGATCTCACCCAGAAATTAACAGGCAGGGTGCCTGCTCTGATGCCAATTGAAATTCTAGTTATCAGACTTTCGATGTCACACGGGTTGTTATGACATCCAATTCTGCACAGACAAGAATTATGTAGAACTTAAAGGTAAGTGCAGTAAATAACACAGGTAATTGTTTACCCAGTTCAGTCCAACATGACCTACGTCTGGGGGCTACCAAGCCAGGGAGGAAATCCACTATCAGTAGTATTAATTCAAAGCTAAACTCATCCGTTTACAACTCTTCACTTAATCCCTACCCAATGCAATTTCAATCTTACACTAAGATCAGAGTTCCTACTCACTCCCCCTCAATCACCTCAGTGATTACTACCTTTAATCAATATTAAAGACAATTTTGAAGTCACACTTCAAACAACTCTTGATTGTGCTTAACAGCTTTAATCAAGATACACATCACTCACGCTTAACAGCTTAGAGTGACACAACACTTACAACTCAATGAACACCCTATACCAATGCAATCATCTACGTGATAATAGCTTGGCTTACAAGATATGTCTAATACAAGACTCACAAAAATACAGCAGTGAAGTATGATGGACACACTAAATCTTCACGCCTCAAAATCCCCAGTTCTGAATGAAGGAATGACTTCCTTTTATATTGCAGTACTTGGGCCTTGCACTTGTATTCTCCTGAATTTAAGGTCACGCGAGTTTCCCTAAATTCCATATCAAGGTTACTAACAAATAGGCTATTTGTTAGGTTCATTAAATGTAGCTTGGTTGTTGATTTCCTGGATTTTCTCTCAGCTGTTGAATCCCTGAAGAATAGCCTGAGAAAAAGCTGAAACAGAAAAACTAAACAACCTACAATATAGCATATGCTGTCAGGAATGAATGTCACAACATTCAGCTTGACATCAAGGACCATATGCTAAGTCTGTTTTTTCTGAAAATAGACTGTACAAATTTGCTGAACTGTACAGGACCAATCTGTCCATTCTACAGTAACAGCTTACATTAATAAATGTCAAAGCATCCAATTTGACATTTACACATTTAGCCTTCAGTCAGTTCTGTTATCCTCTTGAAGAACAGACTGAGAAACATACTGAAGTGTAGCAGAACACCACTCTGTCTATTGTTCAGTATATGCTGTCAATGATGAATGTCATAACATCCAGTTTGACATTCAGACAGTAGGCCTTATGCCAGATCTGGTATTTCCTTGATAACTAGACTGAAAATAACTACTGAGTTCTAACAGAACACCAACTGTTCTATTCCTCAGTATCTACTGACAGGGATGAATGTCACCACATCCAATTTCACATTCAATAAATCTTGTATTAGCTAATCCTGCAGTAAACTACTCAAGTGTGTCATGACATCAGTCAAGACATCAGAGTACAGTTAGATATTCTAACCTACAATGCAGTCACACAAACACCCTCACAGCATGTCATGACATCAGTCAAGACATTAGAGTCCAGCTAGTGTTTTACCATACAATGCAACCAATTAAACACCTACAAACTCCCCCTTTGGAATTTTTTTGGCTATGGAGCCAATTAAACACCTACAAGCCCAATCAACATCACAATACCCAGATAAGACAGGCTCAGAGCCATGAGAGTATAGCATACCATAGTCATAAGTCCCATAGATATACTTGATAATTCTCTTGACTTGATTTAAGTGACTCACTTTGGGTTCTACTTGGTATCTAGCACACACACCAACTGCGTAGGCAATATCAGGTCTACTGGCAGTTAGATATAGTAGACTACCTATCATGCTTTTATACAAGCATTGATCAACAATATAACCTCCTTCATCTTTAGTTAATTTTAAATGAGTAGGTGCAGGAGTTCTTTTGTGACTAGCATTATCCATACCAAACTTCTTAACTATGTTCTTGGCATATTTGCTTTGGGAGAGAAACATAGAATCCTCCATTTGGTTAACTTGCAGTCCAAGAAAATAAGTCAATTCCCCAATATCTTTTGTTTCACCATTTTATCTGACATTCCACCAAAGACAATATCATCCACATAAATTTGGGCAATCATGATTTTTCCATCTTCATCCTTCACAAACAAAGTCTTATCTATCCCTCGTTTTCTGTATCCATTAGAAGTCAGAAATTCAGTCACCTCTCATACCAAGCTCTAGGAGCTTGCTTCAACCCATACAAAGCTTTCCTCAACTTGTACACATGTTTTGGTAGGTTAGGATCACAAAACCCTTTAGGTTGTTCCACATAGACTTCTTCATTCAAGTAGCCATTTAGAAAGGCACTCTTCACATCCATTTGGAACAATTTGAACTTCAGAATGCAGGCAACACCTAACAGCAATCTTATTGATTCAAGCCTTGCAACAGGTGCAAAAGTCTCATAAAAATCAACCCCTTCAACTTGAGTATATCCTTGTGCCACTAGTCTTGCTTTATTCCTAGTGATTACTCCTTTCTCATCAAACTTGTTCTTGTAAATCCACTTGGTACCAATGATGTTAGTCCCTTCAGGTCGTGGAACTAACTCCCAAACTTCATTCCTTTTAAACTGCTCCAATTCATCTTGCATAACATTGATCCAATATTCATCAGTCAGGGCTTCTTTCACATTTTTTGGTTCAACCTTGGATACAAAACAGGAATTTGAGCTATTCTCCCTTGATCTGGTAGTCACACCACTATTGGGATCCCCTATGATAAGATCCTTAGGGTGGTCTTTCTGAATTCTGATAGAAGGCACCTTGTTCCAACATCTTCTATGACATTGGATCCTTCATATTTATCATCCACAATCACATTTATGGATTCCATCAGAACCTTGGTTCTGGAGTTGAAAACTCTGTAAGCTCTGCTGTTAGTAGAGTATCCCAAGAATATACCCTCATCACATTTGGGGTCCATTTTCCTCCTCTGTTCATGATCTGTGAGAATGTAACATTTGCTTCCAAAGATATGAAAGTACTTCAAAGTAGGTTTTCTACCTTTCCATATTTCATACAGAGTGGAAGAGGTTCCCTTTCTCAAGGTAACTCTATTGTGAACATAGCAAGCTGTATTCATAGCTTCAGCCCAAAAGTGCATTGGAAGCTTCTTTGCATGAATCATAGCTCTAGCAGATTCTTGAATAGTTCTGTTTTTCCTTTCAACTATTCCATTTTGCTGAGGAGTAATAGGTGAGGAAAAGTCATGACTTATCCCTTCAGATGAGCAGAACTCGTCAAACTTGGAATTTTTAAACTCCGTCCCATGGTCACTCCTAATTCGGACAACACAACTATCCTTTTCCCTTTGGAGTCTAATGCACAGATCTTTGAAGACATCAAATGCATCTGATTTTTCTCTGATGAAGCTTATCCATGTGTATCTGGAATGGTCATCAACAACCACATAAGCATATCTCTTCCCACCAAGACTTTCAACCTGCATAGGTCCCATTAAGTCCATGTGCAAAAGTTCTAGAGTTTTGGATGTTGTAGGATGTCCCAGCTTAGGGTGTGACATCTTGGTTTGCTTGCCAACCTGGCATTCTCCACAGACTTTTCCTTCATCAATAAGCAGCTTTGGGATTCCTCTAACTGCTTCCTTGGATATGATTTTTTTCATTCCTCTTAAATGAAGATGTCCAAGTCGTCTATGCCACAACTTCACCTCCTGTTCTTCCTTGGCTGAGGAGAAAATTGAGGAGTAGTTTGAGACTTTAGGTTCCCATAGATAGCAGTTATCTTTGGATCTGGATCCTCTCATAACTTCCTGATTATCTCAATTCGTCACAACACATAATTCCTTAGTGAACTGAACATAGAAACCTTGATCACATAGCTGGCTTATGCTGATGAGATTAACAGTTAGTCCTTTTACTAACAGCACATTATTCAGTTCTGGAACTCCAAAACTGTCCAACTTACCAACACCTTTGATTTTTCCTTTAGCACCATCACCAAAGGTCACATAACTGGTAGTATGAGGTTGTATATCCACCAATAAGTTCTTCATACCAGTCATATGTCTTGAGCAGCCACTATCAAAATACCAGTCTTCTCTGGTAGATGCCCTTAGAGCTGTGTGAGCTAATCTAGCAACCCATTGTTGTTTCTTGATGGGGGCATTATGCTTAGATGCCTTCTGCATAGGTCTGACTTGAGGGGTCTGACTAGGATAACCATGCAACCTGTAACAAAAGAGTTTTATGTGACCAAATCCACCACAGTAGTGACAACTCCATCTTTGAAATTTCTTCTTTTGATGGTTAATCCTCCTGTTTCCCTGATGTTGTGACATTGGTTGTGACTTCTGTTTGATTTTCTGAACTTCAACCTTTGAGCTTTTGAGTTCAGTTGAGGATTCCTTAACAAAACCTAAACCAGACATGGTTCCTGATTTTTGTCCCACCTTTAGAATCTCTTCCAAAGTGTCAGTTCCTTTATTCAACATTCTGATGGATTTTGTGATTTGATCTAGCTTAGAGTTCAGCAAGGTTATCTCACCATTTAGACCATCTATGACTGTCAGATGCTTCTTCTTCTCAACTTCCAGCTCCTTGATGAGTTTCTTCTACTTTTCTCCTTGTATACACACTTCTGCACTTTTGACACATAGCTCTTTATATGAAGCAGCAAGTTCATCAAATGTAAGTTCATCTCCATTTGAGTCATCATCAGAGGCACATACACTAGTTAGTGCAGTGACATGTTTAGCAGATTCTCCTTCAGATTCACTCTCAGAGTCTCCCTCAGACCTGGTGACAGATAGTCCCTTCTTTTGCATCTTGAGGAAGGTAGGACATTCAGCTCTAATGTGTCCAAAACTTTCACATCCATGACACTATTTTCCCTTGTCTTGGTTGAACGTTTCTTCAGATTTTGATCTTCTACGGATGTCAGATGAAGAGTTCTTGACATTTGGTCTACCTTTTTGATCAACCTTCTTTATGAACTTGTTGAACTTTCTTCCAAGCATGGCTATAGCTTCTGATATGCTTTCATCACCTCCAATACTTCCTTCTTCTGAGTCCTCTTCAGTATTTGATACGAAAGCTGTGCGTTTGTTTTTCTTTTCAACATTCTCACACAAGCCCATTTCAAAAGTTTGGAGAGAACCAATAAGCTCATCAACCTTCATATTGCAGATATCTTGAGCCTCTTCTATAGCAGTAACCTTCATGGCAACTCTCTTGGGCAATGATCTGAGAATTTTTCTTACAAGTTTTTCTTCAGACATTTTCTCTCCTAAGCCTCCAGAAGCGTTGGCAATTTCAAGAACATTCATGTGGAAGTCATGAATAGTCTCATCCTCTTTCATCCTCAGATTTTCAAACTTAGTAGTCAGCATCTGAAGTTTAGACATCCTTACCTTGGAGGTACCTTCATGAGTTATTTTGAGAGTATCCCAAACTTCTTTAGCCAGCTCACAGTGATGCACCAGTCTGAATATGTTCTTATTTATCCCATTGAACAGTGCATTCAAGGCCTTAGAGTTTCCAAGGGCTAATGCCTCTTGCTCCTTGTCCCACTCTTCTTCAGGAATTTGCATAATGATTCCATCTTTACCTGTCTTCGTTGGATGTTCCCATCCTTTGTTGACAGCTCTCCAGACCTTGCTATCCAGAGACCTCAAGAACGCTATCATACGAGGTTTCCAGTCATCATAGTTAGAACCATCCAGCATGGGTGGTCTATTTGAGAATCCTACATCCTTGTCCATGGTACTAGAAAGTAACGTCCCTAGATCTCACCCAGAAATTAACAGGCAGGGTGCCTGCTCTGATGCCAATTGAAATTCTAGTAACAGACTATCGATGTCACACTGGATGTTATGACATCCAATTCTGCACAGACAAGAAATGTATGCAGAAGGTAAATGAAAAATGCAGTAAAAGACATAGACAATTGTTTACCCAGTTCGGTGACAAACACACCTACGTCTGGGGGCTACCAAGCCAGGGAGGAAATCCACTATAAGCAGTATTAATTCAGGACTTAAACCAACTGTTTAATCCTATCACTTAAGACCTACCCAATGCAATTTCAATCTAAACTAAGACCAGAGTTCCTACTCACTCCCCCTCAATCACAACAGTGATTACAACCTTTAATAAGTTTAAAAGTCAATGACGAAGTTAAACTTCAAACAACTCTTGATTGTGCTTAACAACTTTAATCAAGAAACACAACACTCACGCTTAAAAGCATAGAGTGACACAACAATTACAACTCAATAAACACCCTAGTCCAATGCAATCATCTAGGTGATAATTGCTTGGCTCACAAGTACAACCTAATACAAGACACAATAAAAGTACAACAGTGAAATATGATGATATAATAAATTCTTCACGCTTCAAACCCCTGAATTGCTGAAAGTAGGTTTGCCATCCTTTTATAATGCAGCACTTGGGCCTTGTACTTGAATTTCCTAAAATTAAGGTTAAGCAAGTTAACCTAATTTCCACATATTAGGGTTCTAACAAATAGGCTATTTGTTAGGGCTCTTGAATCTAGCTCTTCTGTTAGTTTCCTGGATTTTAGCACAGCTGTTAGATTCCTGAAAAACAGCCTGAGATAAATACTGAAACAGAAAAACTAACTAGCCTACACTTTAGCATATGCTGTCAGGAATGAATGTCATAACATTCAGTTTGACGTCCAGAACATAGGCCATATGCTAGACAACTTTAATTCTAGCTCAGTTGTTGGTTTCCTGAAACAGCAACCTGTAATAAATACTGAACTATACCAGAAAAACAAACTGGCCTATAATTCAGTATCTGCTGTCACGAATGAATGTCATAACATTCAGTTTGACATCCAGACAATAGGCTATGTGCTAGGTCTGTTATTCTCCTGAAAAACAACCTGAAATAAATACTGAACTATAACAGAAAAACCAACTAGCCTATAGTTCAGTATCTGCTCTCAGGAATGAATGTCATAACATTTAGTTTGACATCCAGACAATAGGCTATGTGCCAGGTCTGTTATTCTCCTGAAAAACAGCCTGAAATAAATACTGAACTATAACAGAAAACCAATTAGCCTATAGTTCAGTATCTGCTGTCAGGAATGAATGTCATAACATTCAATTTGACATTCAGTAAATCCTGTATTAGCTAATCCTGTAGCATACTACTCAAGCATGTCATGACATCAGTGCAGACATCAGAGTACAGTAAGTGTTTTAACATAAAATGCAGCCAATCAAAAACATCTACACCTATCTTGGACACGAAGCAACTCACTTGATCTTAGATCAAGTTGAGTTTGATTTGAATCAAAGAAGGTTAAACCTCTCATATGTCAAGACCAACCATAAGACATTAACTCATTGGCCAAAAAAAAAGATGAAGATGAAATGAATGGAAAGAAAAATAAAGTGTCAAACATAATTCGTCAAAAGTGAATCAAATCATCATCAAAAAATGCTAAACAGAAGAGAAATGAAGATTAGAAGTCAACAAGTCAAACATATTTTTTTGGTATTTTTTTGAATTAAAATAAAATTTAAAATAAAATAAACCAAAATATGGTCAAACCTCGAATTCAATTCAAATCAACTTCAACAAGTCCAATTAAATTCTCATAGGTCTAACATGGTCAAAAGAGCTTTGACAAATTTTTTTCAACAATTTTTGAAATCAGAAACTATTTTAAAACAATTAAAAACAACAAAAATAACACAATGTGAATTAAAATCTCAAATCAATTAAGAAATTGATGAGACTGTTTTTCATTGACTTATCATGATCCAAAAAGTGTTAAGAAAATATTTTTGGATTTTTCAGATATCAAAAAGTATTTTAAAATGAATTAAAACTATTAAAAACTAAATAATTCACAAAAAATATTCAATGAAGTCACAAAAATAATTAAAAATCAAAATATGAAACTAGATTTTTCCAAAATATTTTTGGCATTGGCCTCATATTTTTGTGACTTTAAATTTTTATTTATGAATTTTTGAAAATAAAAGGAATTAAATGGAATTAACAGAAAATAATAAAAATAGCAAAAATGCGCTGCCATTGGATCACTTGATTAATTGACGTGGTAATGATCTGAGGGTTCACAGGCGCGGTCACACGAAAGACCAAAGTCAAACGCGCTACACATGGAATTAAAATAAGTCAAAACAATGAAAGGCCAGGATTATTACATTTCAGTGAGATCCAAGGGTTTCAAGGCTTCCACGTGGGGATGGTGGTGGAAACCACCATCTTCTCTGGCCAGACAACCAATTCCGGCCACCACGCGTAGGAAATCAAACCTTCATGAAAATGAAAAAGCAAGGTATCAAAATGAAGCTGAGGTTATGTACATCACCCATGTAACCATGGATCACTCTCAAAGTTCCTATTTAAAGAGAAACGTGAGCTTGAAGATCATGGTGCTTGATCTGAAATGGCACGATTTACAAAATTAAGACCACCGTTGGCCTGCCTCATGCATGAGGACTTCAGAAAACAACACAAACCAAAGGAATTCACATTATATTTCAAGATCTGAATCAAAAAAGTTTAATGATATACCTCTGAAATGGAGCTTCAAACAGCACGAATTGTCCAAGCTCTTGATCCAATTTTGATCTGGAAGTGTGATGATGATGCAAGGTTAAGGAATTATGCTTTGAAATTCAACTAATGATGTTGAAATTCAAGCTTGAAAATGAAATAGAAAAACTGAAATTCCTTTGGTGAGGGTTTGGTTTCCAATTCAACAACGTTTCAGATCTTCTTGTGGTTGATTTTTGAATGAGCATGAGCTTCTATTTATAGCTGGATTGGATGCAAAACAATGCTTTCCCTCCTGTGCATGAAAATTGGATCCTCCATGCATGGACCTGTACAGGCGCATGTGAGGCCCAAGAATGAATGCAAATCCATGCTGAACTCATATGGGAGTGATTTGGACATGCAGCAGGCTTGGCATTTGCTTGTACATCAAGTTATAATGTGAAATGCACAAATGGACATAAACATTAAGCTCTTCGAAACTCACTCATGGAAAGTCCAAAAAATCAATGTGAGTAATGGTTAGAAAGCCCTTGAAATAAGGAACAAAAGTAATGTTAGGCAAAAATTTGTTTGGAGTTTGGAAATTTATGAAAACTGGCTGTGAAGTTTTGGGTACAAAACATGTCTAGGTTCCCTTTGAATTTTTTTATGAAAAGCAAGCAACCTCAAGCCCCCCTGTTTCAATGATGCAAACCTCAAATGGAAAAACCTCCAACATAAACATTGTAGATCTTTTCAAGATGATCAATTTAGACTTAAATTTTGCATCATTTGGATTTTTCATAAGAAAGTTATGGGCACTTGAAGTTGGACATGAAAGTTGTTCATATGGTTCTTAAGAACATATTTGCTCTTGGGGTCAACTTCATTTGGCAAACACATCGAATGTTGTGTCTCAGTGATCCTCAGTTTAGTCAAATGACTTAACTGGTCAACTTCTCAAGGCCAAACTTCAAATTTTGATGAATGAATGATTGAGGATACTCACATAGGCTCATATATGCATAAAATTATGAATGAAAGAACTTCCCTTGATTGAATTTGATCATAGGTTGAGGTTGCTTCATGAGCAAGGCACAGACAATGCATAGTTGAATTAGGGTTTCCTTAGGAAACAATCCTCAAGCCCTTTGGGTTATCTTAATAAAATTGGCAAATTGAGATACATGGGAGACATATATGATGATTAGGAGCTTTGTGGACCATTTCCATGCTTTATCTCATCTTCATCTAGCCCCTTCATTGAGCTTAGGAGCCTCCTAGGAGCATGGTAGCACATGATCACTTG
Source organism: Lathyrus oleraceus (assembly GCF_024323335.1). Classification (NCBI taxonomy): domain Eukaryota; kingdom Viridiplantae; phylum Streptophyta; class Magnoliopsida; order Fabales; family Fabaceae; genus Lathyrus; species Lathyrus oleraceus. The sequence continues at coordinate 519,807,938 of NC_066584.1, forward strand.
AGCTTCAAAACCAAAAAGAGTTAGTGACATATTTTTGTGCTTTTGGTTAGTAAACAAAATAAGAAAAGCAATAATATACAATTCAAGCAGTCTTGGTGGTCTCAAACCACTCACACAAGTCCCACTCCTAGGGTTAAGGAGCCAAACATGCTATGATCCTTGAGGCAATGCACTGAGCATTGAGATGATGCCATGAGGGATCTTAGGGTCAAAATTAGGGTCTTACAGATGCCCCTATTTAAGTTCATTCTAGCCGGAGATATGAAGGTTAAAATCTTCGTCTCGACGCGGTAGAATGGGCTTAAATAATAACAAAGAGACGAATTTTGGTCCCTAAGAAACCTCATGATGCAAATGCATGTATGCAAAAATAACATATTCATGGTGAATATTTACCACAAAGGAAAAGAAATTGGGAGAAACTGGAAAATCCATAAGAGTAACACACTCACTAGGGAGACAGAGACTCTGGGGGAAATAAGGAAAAAATGTGTGAGCAGGTCACAGATAGAAAACTTGCTGGGAGACACGAAGGGATTCCATGAAAATAAATTGATGGAAAGACTCGAGCTGACGCAAAGATGCATGTATTGGGGAATGTGCCAATACAACAAAACTATCCGCAAAGGATACCTCGGATAAAAATCCGGACTCAGACGGAGATGCCCACAAAGGACTCAGCTGAGGAAAAAACAACGAGATATTATCGGTTACTGGGTAATAAACTCAAAGGGAGGAATGTTGTCAAGGTACTGGTTACTGGGTGAGAGAACAACATGCTCAGGAAGAAAGAATATCTAAGACTGGTATAAGGGTGAGAGATATCAATCATCTGAAACATCTGAGGAGGGCCTAAAAGGCACATCGCAACTCAGGAGAATCTGATTCCACAGGGGACAAAAAGTCATAATAGGGAGCAGAAGGAAGGGACACCAGGGATATTGGTTACTGGGTGTCGCATTACGCGAAAAAACCGGCGGGAAAACAAAACAACAGAGCCGCCACCGTGCGTTATTTATCCCAAAAAAGGAAAGGAAACGCTCGAAGTAAACCTGGAAAAGACATGGTCTCGCGACCAAAGAGAGATGGGATCGGGAGTCGGTTATGCGAAGGGAAGGTATTAGCACCCCTACGCATCCGTCGTACTCGACGGGATCCACGCACAAAAGGAAGGATAAGGTTGCTAAACACTGCTCAAACAAACATCAAACACTGGCTGAAAAGAGACACAGAAAACAAAAGAAACTAACTCGGCAGGATATCGCATCCTGGGCCTACGTAGTCTGTCAGGCACAGACATCAGAGTCGACGTAGTTCGGGACAGGGGAAAACATGCTCGCTAGGATGTCGCATCCTATGCATACGTATCTTCTCTGACTGGAGAAGAATCAGGGCACTCGTAGCTCGGCTAACGCATGCCAAACAAAACCACACAGGAAACCGACTGCCAATCGCTGGACTTACGTCAGACTCCACACAAACAGGCAAACATGGAAACCGAATGCCAATCTCTGGACTTACATCAGACTCCAAACCAACAAACACACACACAGGAAACCAACTGCCAATCGCTGGACTTATGTCAGACTCCAACAAGCAAACAACAATAGGATACAGAATGCCAATCGCTGGTCTTACATCCATCTCCTAACACACACAAGAGACAAAAGCAAAAAGGGGGCCCGGAGAGATCATCTCATCTCCTGCCTACGTACCTCATCTAGTATGAGGATCAGGGCGACGTAGTTCCCCTACGCAGGGAAAAAGGACTAGCCTTACCAGATACAAAGGGAGACACAAACTACTAGGGAGACTATGACTCGAGCCTAGAAGTTGTCATGCATACGATCCCTAAGTTAAGGTTGCTATCTAACTTGCACAGGAAGCAAGCTATCCTAAACAGCACAGGCAAAGCAAACATACACACAATTAGCACACACTATATACAAACAAAGTGGGCTCACACAAGGTTAGGCTGTGAAACACAAGCCAACTGGAATCGGGTGTTATTAGCTCTTAACCCTAACATTGAGAGTTAGGGTGAAGCAGATGAAATGGGAAGTGAGGGTAAGACCTCACAGCTCTTATCCCTGGCCTGGGAGAGCTTTAGACAAATGAAAGTGTGGGAGTTCAGAAAGTTGGAAATCTTCTCCACATATGACTGACACAACAATGATCTTGGGTTAGTATCCACAATGCATCAACACAAGGTGTGTGAGCAAGGTGAATGACTCACTGAATAGCAGGAGATGGATTGCACATCTCTTTTATCTGCCAATTTCCTCATAGAGGTCTTTTCCTGCTTGGCACAAAGATAAACAAACATAAGCATTGCCTCTTAAGGAGGGCTTCAGACAGGTGCCTGCCCAAGTAACATGACAGGTCTTCCAGACTACATGAAGTCAGAGAAATTATACCTCAATGCTTAAGCAACCAAGCAAAAGCAAAAGCAAGTTCAAAATAACTTAAGCAACTAATGTACCTGAAAACAATACAACTCAATCAGTATACAAGTCAAAAGTCAAACAGACAACCAATAGTCAACAGTCAACAGACATAGTCAAACAAGCAATGCAACAATGTGCAAGGCACAAGCTCAAACTCAAATGAGCTAACATCAACCTACAAAACAAGTCAAGATTAGTCATCATCAACCAAATAATCCAACTCAAGCAAATGAATCAATCCCCTTATGGCCATGTGCTTCTTAACCTGAAAACAAAGCTCAAACATAAGCACAAGCCACTAGGTCAAGGCCTAGGGTCAAAGAGGGAGAAATAATTCAAAACAGGACATGAAATTCAACATGAATCAACCTCAATCAATTAAGAACATAATCCAAAAGGTCTCATGTCAATAGCATTAACCAAATTCATTTCACAAACCAATCATTGCAAGGTATGCAAGTTGAAAGCACATTGAGGCCACAGAATGAACAAATGCACATTAATTCAAAAATGATTCAATTAATCTCAAGAAAAATCATGGCTAAACAGAACACACAACATGATCATCACACAAAAAATTAGGGCATTTGGACAAGATTAAGCATGGTAATCAAATTCATCAAGTCAAGGCAACCAAAACAAGCTCAAATGAGACACCAAATGCTACATCAAATTAGCACAAGCCTAAAACAGAAATGGCAAATGATAAAGACCTCAAATCAAAGCCACAATAAACTTAAATATGTCTAGAAACAATGTGCAAAATTTCACATCCATATGATAAACAACCAGCATTTCACAAATCATTTAAGATCAAGACCATTCAAAGGCTCACAAATAACAATCCAGAAAGAAAAATCTCAAACAAATCAGAAACCAATCCAAAAATTCCAAGAAACTTCATGATCAATCACAACATGCATAGCAAGTATCATACAAAAAATCACATCAATTGGAATTTATTTGGCATGGAAAAGAAATTAATCAAATTGAGCAAGCAAAGGTGTGACACACATTGTCACACCTACATTAACATGAGCATATCTCAACAACCACAAATGATAAAAATGCAAACTCAACACCAAAATGTCCAGCATGAAGTCTAGTTTAAGCATGTCAAATTTCATGAGCATTGGATGAACAACCATCATTTCACAAAGCATATGGCAAGGCAATGTTCAAAAAGCATACATGTTAACAAACCCTAGGCCACACAATTTTACAACCATGCACAATTTCTGGAAAAATCACCAAAAACACTAGAAACAATAAGGAGCATGATGCAAAAATCCCCACATTATTTGGATCAATATTCATTTATTTATGAATTTAAGAAGTTGGAGAAAAATAAAGAAACATGTGAAAGCATAGCATGAATGACATGGAGGGAAAATGCAAAAATGAAAGGCAATTTGAATTTGTGCAACATGCTGGAATCGAATTGATGTAAACATTCAAAATCTGGCGCCACATACATGAAACACTGCGTTTCATTAAACGCAGGTGGCAGTCAAACGGTGACTGGACGTGGTCAAACACACAGAAACCAATCAAAAGGCCACGCAATGGCTACGTGGACCAACACATGTTCAGCATCTCCAAAAACACATGCAACCACACGAAATCATAACCTAACGGATCAAACATGCATTCTGGAAAAAATTTCATCAACGTTCATCGTGTTCTTGATGCATCATGAACAAATTTCTCAGATTTTAAAAATGAGCATATCAATGTGTTCATCTCTTAGCATACAACATGAATCCATGCATGGTTCGTCCTAATTCAACATATATCCAGCAAATCGAACACATACATTTTCACATATCAAACTTAAATCTAACATAACTAACTCATTTCTGCATGGAAATCAGTGATTCGAAGCTCAATTTGATCAGTAATGCAAGATCTACAACAATCATATAACCAATTTAAGAATAGAGGAGATCGATTTTTGACCTTGATGAAGATGCAGAAGTGGAACAGAGTGATTCAGGCCATGAGAAGCTCAAACAGATGCTTCAAAGCTCTTGTATGATTGAATGGATGAAGGTTTGAAACTTAGATATGCACGATCCTTCCAGAATTCTCAACTGCCATGGATGAGCTTCAAGTTCCAAACAGCTTCCAATTGCACGAAATCCTCTGGATCTGGCTTCAACAATGCTCCACAATGCTTCTATATGATGAAGGAATCAAGAACAAGGCAATGTATTTGAAGAAAATTGCAGAAAAAAGTGAGAGCAAAAAATGTGAAAAACTAGATCTAGATCTGAATTCTGATTGTGTTAGCAGCAAAACAGTTATGCTTAGCTATATATATGCCCTCCTAATCATGTTGTTAATCACACTTAAGCCAATTGCCAATGGATTAGTGAGAATGGAGTGTTTATGCCAATTTTCAATTCACCCTATGCATGAGATTACCAATGGAACAGTGCACGAATTGCCTTGGAAATTCACTTGAAATGTTATTTTGGAGCCAAAGCAAATGTTGGAATGTGAAAACAATGCTTCATTTTCAAATTATAACTTTCCCTCCAAAATTCAAATGAAAATGCAAATGATCATGTGATGAAAATGCATGGCATGTGATGTATGTTTTGGATAGTAGAGGCCAAGAGAAAAATGTTGCAAAAAGAGCCACTTCATTTGGACATTTGGTGTGAAAGTTATGCATGTTTGAAGTTCAAATTCACTTGTCCATGATTGATCCATATCTTTTCAACCATACATGAGAAATTCATGATCTTGGACTTTTTGGAAATAGGAGAACAAGATCTTCAACTTTCATGTTGGACAAAATTTCATTTGAAGCTTTCTTGGTCATGTAATCTTGAGGAGAAAACCTTTCCATTTTTGGCAATTTCAAATTACAAGTCACTTACTATTTTTGGAAAGTTTTCATCTGACCTCAAATTCTTCACTGTTGATGTTTGAAATGTAAAATGAGACTTATATGGACATGAATGAGGCCTCTCTAACCATCTCCCTCCTTCAAATCCATGGTTGAACTGACAGTTGACTTTGGTTGACTTTCTAGGGTTTCAGATGAATTGCATCTTGACTGATGAGCTTTGAGCATCCAACCCTTGACCAAACTACTTCAAAATGATCCCTAGGTCACATGAACTCATTGGACCAACCCTAAGGCTTTGCTTCCATGGGAAATGTCCTTGCTTGCTTGCACAACTGGATCTCTTGACCAGTCTTGACTGATGGCTTGATGAACTATGCAATGGACAATGCAATGCTAATGACCTAAAATGAAAATGTATATGTACAAATGGTAGGTGCAAATTTGAGGTGCTACAGCTGCCCCTATTCAATCAACTGGGAACCCGAATGGATGAGAGCAATGGCTGTCAGACCTTCAGGGTAAACAGGGATTGAATACCGAAGAACCGTAGAAATTTGCACACTGCGGGGAATGACTTATGACATTTGCACTCCACAAGGGATAATACAAAGAAAAGCCAAGCAACCAGACAAGACGTTTACCGACGACTCCTGGGGATTTTGATTTTTATCAAAAGAAAGGATACAACCAAACATCAACGGACGAATGGGAAAAACTCATCGTTTATCGACACCAACAGAGAGGTGACCAGACATCAATGAATGACTGGGAATACTCGACCAGACGTCAACGGACGAACGGGAGAAGCTCGACGTTTATCGACACCAACGGAGAGGTGACCAGACATCAATGAATGACTAGGAAAGACTCAACCAGACGTCAACGGACGAAAGGGAGAAGCTCGACGTTTATCGACACCAACGGAGAGGTGACCAGACATCAACGGATGAATGGGAAGAACTCGACCAGACGTCAACGGAAGAAAGGGAGAAGCTCGACGTTTATCGACACCAACGGAGAGGTGAATACTTCACTAGGGAAGTAAAACAGATACTTGCAACCGGAAACCAAATAGGACGTTTACCGATGACTCTACTGGGGATTTCTGACTTGGGAATTACAAGACATTGACCGATGACTGGGATGAGACTCGACGTTTACCGACATCGAAAGATGATGTTTATCGACACCAAGCAAAACGACCAGACATTAACGAATGACTGGGGAATAGGATATGCAACCAGACGTCAACGGACGACTAGGCAAAAACTCAACGTTTATCGACACCAACGGAGGGGTGACATACTGGGGAAAAGTGAACACAACCAAACGTCCACGGACGGTCGAGAAAAACTCATCGTTCATCGACACCAACGAAGAGGTGACTCTGGGGGGAAAGATACCACTACACGTCAACGGACGAATAGGAAAAACTCAACGTTTATCGACACCAACGGAGAGGTGACTCTTTTGGGGAGAGAAAATATAACTCAATCAAACGTCAACGGATGATTGGGAAAAACTCAACGTTTATCGACACCAACGGAGAGGTGAATCTTTGGGGAATCAACAGACATTAGCAAATGATCTGTGGGGAACATGCAACTATACGTCGACGGACGAATAGGAAAAACTCATCGTTTATCGACACCAACGGAGAGATGACTACGGCTTGGGGAAGTTTCAACTAGACGTCCACGGACGAATAGAAAAAACTCATCGTTTATCGACACCAACGGAGAGGTGACTCTTTCTGGGGAGAAATAAGGGTATTACGAACATCGAAAGATGATGTTTACCGACATTAAAAGAAGACCCGACATTTACCGATGACTGGGATGAGACTCGATGTTTACCGACACCGAAAGAATGGTGTTTACCGACACCAAAGAAGACCAGACATTTACCGATGACTGGGGAACACTCGATGTTTACTGACACCGAAAGAATGGTGTTTACCGACACCAAAGAAGACCAGACATTTATCGATGACTGGGGTAGGACTCGATGTTTACCCATACCAAAAGAATGGTGTTTACCGACACCAAAGAAGAACACACGCGGGTGTTGACATGACACTTACCAGTATCACAGGATGACATCTACACATGCCAGGACAAGGCTAAACACCTGCTGGGGATCTCACTGGGGAGAAACAAGCTTTCCTTTCACGCACGGGTGAGGAAATGAACCTCTCTGGGGGAGTTATCAATCCTGAATGCTGCCAGGAGCAACTGTAGCAAACGTGTCGTACAGATGTTGAACAAAGATCCGCCTCTGCCGGGGATATGGTCTTGATTGGTTTCAACACATGAATGCATATGTTTGAATTTTTCTATGACGTAATGCTCCATATTGAATGGAAATGCTACGCGATTTGAGGATGCAATGATCACTACATGCTAAATGCAAGTGATAAACTCCTGCTGGAGAGCCAAAACTGATCAGATACTCCAACTCTGTGGGGAGACTCTGCTTGAGGAGTACTCTGCGGGGAGAGCACCGACTTCTCACTCATGCTGGAGAATAGCACTGCTGCTGGGGAAAGGATCCCAATCCACTCAGGGACTCCGCTTGGGGAACAATCAATGCGACTTCGCTGAGGAATAAACAAGGCGACTTCACTGGGGAAAGCTGCCAATCCTCAAGTAGGAATAAACTCTGCCGGAGATAACTTTCACCGAACTTGATCCACTCGAGGAACCTGCTGAGGAAAAACCATCAACACAAAACCTCTGCCCGGGAGATCTGCTAGGGAATAACTTCACAACCTGACAGGAACAGGCATCCACCACTCTGCTGAGGAAGAGCATAACTCTGATGGGGAAAGTAATATACCAGACCACGCTGGAGATAGGCATCCACAACACTGTGGGGATAAGCGCTCACGACCACGCCGGGGATAACAGTACTTCCTGGGGAATAGAACTACTCCACTGACACCTTTGCCGGGGATACAACATCCTTCCAACTCAGTGGGGATAATCAATCTTCAAACTCAGCTGGGAACTCAACTGGGGAAAGATCTGCTAGGGAGTCGTCCTTACAGATGACAACCTGCAAAACAGCACAACTTACATGCCCCAGGGGATGCATGGACAACATACGATCAAGTGTCCTCAACATTCAAAATGATTTTCAAATGTTTTATCTTTCTGCACGTTGTTGTATAGCCTTCATGTTTTTATATGCAATGTTCATCAAAAATTCGGACGTTTTTGCAAACAAAATAGTAAAATAAAAACAAGAGAGCTATTTATCTGAATAACGACTTTTATTGATTGAAAATGGGCCTGAAAAGGAGAATACATTTGGGAAGCAATTCCTAGAAAGAGGTAATTGCGCACAAAAGGAAAAATCTATCCTAATGGCAATGTGAACGCGGCATCCACTATTTCCCAATTCTGTTATAACTCATAGATCATCAGTTTTCCTCCCAACTCCTTTGCTTTCTGAGAAGAATGACTGGACCGATCACATCTTTCGAGATGGCAGACGACGAAGCGCGATGAAGTATAGATAACTCAGACTGTAGTCTTCGCTCTAATCCCTCTTTTGCCTGGATCGCCCTTTCGGGTTTTCAATCCACCGGGATACCCATTTTTGCCTAAGCCGCCCTTGCGGGTTTTCGACTTACCAGGTGTACAAATTCTTTTCAATTTTTATCCCTAATTTTTGCCCGAACCTTTTCTTTCTGTTTTTTTCGGTTCGCCGGGATGCCCTTTTTTGCCTGGACTCTTTTATTCTTTTTTGTCCAGAGGGTCAATTTATGCGAAGTATTTTTTGACTACATCTGAGTTAACAGGGGACAGAAAATCTTCACCATCCATAGTTGTAAGCATCAAGGCTCCACCGGAGAAAACCTTCTTCACAACATATGGACCTTCATAATTAGGAGTCCACTTGCCCCTGTTATCTGTACCGGGAGGAAGGATCCTCTTCAAAACTAGATCACCAGTTTGATAGCTCCGAGGACGCACTTTCTGATCAAAGGCTCTCTTCATCCTTCTCTGATACAATTGCCCATGGCACACAGCTGCTAGCCGTCTCTCTTCGATAAGGCTTAACTCATTAAACCTTGTTCGAATCCACTCGGCTTCGTCAAGCTTGACATCTAACAAAACCCTCAGAGAAGGGATCTCCACTTCAACTGGTAGGACTGCTTCCATACCATACACAAGGGAGTACGGGGTTGCCCCGGTCGACGTACGTACTGAGGTACGGTACCCATGCAAAGCGAAAGGCAGCATCTCATGCCAATCCTTGTACGTCACGACCATCTTCTGCACAATCTTCTTGATATTCTTATTTGCCGCCTCTACAACACCATTCATCTTCGGTCTGTAAGGAGAAGAATTGTGATGTTCAATCTTGAAATCTCTATAAAGCTCTTTCATTATCTTGTTATTAAGATTCGAACCATTATCAGTGATGATTCTCTCAGGATCTCCATAACGACAAATGATTTCCTTCTTAATGAACCGGGCAACCACTTGTTTGGTAACATTAGCATAGGAAGCTGCTTCCACCCATTTGGTGAAGTAATCAATCGCAACCAAGATGAAGCGATGTCCATTCGAAGCAGTAGGCTCAATCTTCCCAATCATGTCAATGCCCCACATGGCGAACGGCCAAGGCGAATTCATGACATTCAGAGGGCTTGGTGGTACATGCACCTTATCAGCATAAATTTGACACTTATGGCATTTCCGAGCATACTTGAAACAATCGGATTCCATAGTCATCCAGTAATAACTGGCTCTCAACAATTTCTTTGACATTGCATGACCACCAGCATGGGTACCAAAAGAACCCTCGTGCACTTCCTGCATCAACATGTCTGCTTCGTGTCTATCCACGCATCTGAGCAGAACCATGTCGAAGTTCCTCTTATATAGCACATCATCCTGATTCAAATAAAAGCTTCCAGCCAGCCTTCTCAGGGTTTTCTTGTCATTCTTCGACGCACCTTCAGGATACTCCTGGCTTTTGAGGAAGTTCTTGATATCAAAGTACCACGGCTTCTCATCAACAACAGACTCGGCTACAAACACATACGCAGGCCTCTCGAGTCGATTCACCGCAACATGTGGCACATGATTCCACCAGTGAACCTTGATCATAGACGACAAAGTAGCCAAGGCATCAGCCATCTGATTCTCATCCCGGGGGACATGATACAACTTCACCTTCTTGAAGAACGTCAGTATTCTTCTGATGTAATCTCTATAAGGAATCAAATGCGGCTGGTTGGTATTCCAATCTCCATTGACCTGATTAATCACTAGAGCGGAATATCCATAGATGTCAAGAGTTTTGATCCTTAAATCAATGGCTTCTTCTACCCCCATGATACAAGCCTCATACTCAGCTTCATTGTTGGTGACGTCAAAAGTCAATCTGGCAGAAAAAGGTATATGAGCACCTTTAGGATTGATAAGCACTGCACCAACACCATTGCCATTCACATTCACAGCCCCATCAAACATCAGTGTCCGCTTGTCATCAGGATCCGGTCCTTCCTCGACAAGAGGCTCTTCACAATCTTTCATCTTCAAATACATGATGTCTTCATCAGGGAATTCAAACATCATAGGCTGATAATCATCAATCGGTTGCTCGGCGAGGTAGTCTGACAGAATACTACCTTTGATGGCCTTCTGTGACGTGTACTGGATATCATATTCTGTTAAAATCATCTGCCAACGGGCAACACGTCCGGTGAGAGCCGGCTTCTCAAAGATGTATTTCACTGGATCCATCTTAGAAATCAACAAGGTAGTATAGTTTAACATATACTGCCTCAGTCGACGAGCAGCCCAGGCCAAAGCACAGCAAGTTTTCTCGAGCTGCGAATATTTGATTTCACAGTCGGTAAACATTTTGCTAAGGTAGTATATGGCTTGCTCTTTTCGACCAGACTCGTCATGTTGTCCCAATACACACCCCATCGAGTTCTCAGTCACTGACAGGTACATTATCAGAGGTCTCCCAGGAACTGGAGGAATAAGGATTGGAGGTTTCTGTAAATACTCTTTTATCTTGTCAAAAGCTTTGTGACAGTCATCATTCCACCTGATTGCTTGATTCTTTCTTAGCAATTTGAATATCGGTTCACACGTGGCAGTTAGGTGAGATACAAACCTTGAAATGTAGTTCAATCTCCCTAAAAACCCACGAACCTGCTTTTCTGTTTTCGGTTCAGGCATCTCTTGAATAGCTTTGACTTTTGCTGGATCAACCTCAATCCCTTTCTCACTGACAATGAAGCCTAACAGCTTCCCGGATCTCACACCAAACGTACACTTATTCGGATTCAGCCTCAGTTTGAACTTTCTCAGCCGATCAAACAACTTCTGCAAATTAACCAAGTGCTCCTCTTCTGTCTGCGACTTCGCAATCGTATCATCCACATACACTTCGATCTCTTTGTGCATCATGTCATGAAAGAGAGTCGTCATAGCCCTCTGATAGGTAGCACCGGCATTCTTCATCCCAAATGGCATCACCTTATAGCAGAACGTGCCCCTAGGTGTAATGAATGTCGTCTTTTCCATGTCTTCTGGCGCCATCTTAATCTGATTATAGCCAGAAAAACCGTCCATGAAAGAGAAAACCGAGGATTGAGCCGTGTTATCAACCAATACATCAATGTGAGGTAATGGGAAATCATCTTTCGGACTTGCTCTGTTCAAATCCTGATAATCGACACACATTCTGACTTTGCCATCCTTCTTCGGCACGGGAACGATGTTGGCCACCCACGGGGGATAAGTCGTCACTGACAAGAAACCGGCATCGAACTGCTTCTGAACCTCTTCCTTGATCTTAACAGCCATATCAGGACTCGTTCTGCGAAGCTTCTGCTTGACCGAAGGACAATCTTCTCTGAGAGGTAGTCTATGCACCACAATATCAGTATCCAACCCAGGCATATCTTGATAAGACCAGGCGAATATCTCCACATACTCTCTCAGCATCTCAATCAACCTGCTCTTGACCTCTGTCTTCAAAGCAGCCCCGATCTTAATATCTCTTCTGGCGTCCTCAGTACCAAGATTAATAATCTCCAACTCCTCCTGATGAGGTTGGATGACCCTTTCCTCTTGCTTCAACAATCTGACCAATTCTTTAGGGAGTTCACAGTCTTCCTCACTCTCCTCTTCAGCTTGGTAGATGGGATTATTGAAATCATACTGAGCCATAACAGAATCGTTCATAGTGGATTCTGTGAGATCACTTTTGCATGTTTAATGCCTTGTTTTAGAAAAAAGAATTCAAGAAAGTCACAAAAACAAAAACATTGCCATTTTTATTTAATTTTTTGAAAAATGAAAAACAAAATTAGAAAGACAGGGATCACAAAATTGTTTGCAAAATGTCCTTTATTAGTAATAATCATTGAAAACATGCTGAGGCCCTACAATGAACCGCTACGCCTTGGGCAGAACGTAGGGTTTTGTGCAAAATGAAAAAACAAAAGAAAATTACTCTGTTTGAAGAGTACCTTGGACCACATCTTCTGTTGTCCGATTGTTGATCATCTCCCCTGGTGCGCACGGGCGAACCCAGTTGTCGAGATCACAATCACTGTTACCATCTTCATTGCCGACCGCAAAGACGTCACCGTGATTCATCAGCCCAACGCTGGTAAAGGTACTCGAACCTGCCTGTACACCCTGCTCCGCCTGCAAGGGTTGATAGCCAATTCTGAACTTGTCCTCTTTGATAGGCAAATCCATCATCTTGCCCCAGCCCTCAGCTTTGCCAGAGTCAACAACCTCCTTGGCCTGCTTATAAGACGCAATTGAAGCACCCAGCTTCTTCTGATCAGCAAAAGCCACTCTCTCAAGAGCAACAGTCTCGAATGCCTGGCATAAGGTTTCATGGATCTCGCCATCCACCTCTACATATTTGAAAGAGGATAGGTGACTCACCAGAATGTCTTCTTCACCGCACACGGTCACAATCTGACCGTTCCAGACATATTTCAACTTTTGGTGGAGAGTTGACGAAACTGCCCCTGCTGCATGGATCCACGGACGTCCCAACAACCAACTGTAAGCGGGCTGAATGTCCATTATATAGAAGATAATGTCAAAAACCTCCGGACCTATCTTCACTGGCAAAGTGACTTCACCAAAAATAGAACGTTTGGATCCGTCGAATGCACGAACAATCAGGTCACTCGGAGTGAGCACAACTCCTTCAACAACTATCTTCTTCAAAATCTGCTTGGGCAACACATTCAGTGACGAGCCAGTGTCTACCAGCACATGAGATAACACCGCACCCTTGCACTCCATGGTGATATGCAAGGCCTTGTTATGGTTACGACCCTCCGGTGTTAAGTCCAGGTCGGTGAACCCCAAACCATGCCTGGTGCTCACGTTGGCAATCACACCCTCCAGTTGGTTGACAGATATCTCCTGAGGCACGTAAGCCATATTCAGCATCTTCAACAAGGCGTTACGGTGCGCCTCAGAGCACAGAAGCAAAGAGAGTATTGAAATTTTGGACGGAGTCTGATTCAATTGATCTACAATCTTGTAGTCACTTTTCTTGATTATCTTCATGAACTCCTCCATGTCTTTCTAGAACAAACCCTCCGGCGCCTCCTTCTGAGCCGGTTCTTCGTAAACCACAGCCTGTTTGCCTTTAGCCTTGGTGAGAGCCTCGGCATTGTTGTCTCTTAAAGGTTGCGGAGCAAACAGTCGTCCACTTCTGGTAAAACCTCCTGGTCCACCTACATTGTCCACAACTGGACTCACAACCACAGGAGTTCTACTGGGCACACCAATAGTCACAGGCGCTTGATTAACTGGTCTGACCTAATTCTCAGCCCTTCGATTGCTGCGATAAGCGTTGTCATATCTCCACGGCACAACTCTACTATCAACAGCCCTTCTGCCCGAAGCAACAATAGTAGTTGGAGTACTGACGGTTACAGGAGCAGAGATGGTAACAGGAGTACCACTAACTGCAGGCGCATTAACAGCCCTCTGACCACGTCCCTCGGACGGTTTAAAATAGATAGTGACGGTTGACACCATCCCACGATCTCTGATAGCCCGACTGAATTGCAAACGGCCTTCATCCATCAAACCCTGGATACCAGCCGTTAACCGATCACAACCGTTCTCAGACTCTGAGCAGTCCACACAACCCTCATAACAGCCCGAAAATACACCTCCGTTCAACAAACGGCTCTTTACAACCAACAAAGAAGTCTGAACATCATCAACATTGACCACCAGATCTTCAGCTTCTGCCCCTTCAATACTGTTCACTCGGTGAGCATCATGTGGCGACATAGGGTTATTTACAACATTCGGCACAAGAGCAAAATTGATAGTTTTAGCGTCAATTAGGTCCTGGACTTTATGATGAAAAGCCCTGCAATTTTCAATGTGGTGCCCCGGAGCCCCAGAATGAAAGTCACAACGCACGTTCGCATCATACCCAGGTGGTATTTTTGTCAACGGTGCCATGGTCCTCAATTCAACAAACCCTAGTCTGAGCAACTCAGGTAGCAACTCAGCATAGGTCATCGGTAAAGGGTCAAAACGTCGATCAGGCATCCTCTGCCTTGGTTGATACGGACGTTGCTGTTGTTGTTGTAGTTGCGGCAGTTGTTGAACCCTCTGTTGTTGCTGTTGACGAGGTTGAGGTGCTTGAATGGTTACAGCAGCAACCTGACGATACTGATTTCTGTTTACAACTCTCCTACCATGTTGCACAGCACTGGCTTCACCCTCTCTCCGACGAGGTGCCCCAACAAACGGTTTCTTTGAAGACGAGGACACAACATCTTGAATCTTACCAGCTTTAATCAGGCTCTCTGTCCTCTCTCTGCAGATTACCACATCTGAAAAACTACCGAATGGGCAACTTCCCATCCGGTCCATGAAGACACCTTGTAGAGTACCAATGAACATGTCAGTTAACTCCCTCTCCAGCATAGGGGGTTGTACTCTAGTAGCCAATTCACGCCACCTCTGGGCGTACTCCTTGAAGCTTTCACCAGATTTCTGACAAAGACTCTGCAGCTGAGTCCGTCTCGGCGCCATGTCCATGTTATGTTTGTACTGCCTCAAAAAGGCCTCACTCAGATCCCTCCAACAGCGGATAGAATCTCTCTTCAGTTCCATATACCAATCCAAGGAAGCCCCAGATAAGCTATCCTGGAAGAAGTACATCCACATTTTCTCATCATCGGTGTAAGCAGAGATTTTCCGATAATATGCCTGCACATGGGTGCGAGGGCAAGGAGTACCGTTATATTTATCGAATGAGGGTGCTTTGAATTTATAGGGAATCCTCAACCCTTCCACTAGACCCATGTTGGTCACGTCAAAACCCAGGGAATTCTGACATTCCATGGCTCTAATTTTCTCAGCAAGGGCATCCACTTTACGATCCCTCTCTTCCACTCTTCCAACAACTTCATCATCTCCACTCAGCAGTGTAAACATGTCCTCTTGTCTATCAACAATCGGAGCAGAATGACGAACAGGAGCCCCGGTAGCTCTAGCATTGACAGTCTCTTCACCCACCGGAGCAGCAGCATTAACATTCTCATGAACAGGTACACCCACCGGTGAAGCACGGTTGGACTGCGGAACCACGGTTTCTTGTCTTTGGGCTAAGGCACGCAGCTCCTCTTGCCCTTGGACAACACCCTGCATCATCGTCATAAACTGGGCCATGTTCGCCCTCATCTCAGCTAGTTCTGCCTGAACCTGGTCCATGTTTCTCTGATGATTGAGTCTGGTTGAGTAACGATGCGGTCGTCGATCAGCTATCCTGCCTGACACAGGAACCAGAGTGAGAAGTCGCGAACAAGAACACCTGTTATGCAAAATGATATGAGTATGATGCTAATGCATATGATGCACATGATATGTTCATTTCTCAGGCATTCAAAGAGCCTAATTCATCTTCAAAAGATGGCAACCTGCAACAAGAACAACACAGAAGCACAGGAGCAAACATACATAAGAGTGATGAGTACAAGGTAAAACCAACAACCTCATCTATAGATAAGAGCAACAGGATCATACAACAAAATCAACAAAGATCCAAATAACCGGAGTACAACAATGAATCCCATCCAACAAGCCTGGAGGTGATTCTCAACATAAAAAACAGAAATACAAGCTAAGACAAACGACTTCCAGGAATGAGCGTCTTCAAGTAGTGACACTGGTCTATCAACAGGTCACACTCTGAACATTCTGGCAAGGGAGTGATCTTCTCCTTCAACTGTCTTCTGAGCTCCACAACTTCTCCTCCAAGTTGGTTCTCTGATGCACGTCTCCAGTCGACTTCCTTCTTCAATTGGATATCTTTGTCTCTGAGTTGCTTCTCCAGGTCTCTGATCTTCTTCTGGTAACTGGCCTCAGCTCTCTGCAATTTCAAACACTCTCGGTGTTCTGCATTCAACAAATTCTCCATCTCTTCATAAGATATCTTCTTGCTCCTTACTCCACCAACATCTACACTCTGGATGTCTCTGAGTTGATGAGTCAAATTCAACCTATTAGCTTTGGCTTGGTACAACTCCATCTGGGCATCTTGCTCTTTCTCCTTCAACCGGTGATTCTCCATCAGGGCTTGCTTGTACTGCTCAGCAGGTACACTCTCAGCAAGGATCAAAGGTGGTTGCACTTGCAAAGGCTTCATCCTATCATAGGGCAACAACAAAGTTTCCACTCTCTTCTTGACCCACTCAGTGTAGTCAGGCATAACAATGGTGAACTTCTTCCCCAAGACTTCTCCATCCTTAACACCAATAAACTTCCAAGCTCTTCCTACTCGCTCCAAGATAACAGGGTCACTCCGCTTCTCAAAATACACACTCTCAGCTATCTCAGCATCAAGCGGTCTTCCATTCATCACGAACCCCAACTGGCGAAGAGAAAGAACTGGGTTGTAATTGATGCAACCCTTAATCCCTACAAGTGGCACATTCCAGAACTCTCGACAACTCATAATAACATTACGCACATCCATCCGGTAAGACTGCCACCTGATATCATATGAAGTGAGAGACATAACCCTCTGAGTCCACTTATGAGTGCTCTGAGCATCCACAAAAGGTCCACTGACTGGCAGGAGAGACAAGAACCATCTTAGCAAAAGTGGAAGGCAACATCTGATAGCTCCACCCTTACCATGCCTACTGTGAATAGCATAGTAAGTGTCAGCTAACAAAGTAGGAACCGGGTTTCCTCCAAGAAAGATAATGACTGCAGCAAAGTCCACAAACTTGGGCATACTCAGAAACAGGACAATCTCATTGATCATGATGGCCAACTGAGCATGAAAAGCTTCCCAATTTCCCTTCTTTGCTTCTTCTCTAGCAATCCTCAACAGAAACTTCAAAGGCAACCCTACAACATCCCCACTGGACCTCCAATTATCACTGACTTCCTTGATACCCAAATGGAGAGCTCTGGCAACAACTCTGAAATCAACCTCCTTAGGCACATCCAGGAAAGGAACCTGATACCGGATAGAAACATTCATCAGAATGGAGTACTCCTCAAGAGTAGGCGCCAACTGATAATCCTGAAAGGTGAAGCAACGGAGCTCTGGGTCGTAGAACTGTAGAAGAGTTTGCAACGGCACTGGATCAATCACCATCTTCAACAGTGTCAGAATATCCCCATACTGATCAACAAACCCCTTCTGATTACCACTGGTCACGAAGTTGCTCAACTCTATCAGAGACGTCAAAGGCTCACGGTGAAAGCTGTAGGAACAAGTCTTCCGCTTCAACTCTGGGACTGTTGCCATCTCTATCAGTGAATAGAACTCTTGAATGAACCTGAGAAATGATATGCATGCAGAAATTAGCTTTTTTCTTTTTCTTTTTCTTCTTTTTTTTATTGCTTTTTTTTTATTGCATATTTTTTTGAAAACAAACATGCTATGATGCAAATGATGCAGACAAGACTGGCAGGCTGTGCATCTCGAAACACAGGATCAAAGCTTC
The DNA here is from genome assembly GCF_024323335.1 of Lathyrus oleraceus. NCBI lineage: Eukaryota > Viridiplantae > Streptophyta > Magnoliopsida > Fabales > Fabaceae > Lathyrus > Lathyrus oleraceus. Next base: position 519,826,245 of record NC_066584.1, read on the forward strand.
GGCTTGAACTCGGAACCACAATTCATCTGAAACCCAAAGTCATCTGAGAAACTGTCATCTGAACCCATAGTCACCAACAGGATCACAAGTCACCAACAAGTCACCAACTGTACCTGTGATAATGATCATTCCCTCCCCACTCACAGGTGTCATCTAGGCCAGGGTAAAGTCGAGAGAAACGCAGCATAAATAACCCTTTCATAGAATACCATCATATACACACCCGAAGTATGTAACGACGATACCCCATCAGAGTCTGAACTGCTCGTGATATCAATGTTCCGCTAAGTGGCGCAATACCACCCACTTCCCATGAATCACTCTATTCCTAGGTGTCCTAGATTTCCCTC